>NC_089581.1:92071777-92380239 GCF_019320115.1 Miscanthus floridulus | reverse complement strand
AAGTCTAGTCTACTGTACAGTCCTACTTGGCTGCTAAGCCTTGCTAGGAAATTGCCCTGCAACTGCTAGGAAATTGCACTGCAGTAGCAAGGACCTTTGTCTGCAATTGCTTCCAGACTTTTTTGGACAGCACCAGATTATGTCTTACACAAAGGACCTTGTTTTTATTCTTTTTTCTCGAACTACGCAGTGCATGTCATTTCATTAAGAAGATAGAAATACAATGGAAAGATGCGAAGTGCCTTTTCCAGAACCCACACACACTCACACAAACACAAACACCACACAGAACAAGACAAAAAAAAAACGACCATCGCCAGCCCCTCAGATCCTCAGATAAGTAAGAGGTTTAGTTGACCAGGGCAAGTGACCTCAACAGCAACTCTTGGAGTGCTTGAGCTACAGTCCGCTGTTTTAGCGCTCTCTTCGGAATTAATTTGACCAGATGCGATGCAATCTCAGCTGCAGTTCTGCCTTGCAGCACCGATCTGACCAAAATTTGGTCGTCTCCCAATTACCAACAACATTTGTACTGCTACCTCAAAGAGAGCTTGAGCATTTCTAGGCACCTTCACTGGTAGCCCTTCCCAGGGCCGGGAAGCATCGGATTTTTGTTGCCAAAGCCATCTAATGCGAACCGCCCACCCCAGGATTTCGAGATTATGTATGCCAAGACCTGCATACTGCAGCGGCTTTTGGACACGTTCCCATGACACAAGACAATTACCTCCATTGGCCTTCTCCCGACCGTTCCACAAGAATCCCCTTCTGCGCTTATCAATAGCCTTAATCACCCATTTTGGCAAATCCAATGCAATTGTTTGATATATAGGTATAGCAGTGAGGACCGTCTTAACCATATTTAGGCGACTGGCCCTTGTCATAAGGGAGGCTTTTCAACCAGGAAGACAATCTGCCACTTTATCAATCAAAGGGTGCAGCTCAGTTTTGGTGGGTTTTCTGATTGTAAGTGGAAGACCAAGATATGTGCAAGGGAAGTCCTTAATTGCACAGTCCAACGTCTCCTCAATGATTCTCAGATCATTCTCAGCTCCTTTCTGACATATTGGGCAGGTTTACTCAAGGAGGGTCTGAAGGAACAAGTGATCCAGGGTGCTGAGGTGGTGAAGTCGACGGCTCTCTACTTCCACAAGCAAGATCTTCAGCTGCGTACGCAGGAGGAGCGTCAGCTGGTGCCATTTGCTGGATAGAAGCCCCAAGTTTCTAACATTGATGCGCGTCTTTCTGTTGTTAGGCGCTGAAGGCGTTCTCTTTGATGTTTAGACTTTGTCCCTTTTGGCGTGCTGTTTGTACGTCTCGATATTGGGGAGGCGTTTTCAAACTCTGGCAGTTAGTGGTAGTTTTCCAGGCATATGTTCCCTTGGTGATCATATGTCTGGATGGTTTCTTAGCTTCTTATGCGTCGTGCTATGATTACTGAACTATATCTTTTGTAATTTCGTTGCCTTGGTAATGAAATTCGGTTTTACCGGTGTGGAAAAAAAGGCCAGTCTTAGTGGGAGTTTCATGGCTCTGTTTCCAAGACTGTCAGGTGTTGGAAATATTGTAAACAAGTTTCATTCCCATGACACTTTTATCATCTCTCTTCATTTATTTTATGTCATGTTAGCTTATTTAATGCCCATGAAACTCTTATGAAACTTCCGTTGAGACTGGCCTAACATGCCCAAACACTTCTAACAAAGATTGCAGAGTTCAAGGTCATTTCTCGTGGGGCGGAGAAACAATACAACATCATCTGCATAAAAGGAAATTTGAAATTTTGCTTGCCGAACTGTCACTGGTTGCAACAGATTGGTGCTAGTGGCATGGGAGATTAGGGAGTTCAGTGCTTCCATCATTAATAGGAAAAGCATAGGAGAAATAGGATCTCCTTGCCTTAGCCACTGCTGGTGAGTAATGCTCTCTCCAGGTTCACCATTCACGAGGACCCTTGTGGAAGAAGTGGACAACAATAGGCAAATTAAATGGCACCATTTCCAACCGAAACCAAGTTGCAGCAGGACCTCAATGATAAAGGACCATGAAACTGAATCAAATGCCTTTGAGATGTCCAATTTAAGAAGAATATGGGATTCTTTTGAGTTGTGCAGCCCTCTTGCCATTTGTTGAACTAGAAAGAAATTGTCTTGAATACACCTTCCCTTAACAGAAGGGCGGGCCTGGTACAAGCGGTAGAGTCTTACCGCCTGTGACCGGAAGGTCCCGGGTTCGAGTCGCGGTCTCCTCGCATTGCACAGGCGAGGGTAAGGCTTGCCACTGACACCCTTCCCTAGACCCCGCACAAAGCGGGAGCTCTCTGCATTGGGTACACCTTCCCTTAACAAATGCACTTTGGTTGATGGACAACATCTTCGGCAAGTGAAGTGCTAAACGATTAGCCATAATTTTTGTCACAAGTTTGGCAAAACTATGAACAAGACTAGTTGGTCTAAAATCCTTTACTTGTGCAGCATCGACCTTCTTGGTCAAAAGGGTAATAAAAGCTGTATTAAGGAGTTTGAATTTGAGCGAATAGCACGTCTTCCTTGATAACCTCCCAGCAGGTTCTATAGAAGCGGCCTGTAAACCCATCCGGACCGGGAGATTTATCCATAGGCAAGTCCTTGATGGTTGCCCAAACTTCTTCCAAAAAAGGCTCCTCCAAAGATGATAGGTCGTGCTGCTGGAAGCCAATAGCTGAAAGGTCCAGGCTCAGCTGAACCAAGAAGTCCTTCATAAAAATCAAATGCTGCTTGTTGCTTCTCAGCTTGAGATGTGAAGATCTGGTTGTCCTCATGGAACTTGGCAATAAAATTCTTTCTTTTGCGATGCTGATGGAAAAAAGAAGTATTCCCATCACCTTCACGGAGATAAAGGATGTGTGATCGCAGCCGTGCAACTGTACGTTCAAGAGAAGCAAGACCGAGGCAATGCAGCTTAAGTTTTCTCTGCAGCCACTCAGCTATAGAAAGGTCTCGATGATCCGGAGCAATCTCCAAACGGTGAAGAATTTCTTTTGCCATGTTGAGCTACAATTTAATATTACCGACCTTGGACTGACTCCATCTTTGTATCCCCTTAGCCTCTGCATCTTGAGGAAAATTCTCTCTACTGCACAAGTCGTCGAAATAGGGGCATTCCAATTTTGCTGAACCGCCTGTATGGAGCCTGGCAACTTGGGCCAAAATTCCTCAAAATGAAACAGTCGCTCGCCTCTAGTATAAACCTGCAACCTCAAGAGAAGGGGGCAGTGATCAGAAGCACCAAAAGCTGCACTTTGAAGAAGAGAATCAGGAAAGATCTCCTCCCAACTGCTGCTGCAAAAAGCCCTGTCAAGCCAAACTAAAGTAGAAGACAATCTCTCATTTGACCAAGTGTATTTGCGACAATGCGACCATGCAAAGGAATCTCCTTAATCTCTGAATCATCTAGAAACCGGCAAAACCTCCCCATCATCACACGGTTAAGATTGGTATTATTCTTGTCAGTGGCTTGATAAATCAAATTAAAATCACCGTCCGCTAACCACGGACCCATTACATAAATCCCTTCATGGAGGAACAACAGCTTTTCTTCGTCCTCTTGAGGGCCGTAGACTTCTGTAAACCACCAGTTTCTTCCTTCAATTCCAGTAAACTGAACTTTCACCGAGAAGGAATCAACACGGGAGGAAATTGCTTGACAGGAACTACTTTTCCATGCCACTAACACTCCACTATGATATCCAATGGCAGGCAGGGTCACGTACTTATCATAACTAGAACCAAAGACCGAGTAAAACAACTGAGAAGACATGGCAGCCGCCTTGGTTTCTTGGAGACAAACAATGTCTGCCTTGGATGAAAGGATGACATCACGCACAGCAATACGCCTTGCCCTCTGATTAAGCCCTCTAGCATTCCAAACAAGAATTGATGAGGATTCATTGGAGACAGATTGACTACCCGATCTGTTGAGCAAAGATCGGTCAGACTGTCCTACAGACCAGCCAATAAGATGGAGGATTCATTGGAGACAAAGATTGACTTCCTGATCTACTGAGCGAACTTCCTTGCTGTCATCAGCTTTCCATCCAAAGATGGCAGCGAGAGCAGCAAGATGAGTTTCAGTGAGAGGTTTCTCAAAGAGCTTGCCATACTGATCTTGGGCATTTTGGTCCACCCTTTCATCACATTCAGCAAAACCAAGACATTGTATAATCTGTCTTGTGCCTCGTTGGTCACAGGTCCAGGTGAACAGGGACCTGTGCCCGCCACACGCCTGCTGCGGCGAGGTACAGTCTTGGACTGTGACATCTTACCCTCTTCAGTATGGTTGGACGAGGGAGTAACTGGTTAGTTGGTTTAGTCACTTCATTTAAGTAACACCCATGAGGAGAAACTGCTGGAGTTTGGACTGGAGAGCTTGGATCCTCCAGAGGTGGAACGGCTTTGCCACGGCAGCGCTGTTGGACATAAATTTTCAGGGGCCGTGCAGTTTGAGCACTAGCGGCCGGCGAGGATGCATCAGCTGCCAACCCAGCTTGACCAACAGCCTCTTGTGTTTCATCTTCTAAGTCTCCATGATTATCAGGAGGAGGGCAACGATTACAGTCAGTGGCAGCAGCCACGGGAGCATCAGAAAGAACAGACTGAATTGCTGCACTGCACCCGTCATCTTTGGCTACAGTCTGCCCAGAAACCACAATTGCACTGTCAAACCCAGCAACCAGGAGAGCTCCAGAAGTAGCCTCTTCCAACGGCAGGCTGGGGAGATGGTCTGGAGAAAACGGCCCAAAGATAGGCCCATCAGCTCGCATAGGGCTGTCTTCAACACAAACAGGCGACTCTCCCAACGAACGAGCACAACTATCAGGGTGAACATCATGGGTACTTGTGCCGCAGAGTAACGCTTCCAGCCCAGATGCAGGGGCGGCCGCATCGGACGCCGGGCAAACAAGCTGACGGTTCCGGAGGCTGGGGGAAATGGCAGCCACCTGGAGAACATTGTCCACCACCACGATATCAATGTTCGCCCCGCCAATCGAAACGCCCCCTAGCAGTAGCGACCCTTGGGCAACCGCGCCAATCCCTGGCAGCATGGACCTGGCCTCCAACGTCGTATGGACCCTGGCAGTATGTACCGCGCCAATCCCTGGCAGCATGGACCTGGCTGCACGGGGTCCTAGGCCTGTGTGCACCGGGCCCCAATGTTCGCTGCCACCTAGCGTTCCAGGCTGCAGCTGCGCCGGCGAGGAGGTATGGCGACGTCGTCTAACAAAGCATTAAATGTTAAAGTATACAATGATGAATTTCATTTTAGACTAATAGGATTTATGATGATGTTAATTTGTTATTGATTTGGATTGTCTAGAAAACCTTTATCATTTAAAGTAGTATTTTATGAGTTTTCTGTAGCTGCTGTGGTAAAATTGAAGTTGATGATTTGTGTTGGAATATAAGTGAATTGCCCACCTCTCCCCATCAGCTTAAGCTTTTGGGTTAAACTGGTCTGTGCATGCAACTTAATATGGTATCAAAGCCAGAGGTCTCGAGTTCGAATTTTGGTTAATTGCTGCTCGCTCCTATTCCACGTCTGAGGCCTGAGGGAGCCTCCACGTGAGGGGGAGTGTTGGAATATAAGTGAATTGCCCACCTCTCCTCATCAGCTTAAGCTTTTGGGTTAAACTGGTCAGTGCATGCAACTTAATATGGAGGAGTCCAAGACAACATTAACATCCAAGAAAGGAACACCGAAACCAATTGCAATTTTCAAGTCATACCAAACTATGACTTGGGCAATTCACTTATATTCCAACACTCCGCCTCACGTGGAGGCTCCCTCAGGCCTCAGACGTGGAATAGGAGCGAGCAATAATTATTTTATTTAATTGCGCTAACCAGGATTCGAACTCGAGACCTCTGGCTCCGATACTATATTGAGTTGCATGCACCGAGCAGTTCAACCCAAAAGCTTAAGCTAATGGGGAGAGGTGGGCAATTCACTTATATTCCAACAATTTGTTCATGTAGAGTGTAATTCTTGCTTGCAAAGTCACCATGCCTTTGCTAGCAATTTTTTGGAGCAAATGATGTCTATAATCGTTATGATGTGCATTCTGATCCACTTCCTTTTCCATACATGAATAGGAACATGGGGGCATGAATGTCATGCCCATACCATGTTCACTAGGACCTTTTCTTCCAAATAGTGCATTGCAAGAGAAAAATACAAAAGAAATGACTAGACCAAAATAATAGAATTTTGTTCATTAACCTTTCAATTCGTCACCTGGAAATGACTCTGGCAGAGGGTGTTGCTTAGTGAACAATAGAGATATTCATGTTCTCTTCTATTTGTCTCAAGTTTTGGAGAGGGACTTGTTTATATAATTTATCAGTGTTAACATAATCAAAATTGAAATTATTCTCTAGGACACCAGCAAGGTGTGGCTGTTTCCGGAGCATACTCTAAAATCAGTGACACTCCAATGGACAATACAAAATTATGGTCAATTGCAGGACCATGTGTACCCATTTAGTATTTTTTGAATTTAGGAATTGAGAACATGGAGGAGGCGCTAACCTTTGGCATGGAACCAGTGTTATCCTAAACATTAAATGGTAAACAGTCAGTCACCCTTCATTTAGCGATTAGTCCGTTTAGACGGTGTTTAAACAGAGTTAAACGGCCTAAATGTATAGTAACACTAAATTATACATATTTATGTATGTAAAAGCTAAATATGGTAGAAATTATACATATTTACATATGCAAAATATAAGTATTCTACCAAATGATTTTTTTTGGAAGAAAACTAAATCCCACTCCACCTCATATACTTACGATGTTAATTTGTTGGGTGCCAAATGTGGTAGTAATAATCCTCCTATTGAGTAAATGGTAAATTAATGGCCGTTTAACTTGATTCTGTTTAGACTGTTTAGACGGTCCAACCATTTAATTCGCTGTTTAGGGTCTAAACGACATGGTTGGCCTTCATTTACCGTTTAAACGGTGTTTAAACGGGCTAAACAGCCATTTAGGTGAACGGTACATGGAACTCGTTTGTATGCTATTCGACGTTAACTTTTCAAGATGCCCTTCTTGATTTTAGCATCTATAGTGCTTTAATGGCAGTATGTTCTGACAAATGATCTTGCTTTTATAGTTTTCATCAATACTGTTCTTTTTTTCCTTGAACATGCAGGAGAGCTGCATCATTATATTAAGAAGAAAATAGGAGTCTAAGAAGACTCATACAAGCCCATTAGGGCATGATTTTACATGAGTGACTAGCCGGCCAAATACGTCTAAGACTTTTAGCCGCAGCGAGCCAGCGATACACCGCAATTTTGTCTCATCCCAAATTTCTTGCATGAGATCATTGACATTAGGTGAGGTCCCTATCCCTTCAAAGACACAAGCATTCCTATGTCTCCAGATCCACCATGCTACCATCACCACTAAGGAATTGAATCCTTTGCTGTGATGCTTTTCGATTTGCTGTATTGCAAAGCAGCACCACTCAATGAAACTTAGAAAATCTGGCTCTGGTGTGTGCTGCTGCATTCGGACCAAGGACAAAACTGAATACCAGACTTCTCTTGAGAAAACACATGACGTGAACAAATGTTGCACATTTTCATCTTCCTGACCACAGAGTGATCAATACTCTTCTGACTTTATGGTCTATTCATCAATGCCATGCTTTTGCAGTGTGATAGTGCCCAGTACCAGTTAAATTGTTTTAATATACAAAGACGTTTGGGATTTGTAATTCTGTTCGCAGCACTCTTTCAGTTCTATAAAGAAAGGAATACCATATAATGTTTTTCTCACTTTGGAATTTGGCATCTTCAGGTCTCATGATTATTTCATTTTTTTGTTGCAAATTAAGATTTGACAGACTAGTGAGTGGTATCATTTGCATGACTTCCAACTGAAGCTCTGCATTTTCAACTATAATAAACAAACTGAGATAGGGGTTGTCCTTGAGCAGTTTGAGGAAAGCCTGATATTGAGTAAGCTAACATGAACATAGAAAGATAAAACTCGGTTGTCCTTGAACAAACTGTGTAGGACACCCAACAGTCCAGTCAAGATATGGATATACAGAAAAAAAAAAGAAAAAGAAAAACGCACAAAAGGAGTGCAGAGCATTAGCAATTTTTCACATTATTAGCTTAGCTAGTGTCTTATACTTTTCAGTTTCATCAGCATAATGCAATTAATTTCTGTAGCATAGCGATGATAGTTTTTTTAGATTTTTTTATCAGATATGATCCAGAGACATTATCTTCTTGGGTTGGTACTAGAATAGTAAACTAAGTCCTTTTTGCAGTTGCTTTTACTCTTGTAGTATAATAGCTGTGACAAACATAGCCATCCTTTGGCTCCTTGCAAACTAACAAGCGACTAAAAGGGTATTTCCCAGTCTTATTTTCACATGTTGAGGATATTACATTTTATGCACATGAAAATGATTTTGGAAACATGTTTCTAGAAGTACTAATGGTATAATGCATCCACTTTCTTACACATTGTAATGTTTCTTTAAACCAGGTGCGCCCCAAGCAATGTTCCACAGCTGTGTCACCTTTGCAGCATTCTCATGCATAATGGACGGTCTCAGCAAGCAGCAGGCAGCAATGGCACTCACACTTGATGAGAAATCTCCAACTTTCAAATATCAGGAGGGCGGTGTCATCCCACCGTTCACTCTTCCGCCGCTTCTGGATGCTTTGGATCCTTTAGGTTCATTCTGCGAGACCCTTATCAAGCCTAAGCACTAGAGTGGTCAAAGGCCTGATCCCCGAAAAAGGTAGTTTGGATCCATAGTTTCACTCTGTGTGCTTCTTTAGCATTCTGAATTTCTGTCCAGTGATGTTCCCTTTCAGTGACGAACTTGATCTAGTTTGGTAATTGCATATGCCCAATTTTTGTATCTAGCATCGACGATATTACTCAAGAGATTATTACCATAAGATTGTTTATTTTGAAGATTTGATAGTTCATTACAACAATGGTGTTCAACTCGCAGAGTTGCAGATGTTTGTTCACAAAATAAATGGTGAGCAGGAAATCTGATTAGGTGCTTAGGCTCTGTATACCAATTTGCCCAATAGTGCGAAACCTTGTCTATCTTGTATACCAATTTGCCCGATAGTGCGAAACCTCGTCTCTCTTGTGCATCATCATAACCAGTCAGATCCAGCCAAGTGCCATGCTAAATTAACGCGCTACCATTATGTTCATTCAGCTTTGCGCAAGAGGAATGCACTGAGGAGCTGTTCAAGTTGACCTTGCATCACTGCTCACTCAGTAAGTGCTCGTAGCGACAGGTCAGATTATAATTGTATCCCCGAGTGTCTCAAATAATTGTGGAATCAGTCGTCTGTCTGCCGGCTTTATCCACCATCCCCCGACACCCCAGTGGAGGCCGTTCCCTGCCCACCCTGTGGCCTGTGCTATGCTGTGCTATCGGTGCTTCCCCACGAGGTGCTCCCTCACCTTCCACTTATAATAGAAAAAAAGGCTGCTTGGAGGTGCCACTGGAGCAAGAGCCAGAGAGAGAGAGAGAGAGAGACTGAAGTACCATTTAAAGAAGCAAAATCTTACTGCATCATTGCTTGCTTTGCCCTACCCTACCCTTCTGCATTACTCCTACTGAGGGAGATGGAAGGGAATATTCTTTCTTGCCCTACCCTATCCGTCTGCTGCCACTGGTTAAGAATTGAGATACCCCTCCGGTTTTAGAGAGGTTTTAGAAAGGAAGTTGTTATGGGATGCGTGCATGTTAAACTTTCTCAACTTTAACTAGATTTATAGAAAATGCATGCAACATTTATATCTTCAAATAAGTTTATTATGAAAGTATATTCAACGATCTATTTAATGATACTAATTATATATTATAAATATTAATACTTTTATACATATAATTGGTTAACTCCGCCTATGGTGGGGCGCCTTTGGTGTCCTAACATAGCAGGCCCTAAGCCCTGGAAAAAGAGAAGGGTTGTGTTAGGCGCGGCGAGCCAATGTAAAAATTTAGCCACTTTTATGCAGATGAAACCCAAAAGAATCCTGTTGGGGCGTAACACTCTTAGCGACGCGCCATGTCAGAACCAGTGTATGGTGTTAAATGAGCAAGGGCCAGGTCGTCACCCCCGTGACGCGCCGTGTCACGATCTTGGCACGGTGTCAAGTGAGCAAGGATCGGATCGTCGCATCCTTAGTGGCGCGCCACATCAACGCCCGGATGTGGTGCAAAATGAGCAAGGGTCTTCACACCTACCTCGGTGGGTGCGAAGGGTAAGGAAGCTAGTCGAGCCAACTAGGATCCGTTTAGGTAGCTGGAATGTAGGGTCCCTTACGGGTAAGTTAAGAGAGTTAGTGGACACAACGGTTTGGAGGCGTATAAATATCTTATGCGTCCAAGAGACTAAATGGAAGGGGCAGAAGGCGAAGGAGGTGGACAATACCGGCTTCAAGCTCTGGTACACAGGGACAACTTCAAATAAAAATGGAGTAGGAGTTTTGATTGATAAGAGCCTAAAGGATGGTGTGGTGGAGGTGAGAAGGCAAGGGGATATGATCATCTTAGTTAAACTTGTCATTAGTGATATGGTCTTAAACGTAATTAGTGCATGTGCCCCCCCCCCCCCCAAGTAGGCCATGATGAGAGTGCTAAGCGGCTTTTTTGGAAAGACTTAGATCGTTTGGTTAGAGTTGTCCCTAATAGCGAGAAGCTCTTTATAGGAGGTGATCTTAATGGCCATGTAGGTACATTAAGTGCAGGTTTCGAGGTGGTTCATGGGGGCAGTAGGAACTAGGAGGGAGAGGAAGTCTTAGACTTTGCTATAGCTTTTGATCTGATGATAGCTGACACTTTCTTTCGTAAGAGACAGTCCCATTTAGTGACCTTTAGTAGCAGTCAGTACTTTAGTCAAATCAACTTTATCCTTACAAGGAGGGATAAACGAACATGCATGGACTGTAAGGTGATACCTGGAGAATGTGTGGTCACTCAACACAAGCTGGTGGTGGTTGACTTCCACTTTCTGGTGCAAGCTCGTGGGAACAAACAAGCTAGGGTTGCTAGAACGAAGTGGTGGAAATTAGAAGGGGAGGCATCAAAGGTCTTTAAGGAAAAGGTCATTGAAGAGGGCCCTTGGAAGGATGAAGGCGATGCAAACAACATGTGGGAGAAGATGGCAACATGCATTTGGAAGGTTACTGAAAAAGGTGCATAGAGTGACCAAAGGGAGCGGATGCGACTCGAAAGACACTTGGTGGTGGAATGAAGATGTGCAAAAGGCTATTAAGGAAAAGGAGTGCTATAAGCGCTTGTATCATGACAGGTGTGTAGACAACATAGAGAAGTACAAGGTGGCAAAGAAGACTGCAAAACGAGTGGTGAGTGAGGCAAAGGGGCGGGCCTATGAGGACCTTTACCAATGTTTGAGTACGAAGGAAGGAGAGAAGGACATTTATAGGATGACTAGGGCTCGCGATAGGAAGATAAGGGACTTCAATCAAGTCAAGTGCATAAATGATAAGAGGGAGCAGCTCTTGGTGAAGGAGGATGAAATTAGACATAGATGGCAAGAGTATTTTGATAAATTGTTCAATGGTGAGAACGAGAACACCACCGTTCAGCTGGACGACTCGTTTGATGACACTAATAGGTGCTTTGTGTGGAGGATTCAAGAATC
This sequence comes from Miscanthus floridulus, assembly GCF_019320115.1. NCBI lineage: Eukaryota > Viridiplantae > Streptophyta > Magnoliopsida > Poales > Poaceae > Miscanthus > Miscanthus floridulus. The sequence continues at coordinate 92,368,537 of NC_089581.1, read as the reverse complement.
GGAGGTCTGAGAAGTCTTGAAAGGGATGAAAGGGGGCAAAGCGATGGGCCCTGATGGTATCCCAATCAAGGTGTGGAGATATCTCGGGATATAGCTATAGTATGGGTAACCAAGATGTTCAACAATATTTTTCGATCGAACAAGATGCCTGAGGAGTGGAGAAGAAGCATAATGGTACCAATCTACAAGAACAAGAGAGATATCCAAAGTTGTACTAATTATCGAGGAATTAAGTTGATGAGCCACACTATGAAGCTATGGGTGAGAGTCGTCTAGCAGCACCTGTGAGGAACACCGCAGATATCAACAAACCAATTTGGTTTCATGCCCGGAAGGTCAACCACAGAAGTAATCTTCTTAATAAGACAAGTTATGGAGCGGTTTAGAGAGCAGAAGAAGGACCTCCGCATGGTTTTCATTGACTTGGAAAAGGCTTCATCTCAGTAGTCCTAGTAACAGGAGCAGCTGTGGTAGGAACAAGGACTCAAAATACTGAAGGTGTAGGCTGCCCTGTAAGCTCACTAAAGGTAGCACTGAGACTCTTGGAGACTGCTCTTCCCATTAAAGAGAACGGAAATAACTTCCATGTTAAGGGTTTGTCTGACATGACAGCAATATCCAAGCACGCACAGGTCTTTTCAAACTCTTGTAGGTGAAAGTCGATCCTCCACCGGCACCTCGGGTGAAGCGGCGGATTCTCCGGCTCCCACCGGCCCCGAGGACGGGCCGTTGGTTCAGCCCACCTCCACCGACCTCACGGACTCTCTTCCTCAAGTATGGCCTGTGTGATTCTGTCTCACACCCCACTGCTTGAATTAGATCAAGGTCAGCAGAACCAGAAAAAGGAGGTATCTTAAACTCACCTATTGCCTGAACCAGTATAAACCTTGTGTCTCTTTGCATCACCATCTGGGATTAGGGGCACGCAGTATATTTTCACTAGTTGGTTGAGGGCCCGCCGGTCCAAAACACCGACAGTTGGCGCGCTAGGTGCAAAGTTTAAGAATGAGAAGTTTATCTTCCTTGTCCTGTATGTGGATGATATATTACTTGCTAGTAGTGATGTTAGTCTACTACTGGAGACAAAGAAGTTTTTGTCCTCAAAATTTGATATGAAAGATATTGGTGAAGCTTCATTCGTTCTAGGGATCGAGATTCTCTGAGATAGAAGTAAAGGGGTATTAGCACTGTCACAAAAGGCATACATAGAAAAGATCTTAAAGAAATTCAGTATGCAATGATAAGATACCAAGAAATGTTATTTGGTGGGCTTTGGACAAACATAAAGTCCCATCAAAGTATGTGACCCTCATCAAGGACATGTACAACAATGTTGTGACTAGTGTTCGAACAAATGATGGTAACACAGTTTACTTTCCAATTAAAATTAGACTTCATCAAGGGTCAACCTTAAGCCCGTATCTCTTTGCCTTGGTACTAGATGAGGTTACCAGGAACATACTAGGGGATATCTTGTAACACCCTAGGTGTTAGGCTTGCATAATTTGACTTGCATTGCATAAGCATGAGTATCAAGCATTCATATATAAGCTTTTGCATTTGAAACATATGAAACATGCTTGTTATTTTATGTTTCCTTGTATGTATGCATATGATCATGTATGAATGAGTGCAAGTGGTTGATGTGAGTCACTAAACATCTTAGCTACACTTAGGATGACTAATGGAACATTGTTCATGAAGATCACTTTGTCTAATTAAACTTCTAAGTGATGCTATGCTAAATGAGCAAGGGCCAGGTCGTCACCCCCGTGACGCGCCGTGTCACGATCTTGGCACGGTGTCAAGTGAGCAAGGATCGGATCGTCGCATCCTTAGTGGCGCGCCACATCAACGCCCGGATGTGGTGCAAAATGAGCAAGGGTCTTCACACCTACCTCGGTGGGTGCGAAGGGTAAGGAAGCTAGTCGAGCCAACTAGGATCCGTTTAGGTAGCTGGAATGTAGGGTCCCTTACGGGTAAGTTAAGAGAGTTAGTGGACACAACGGTTTGGAGGCGTATAAATATCTTATGCGTCCAAGAGACTAAATGGAAGGGGCAGAAGGCGAAGGAGGTGGACAATACCGGCTTCAAGCTCTGGTACACAGGGACAACTTCAAATAAAAATGGAGTAGGAGTTTTGATTGATAAGAGCCTAAAGGATGGTGTGGTGGAGGTGAGAAGGCAAGGGGATATGATCATCTTAGTTAAACTTGTCATTAGTGATATGGTCTTAAACGTAATTAGTGCATGTGCCCCCCCCCCCCCCAAGTAGGCCATGATGAGAGTGCTAAGCGGCTTTTTTGGAAAGACTTAGATCGTTTGGTTAGAGTTGTCCCTAATAGCGAGAAGCTCTTTATAGGAGGTGATCTTAATGGCCATGTAGGTACATTAAGTGCAGGTTTCGAGGTGGTTCATGGGGGCAGTAGGAACTAGGAGGGAGAGGAAGTCTTAGACTTTGCTATAGCTTTTGATCTGATGATAGCTGACACTTTCTTTCGTAAGAGACAGTCCCATTTAGTGACCTTTAGTAGCAGTCAGTACTTTAGTCAAATCAACTTTATCCTTACAAGGAGGGATAAACGAACATGCATGGACTGTAAGGTGATACCTGGAGAATGTGTGGTCACTCAACACAAGCTGGTGGTGGTTGACTTCCACTTTCTGGTGCAAGCTCGTGGGAACAAACAAGCTAGGGTTGCTAGAACGAAGTGGTGGAAATTAGAAGGGGAGGCATCAAAGGTCTTTAAGGAAAAGGTCATTGAAGAGGGCCCTTGGAAGGATGAAGGCGATGCAAACAACATGTGGGAGAAGATGGCAACATGCATTTGGAAGGTTACTGAAAAAGGTGCATAGAGTGACCAAAGGGAGCGGATGCGACTCGAAAGACACTTGGTGGTGGAATGAAGATGTGCAAAAGGCTATTAAGGAAAAGGAGTGCTATAAGCGCTTGTATCATGACAGGTGTGTAGACAACATAGAGAAGTACAAGGTGGCAAAGAAGACTGCAAAACGAGTGGTGAGTGAGGCAAAGGGGCGGGCCTATGAGGACCTTTACCAATGTTTGAGTACGAAGGAAGGAGAGAAGGACATTTATAGGATGACTAGGGCTCGCGATAGGAAGATAAGGGACTTCAATCAAGTCAAGTGCATAAATGATAAGAGGGAGCAGCTCTTGGTGAAGGAGGATGAAATTAGACATAGATGGCAAGAGTATTTTGATAAATTGTTCAATGGTGAGAACGAGAACACCACCGTTCAGCTGGACGACTCGTTTGATGACACTAATAGGTGCTTTGTGTGGAGGATTCAAGAATCGGAGGTCTGAGAAGTCTTGAAAGGGATGAAAGGGGGCAAAGCGATGGGCCCTGATGGTATCCCAATCAAGGTGTGGAGATATCTCGGGATATAGCTATAGTATGGGTAACCAAGATGTTCAACAATATTTTTCGATCGAACAAGATGCCTGAGGAGTGGAGAAGAAGCATAATGGTACCAATCTACAAGAACAAGAGAGATATCCAAAGTTGTACTAATTATCGAGGAATTAAGTTGATGAGCCACACTATGAAGCTATGGGTGAGAGTCGTCTAGCAGCACCTGTGAGGAACACCGCAGATATCAACAAACCAATTTGGTTTCATGCCCGGAAGGTCAACCACAGAAGTAATCTTCTTAATAAGACAAGTTATGGAGCGGTTTAGAGAGCAGAAGAAGGACCTCCGCATGGTTTTCATTGACTTGGAAAAGGCTTCATCTCAGTAGTCCTAGTAACAGGAGCAGCTGTGGTAGGAACAAGGACTCAAAATACTGAAGGTGTAGGCTGCCCTGTAAGCTCACTAAAGGTAGCACTGAGACTCTTGGAGACTGCTCTTCCCATTAAAGAGAACGGAAATAACTTCCATGTTAAGGGTTTGTCTGACATGACAGCAATATCCAAGCACGCACAGGTCTTTTCAAACTCTTGTAGGTGAAAGTCGATCCTCCACCGGCACCTCGGGTGAAGCGGCGGATTCTCCGGCTCCCACCGGCCCCGAGGACGGGCCGTTGGTTCAGCCCACCTCCACCGACCTCACGGACTCTCTTCCTCAAGTATGGCCTGTGTGATTCTGTCTCACACCCCACTGCTTGAATTAGATCAAGGTCAGCAGAACCAGAAAAAGGAGGTATCTTAAACTCACCTATTGCCTGAACCAGTATAAACCTTGTGTCTCTTTGCATCACCATCTGGGATTAGGGGCACGCAGTATATTTTCACTAGTTGGTTGAGGGCCCGCCGGTCCAAAACACCGACAGTTGGCGCGCTAGGTGCAAAGTTTAAGAATGAGAAGTTTATCTTCCTTGTCCTGTATGTGGATGATATATTACTTGCTAGTAGTGATGTTAGTCTACTACTGGAGACAAAGAAGTTTTTGTCCTCAAAATTTGATATGAAAGATATTGGTGAAGCTTCATTCGTTCTAGGGATCGAGATTCTCTGAGATAGAAGTAAAGGGGTATTAGCACTGTCACAAAAGGCATACATAGAAAAGATCTTAAAGAAATTCAGTATGCAATGATAAGATACCAAGAAATGTTATTTGGTGGGCTTTGGACAAACATAAAGTCCCATCAAAGTATGTGACCCTCATCAAGGACATGTACAACAATGTTGTGACTAGTGTTCGAACAAATGATGGTAACACAGTTTACTTTCCAATTAAAATTAGACTTCATCAAGGGTCAACCTTAAGCCCGTATCTCTTTGCCTTGGTACTAGATGAGGTTACCAGGAACATACTAGGGGATATCTTGTAACACCCTAGGTGTTAGGCTTGCATAATTTGACTTGCATTGCATAAGCATGAGTATCAAGCATTCATATATAAGCTTTTGCATTTGAAACATATGAAACATGCTTGTTATTTTATGTTTCCTTGTATGTATGCATATGATCATGTATGAATGAGTGCAAGTGGTTGATGTGAGTCACTAAACATCTTAGCTACACTTAGGATGACTAATGGAACATTGTTCATGAAGATCACTTTGTCTAATTAAACTTCTAAGTGATGCTATGCATGTTGACCTGGAAAGTGAAATGTGTAACCACTGTATGAAATGTTTGTGTGACCTTATGAATAGCTTAAACAAGTTTAGAATGTCATTATGAACAACTTTGGTATTCATGACTAAGGCTAATTTGGTCACTAAGTCATAGTTCAAGTGTTAGTCATCATTTGAATGTAGTAGGTTTGACCTAGTTTGAACAATATGATAGAGACTTTGCATGGATGTGGTCACTAAAGAAAAGTTGTAGTATTTGATGAGAGGAACAACTTTTATTTTTGGGTCATAGGCTAGTTCAGCTCCTAACATGCTTGAAATTAGCTCACAAGAATCAAGGTTTCACTATTGTTCAACACTTAGAATTTCGCTAAGTCATTTCGAGTTAACCATTTGACAGGCTCAACTTTGGGCTGATATATCTCTCTAACCATCGAGAATTAGGACTTGATTTCTAAGTAAGATTTGTATCTGGTACATAGCTCTACAAGCTTTGTTTTAGCATCGTTCACCAAATTGCCATAGTTTAGGAGTTACAAAGGATCAAAATTTCGCTGTTAGGCACTTGATCGGGCGACTGAAGAACACCGCGCCGCGTCGGGTCATGGCCGACTGGCCACAAAGTATGGCCACCGCGTGGCCAACGCAGGCCAGTGATGGGCCCTCGACACTGCGAGCTGGCGCTTGTTATCTGCACGCCCCATGCCCTATTTCCACGCACCCGAGCTCACTCACTCACTCTCCATCGCCTGCTTCCGCTCTCACCGTGGAACCTGAGCAACACTGCTAGGCACAGCGCAGCTCCGCCGCCGCCTAGCACCCACGCCACCGCACCGTCTCCGTATCCACCTCGCCCACAGCTGCGCCACATCCCCCTCTACCTCCTTGACTTGATTGCAGCAGCTGACGAGCTTTGGTGAGGGCGTATTCACCATTTTCTTCCTCGCCGGAGTTCTCGACCACCATGGCCACCTCCACGGCGAACTCGCCACTGCTTGGCTCACGCGCGCGTTGCTTCCGATTATTTGCGTTAGAGCTTGTACAGGGTGTAGTGTAGTTGGTTGCATGAAGTTACCGCGCATGGGTGTCTCGCCGGCACGGAACACGGCGACCCACGTCGCCGCGCACGCACCTCCGCACCATCATGCACGCGGGCAGGGCTCATCGGAGCACCTCGAGCTGCCAAGGTCACCCAAATAGATCTGCATGGTCATCGTGATGTTGGTGCACTCCTCGCCTGGCTTCGCCGTGGCCGGTGATGGCCGGCGCACCATAGAGCAGCGTCGCCATGCCGCCATGGCCGTCGACGAACATGCTCCATCGCACCTGCGCTGCCACCACCTAGGTCACTAGATGCGGTTTGTTCTGTAGATCACGTCGGTGCACTTGGTTTCACTGGAGAGCTCGCCGGCAAAGAGCTAAAGCTAGTCTGTGTGGCTCCCCTGCTTCCTGTGTCGCTGACTAGTGGGCCCGACTGACCTCTGGGTCCCGGCTGTCAGTGGCACAGAGTTGTAGGATAGCTCATTTATTTTCAGATTTACATGCTAACTTTGAAAAAATGATAAGTTGAGCTGTAGAGATCCAAATCTTGTGAAACAAATTTTGTTGTGTTCCTTGGGAAGTTTAGTACTTTATAAAAATATGATATGTACAGTTTCTGATATTTTTATTGAAGATTTAAATGTGTTTAGATAAATGCTTTTTGTTTGTTTACAATCTTGTAAATTAGATATCTTGAACTAGAAAAATGATAAAATGGTGATTCCAATCTTGTTGGTTTTGTATTGATATGCTCTAGCTAGAAAAAATATTAACCTTGCTGTAAACTTGATTGAATTATGATCTTTCTATTTATCTATTAATAAATGGTATTTTCTAAGGAAATTTGTAGGGATAAACATATGTAACATATGGCTATGCAAATTTTTGTACAGTAGTATGGCACTAATATGAAGCTAGGAAAATATATAATATGTTGTTGGACACTTTTCTATAGGATTTACCATTTTCACTAAAATAACCCTTGCTAGCTTGTCATTTTTGTATAGGATGTTGTACATGTCAAAATGGTATGAAATTTTCACAGTAGTCTATTGTGAGCACTAGGAAGCTATTGTAATTTTCTGAGAATTTATTCTACACATTTGGTGTATGTTTATTATTTACCCTAAGTATCTAATTAAATTAATAAGGGCATTTAAGTAATTAGATTGTGATTAACCATGATGTTTTCTATGGTTCTTACGATGCATAGTAACTGTTGATGGCAATAGTAAGACTTAGGAGCAATTGATTGTATGCAACTAACAAATTATCACTTTATAATTCAATTACAAGGCGGCATGTATAGTTTTAATTGTGTGGATGATTTCATTTGGATAATGATCTTTTGTGTAAAACTTGTTAATAATAAAGTTGTAGATAACTTACTAATCTACCTTGTGTTAAATTTTCATGGTCATAGGACTTAGGGTTTTAGAGTTCTAGCTGTTACAAGTTTGCTGTCCGAAATGTTTACTTTCTGGACAGATTTGATTGACTTGTTTGACCTAGATAACTATTGAATCGCCTTAAGAGTATTAAAAGGAAGTTGTAGACAATTTTATAAGCTTTCTAGAATGTCCACAACCATGTGATTTCGATATATATAACTCCAGTTATAGTTAAAACAAGTAGTTGTTTTATAGTTTTGTAAATAAGTCGCATGAGTGTTTGCTTAGGTAATAGAGAAGAGATATGCACCTACTCAGTAAAACATGATGCACTTGTTATTACTTTCACACCATGATGTTCAAATTACTTACAAGGATGCATTCATCATGTTTTGTCATACTATACTTGTCAACATCTATGCATTCGCAATATCTTATGTCATATTCATGCATATAGGATCGACAGAGGAGATAATGTTGCTGGAATTCAATGAAGAAGAGGAAGGGGACCCGCAAGAGATTCCTCAGGCCATAGCTCCTGAAGAAGAGGAGTAGAATCCAGAAGAGCTCCCGGAGTGCCCTGATCACCGCCCCACTTCTTTTCTGAAAGGCAAGCCTCGGAGCATTCTAAGTCTCCTAGTGTTTGATAAAATATTACTTGAGTCCTTTATGATTGATGCATTAGGTTATAAGAGTTGACTGGAAACACTTGATGCATGGAACTACCTTCTCCAGATATATACACCTTAACCTTGTGTAGGTCTAGGATTGAATATATGCTTAGCCATGCTTAGACCTATAGAAGTCGGGTAATTTCCTGTCACCTGCGAGATATAGGTGGATACCAAAGCACGATTGACTATATTTGCTATCATGAAAAAGAACCATGGGGTAATATAAGTGGAGGCTCGGTGGAGTCTATGGTAGGTTGACTCATGTGATTCCGTCTGTGCCGATTAAGGACCATACCATTATTGGCACTTCTGGTAAGATTGAACGCATGTGTGTCACTTAGCTGGCTGGATAACTCGTTCCAACCGTGAAGCCGAGTAGCTTAACTTAGGTCAAGCTCCGCTCTGTCAAAGTGCGCACTCTGGATGGTAGTAAGGATGTGCGGGGAGTCGGACGTGAGCCCAAGGGCAGGGTAGTTCTGATCGTCCTGGCATCTGGTTGTCCCTGATTGTGCGGTGCTGGGCGAACCCGCGAAATCTGCACTTGAGTTGTACCAAAGGTGACCTAAGGTGACCGTTGATCTAGTCTGCCTGGGTTTGTGTTAGGAATAAATTCCTAGCTGGTTGAAATCAATTCAAATCACCGTCTCTCCCGGATAGTGAGAAACTTGGCTAGCTCCAACATCGTAGTAATTGTATTATAGAATATGATGGTTCGAATAAACATGGAATTACTATACCTGCCATGGTTACTATTGTATGCTATTAAAATGATGTATCACATGTTTGGCACATGATAGTTTATAGTCTAGAGATGGATAATTATAATTAACTTGATGACGGAATTATAATTGTATAACTGAGTTAATCGCTTTTTATGCAAAATATTGTCAAGCTACCTCCACTTATAAAGCCTTGCATAATCCTTGGAGTCAATTTATTTCTGGTTTATGACGGGTAAGTCTAGCTGAGTACCTTCTCGTACTCAGGGTTTTATTCCCATTGTTGCAGATGGCATAGTATATCATGGATATTGCAAGAGTTGCTTGTATCCCGCTGTGGATGAGGAGTAAGCCTTGGGCATGCATCTTTATTAATCCTTCTATATGCTTTTGTGGACTGTGATCATATGATGGCACTGTATTTGAACTATGTGACAAATGCTAGTTTCCAAACTTAATTTGCTTCCGCTATTACTACTCTATTGAACTTGGTTTGTAATAACTTTATTTCATACTCTAATGATGGAAATGTATTTGTGAACTTTATGTAATATGTGACATGTATGTTGAATCATGTATGATCTTGGTTGTTTGTGGATCGTTTATTGAGACCCGTCGTGGTACTCGACGGACTATCGGGTTTATATGGGATCAAGTATGACAGTGCGACTGCTTGTGGGCTGTCATTGTACTTGTGCTCTTATAAATTGGTCGGTTCTGCGACAGCTGGCATTAGAGCAAGGTTCAACATTAATTGCCACATGTGTATTTAAAACAAAGGTTTTTGTTTTTCAAAATGTTTTTCTAGCAACTAATAGCTATATAAATAGGTATTTAAAATCTAAAGTGTGCTAGTGATCACTTTCCTTATGTCCAAATTAAGGACTATTAGTTGGCTATTTAAGTATTAACTTGGGGGTTTTTATTTTCGTCGTCTATACGACGCGCTATTGTATGGATGCCATTCACTTGAATGGTAATGTATGGATCAAATGTCTCTACGTCAAGGTAGGAAGGTAAGTTGATGAGTGGCATGACCGCAAGATGTGATCATGCAGTCAGGGAGAGTTAGCTTTGGTACGGCTATGTATGCATGCTTGCATGGGTATATGGTGCGTATTTAATTGTGGGTACAAACTGTCATCGCGTAGCTTTGATACGGAAGTATATGTATGGGTATAAATATATGGAAGTATTTAGATTTATATTCTACATATATCATTGTGGGGTTGGGCTAAAATGAAACTCTTATGCAGGTACACTAACAACGAAACGGGTAGCCCGACTAGCTTCGCTATATATGAGAGAACGTATATAGCTTATTTATTTTCAGATTTACATGCTAACTTTGAAAAAATGATAAGTTGAGCTGTAGAGATCCAAATCTTGTGAAACAAATTTTGTTGTGTTCCTTGGGAAGTTTAGTGCTTTATAAAAAATATGATATGTACAAATTCTGATATTTTTATTGGAGATTTAAATGTGTTTAGATAAATGCTTTTTTATGTTTACAATCTTGTAAATTAGATATCTTGAACTAGAAAAATGATAAAATGGTGATTCCAATTTTGTTGGTTTTGTATTGATATGCTCTAGCTAGAAAAAACCTTAACCTTGCTGTAAACTTGATTGAATTATGATCTTTCTATTTATCTATTAATAAATGGTATTTTCTAAGGAAATTTGTAGGGATAAACATATGTAACATATTGCTATGCAAATTTTTATACAGTAGTATGGCACTAATATGAAGCTAGAAAAATATATAATCTGTTGTTTGACACTTTTCTATAGGGTTTACCATTTTCACTAAAATAACCCTTGCTAGCTTGTCATTTTTGCATAGGATGTTGTACATGTAAAAATGGTATGAAATTTTCACAGTAGTCTATTGTGAGCACTAGGAAGCTATTGTAATTTTATGAGAATTTATTCTGCACATTTGGTGTATGTTTGTTATTTACCCTAAGTATCTAAGTAAATTAATAAGGCCATTTAAGTAATTAGATTGTGATTAACCATGATGTTTTCTATGATTCTTACGATGCATAGTAACTGTTGATGGCAATAGTAAGGCTTAGGAGCAATTGATTGTATGCAACTAACTAATTATCACTTTATAATTCAATTACAAGATGGCATGTATAGTTTTTATTGTTGGGATGATTTCATGTGGATAATGATCTTTTGTGTAAAACTTGTTAATAACAAAGTTGTAGATAACGTACTAATCTACCTTGTGTTAAATTTTCATGGTCATAGGACTTAGGGTTTTAGAGTTCTAGCTGTTACAAGTTTGCTGTCCGAAATGTTTACTTTCTGGATAGATTTGATTGACTGATTTGTTTGGCCTAGATAATTGTTGAATAACCTTAATAGTATTAAAAGGAAGTTGTAGACAATTTCATGAGCTTTTCAGAATGTCCACAACCATGTGATTTTGATATATATAACTCTAGTTATGGTTAAAACAAGTAGCTGTTGTTTTGCAGTTCGGTAAATGAGTCGAATGAGTGTTTGCTTAGGTAATAGAGAAGAGATATGCACCTACTCAGTAAAATATGATGCACTTGTTATTACTTTCACACCATGATGTTGAAATTACTTACAAGGATGCATTCATCATGTTTTATCATACTATACGTGTCAACATCTATGCATTCGCAATATCTTATGTCATATTGATGCATATAGGATCGACAGAGGAGATAACGTTGCTGGAATTCAACGAACAAGAGGAAGGGGACCCGCAAGAGATTCCTCAAGCCGCAGCTCCCGAAGAAGAGGAGCAGAATCCAAAAGAGCTCCCGGAGTGCCCTGATCACCGCCCCACTTCTTTTCTGAAAGGCAAGCCCTGGAGCATTCTAAGTCTTCTAGTGTTTTACAAAATATTACTTGAGTCCTTTATGATTGATGCATTAGGTTATAAGAGTTGACTGGAAACACTTGATGCATGGAACTACCTTGTCTAGATATATACAATTTAACCCTGTGTAGGTCTAGGATCAAATATTTGCTTAGCCATGCTTAGACCGGTAGAAGTCGGGTGATTTCCTATCACCTGCGAGATATAGGTGGATACCAAAGCACGGTTGGCTATATTTGCTATCGTGGAAAAGAACCATGAGGTAATGTAAATGGAGGCTGGGTGGAGTCTATGGTAGGTTGACTCATGTGATTTCGTCTGTGCCGATTAAGGACCGTACCATTGTTGTCACTTTTGACAAGATTGAATGCATGCCTATCACTTAGCTGGCCGGATAACTCGTTCCGACCGCGAACTGAGTAGCTCAACTCAGGCCGGGCCCCGCTCTATCAAAGTGTGCACTCTGGATGGTAGTAAGGATGTGCGGGGAGCAAGACGTGAGCCTAAGGGTAGGGTAGTCCTGATCGTCCTTGCATCTGGTTGTCCCTGATTGTGCGGCGCTGGGCGAACCCGCGAAATGTGCACTTGAGTTGTACCAAAGGTGACATAAGGTGACCGTTGATCTGGTCTGTCTGGGTTTGTGTTAGGAATAAATTCCCAGCTGGTTGAAATCGATTCGAATCACCGTCTCTCCCGGATAGTGAGAAACTTGGCTAGCTCCAACATCGTAGTAATTGTATTATGGAATATGATGGTTCTGATAAACATGGAATTACTATACCTGCTATGGTTACTATTGTATGCTATTAAAATGATGTATCACATGTTTGGTACAGGATAGTTGATAGTCTAGAGATGGATAGTTATAATTAACTTGATGACCGAATTATAATTGTATAACTGAGTTAATCGCTTTTTATGCAAAATATTGTCAAGCTACCTCCACTTATAAAGCCTTGCATAATCCTTGGAGTCAATTCATTTCTAGTTTATGATGGGTAAGTCTAGCTGAGTACATTCTCGTACTCAGGGTTTTATTCCCATTGTTGCAGATGGCATAGTATATCATGGATATTGCAAGAGTTGCTTGTATCCCGCTGTGGATGAGGAGTAAGCCTTGGGCAGGCATCTTTATTAATCCTTCTATATGCTTTTGTGGACTGTGATCATATGATGGCACTGTATTTGAACTATGTGACAAGTGCTAGTTTCCAAACTTAATTTGCTTCCGCTATTACTACTCTATTGAACTTGGTTTGTAATAACTTTATTTCATACTCTAATGATGGAAATGTATCTGTGAACTTTATGTAATATGTGACATGTATGTTGAATCATGTATGATCTTGGTTGTTTGTGGATCATTTATAGAGACCCGTCGTGGTACTCGACGGACTACCGGGTTTATATGGGATCAAGTATGACAGTGCGACCACTTGTGGACTGCCATTGTACTTGTGCTCTTATAAATTGGTCGGTTCTGCGACAGCTGGCATTAGAGCAAGGTTCAACATTAATTTCCACATGTGTATTTAAAATAAAGGTTTTTGTTTTCCAAAATGTTTTTCTAGCAACTAATAGCTATATAAATAGGTATTTGAAATCTAAAGTGTGCTAGTGATCACTTTTCTTATGCCCAAATTAAGGACTATTAGGTGACTATTTAAGTACTAACTTGGGGGTTTTTATTTTCGTCGTCTATACGGCGTGCTATTGTATGGATGCCATTCACTTGAATGGTAATGTAGCATGACTGCAAGATGTGAGCGTGCAGTCGGGGAGAGTTAGCTTTGGTACGGCTATGTATGCATGCTTGCATGGGTATATGGTGCGTATTTAATTGTGGGTATAAACTGTCATCGGGTAGCTTTGATACGGAAGTATATGTATGGGTATACATATATGGAAGTATTTAGATTTACATTCTGCATATATAATTGTAGGGTTGGGCTAAAATGAAACTCTTATGCTGGTACACTATCAACGAAACGTGTAGCTCGACTAGCTTCGCTATATATGAGAGAACGTATGTATGCCACCGTGTATGTTGTTAGAAATAATTTTTTTCCTAAGTTTGTGAGGACATATGTAACGTGCATGCACCATGATAATAATTATTCAATACTTGCATTGTTTCTCCCCTTATAAATTTCTTACTCGGTTATGTAACTCTTATCCATTATGGCCTTGTCTCACAAAAGTTGTACATGTTATGTGAGAATTTCCTGATGGTGTTCGGAACTCCTGCTTTGCTTTGGAGAGTCTTGCACTTTGCAGGGGATCATGAGCCACCCCTTTATCAGTGGAATGAAGAGTATCTAGAGGGATAGCCATGGTATGAGGTGCAACTAACCATACCAGCTCGCACACAGGCACCCTTCTGGCAGGAGTGGAAGGCAGAATCTGAAGGAAGAACTCCTTGGGAGGCTACCCAAGTTGTGGCCTTTGAGGTGTTGAGTCAGATCTGTCGGCAGCATGGGGACGCACTTACTGGCAGTGCCGCTGGTATGTTTCCTCGGGTGGATCCATCCACAGCAATATGGGAACAATGCAACCACAATGCATTGATCCGAGATTGGGATGAGCGGGCCAATAGCTCTAGTCCCACCATGAGTGCCATGTTTGCAGTGATGAAGATGTTCTGTACACGCCAGGACACCAGAAATTTCTAGCAGGAATCATACACCACTTGCATGGACAAGCTCATGAGAGTTGAAGCTGCACAACGTAAGCTCAAGAAGCGTGTGCGCAAGCATAAGAAGGCAGCCAGTGAAGCCCAATGGGAATTTGATCAAGCCTATGTAGCTTTAGGGAACCTCCACACTCAAATGGAGCAACTGGATCAACAGAGAGCTATAGCCCAAGAAGCAAGAGCGGATGATCAAGCTATGTTAGCAGGACTGCGAGAGCAGCTGGAGGCTGCCCGTGCCGAGGCGTCCACAACTATGCGCCAGCGGGACACAACAAACAATCATGCCGCTGCAGCAAAAATAGAATGATATAGGCACCGTGCCATAAGCGCCATGCAGGACCGTGCTGAAAGGGACTTGCGTCCGCAGCTTGCACAGGCCCAGCTTTGGGTGATGGACCTTCAACATGAGGTGCATTATCTGAACAACCAGCTGAACCCAATCCTTGATGGGGAAGAAGATGGTCCAGATATGGAAGAAGATGACGGCTGGGATGAGGAAGAAGTGGAGCCAGAGGAGGGAGATGATCCTATCTCCGACCTCGATAGTGATCATAATGAGGATTAAATTGCTTAGTGACTAGTGGAAACACTAGATGTATCCTCGCTATTTATGTAATGGACCTGTAGTTTAAGTTTGGAATTTGTGATGGAACTATCATGTAATATTGGTACCTACATGTTATCTTATGTTTGGTTGAACGATTAATGCAATTCCAGTTCAGTTTATTGATGATCATGATTTGAATGTTAACGCGCGGCGAGCCCGATAAGTGGTCAAATTGGTGGTGTCATGTTGCGAGAATGGATTATTATGCCTCTGTCTTTATTGTATGAATTTAAGATTGTCTCTAGTAATTTTAGTATGGCATGATTATATAATTCATCTGCAATCTCTTGACATCATCCAATAATCACTTATTGTTGCAACTTTGTAGATGACTTGCACTCGTGCAGGAGCAAGCAGCAGCCATGAGGGCAATGATGGTGACTTACCACCACCGCCACCCTCGTCTGCTCAGGAGTTCTTTGCCCAATTCTTGGGAAGTCAAAGGACTATGGAGGAAGCTATATGCCTCATTGTGCAGAACACGGCTCGTGCCCACCCACAACAATAGGGGCCTGAGCCAAACCAGTACAACACCTTCAAGGAATTTCTGGATACAAAGCCTCCTATCTTCAAGGTGGTTGTGGAACCGCTTCAGGCGGATGAGTGGCTCAACATTATTGAGCAAAAGTTCCGTCTGCTAAGGGTCACCAAGCACTAGAAGGCTGAGTATGCGTCCCATTAGCTATAGGGACCGACAGGAATTTGGTGGACACATTTCTTGTCATCTCTACCTACCAATGCATAGGTCATGAGGGAGTAGTTCAAGTTGGCCTTTCGGGGACACCACATTCCCCCAGGGCTAATGCGCATGAAGGCGGCTAAATTTATGAGGCTTACACAAGGGACTAAGACACTTACAAAGTATATGCACACTTTAAACAATTTGTCTCGCTATGCTCCAGGTTTCGTTGATACTGAAGAAAAGAAGATAGAGAGCTTCAAGTGAGGTCTTGGCACGAAGCTGATGAAGACTATGGCCAACTCAAAGTGCACCACCTACAATGAGTTTATTAGTGATGCTTTGACCCAGGAAAACCACAACAATCTTCATGCGACAGCAAAGGGCCACAAGAGGGCAGCAGAGGCAGGCGCCTCAGGGTCATCTCAGTCAAGAGCACCTATAGCAGCTAGGCCACAATTCCGCCCACCAGCACCAAAATTCAGGCCTTCGCCACCAAAAGCTCAGAATAGCTGACCTTAGAAAGTGTTTCGTAAGGCATTCACTATTGCCTTACCCAAAGGGAATGGCGGTTAGGGAAGCTCCATAGGACCTAGGAGCAATCAACCCTACTTCAACTACAATTAGTTGGGCCATTGATCCAAAGAGTGCCCCCATCCAAAGAAGAACAGCTATCAGAACCAAGGAAATCAGAGGCAGGGAACCCTAAGGCACGTCCTAGATACGTGCACTATACTACTGTTGAGGAGGTGCCCGCAAGAGAAGTTGTCATGGCTGGTATGTTTCTTGTCAACAAGCATCTCGCTATTGTTTTATTTGATTCGGGAGCTTCTCATTCATTTATGAGCCAAACATTTGCATCTAGACATGATCAGATAGTAATTGAAGTAAGCAAGGGTGGTTATAGTATAAGTTCAGCTGGGGCTACTATCTCTACAAATAAGATGGTTAGAAATATACTCATCATGATACAAGAGAGGGAGTATACGATGGATCTAATAGTATTGCCTGGATTATCTTTAGATGTGATCTTAGGCATGAAGTGGATGAGCAATCATGGTGTTCTCATTGACACTAGCACTCGTACTATTATGTTGAGAGAACCAAAGGGAGGAAATGCTTTTCTAGTACCACTTTCCCGAAATTTTGAATTCCAACACTTAGCTTGTGCTATCCAAACAACTACCCTTTGTGATATTCTAGTGGTTTGTGAGTTTCTTGATATATTTCCAGTTGAGTTACCAGGTTTACCACCTGATAGGGATGTGGAATTTAAGATTGAGTTAGTGTCAGGTATGACACCTATCTCAAGAAGGCCTTATAGGATGCCACCGAATGAGTTGGCAGAACTTAAAATTTAGTTACAAGATCTATTGGACAAAGGTCTCATTCAACCTAGTTCATCTCCATGGGGATGTCTAGCATTGTTTGTAAAGAAGAAGGACAAGTCCTTGAGAATGTGTGTGGATTACAGGCCACTTAATGCTGTGACCATAAAAAACAAGTACCTGTTGCTTTGCATCGACATCTTGTTCGATCAGTTGGCAAAGGCAAAGGTATTCTCTAAGATTGATTTGAGATCATGCTATCATCAGATAAAGATCAGGCCAGAGGACATACCTAAAACTGCTTTCTCCACTAGGTTTGGCTTGTATGAGTATTTGGTTATGTCTTTTGGACTAACAAATGCTCCTACCTACTTCATGTACCTGATGAATTCGGTATTTATGCCCAAGCTCGACAAGTTCATGGTCATGTTTATCAATGATATATTGATTTATTCGGAGAATGAGGCAGATCATGTCGAGCATCTAAGAATTATTCTATCTAGATTGAGGGAGCATAAGCTTTATGCAAAGTTTAGCAAGTGTGAATTCTGGTTGAGTAAGGTACCTTTCTTAGGTCATATCTTATCAAGAGATGGAATATCTATAGACCCATTGAAAGTACAAGAGGTCATGGATTGGAAGGCCCTGACTTCGGTTCATGAACTTCGGAGTTTTCTAGGGTTAGCAGGATATTATTGTCGTTTCATTTCGGATTTCTCCAAGATAGCTAAGCCCATGACTAGGCTATGTCAGAAAGATGAGAAGTTCAATTGGACACCAGAGTGTGAAGCAGCTTTTCACACCCTCAGGACTCTGTTAACTACAACTCCTGTTTTAGCACAGCCTGACATTGAAAAGCCTTTCGATGTGTTCTATGATGCATCGGGTATAGGTTTGGGGTGTGTGCTTATGCAAGAGGAAGAGTTATTGCATATGCTTCTCGGTAGTTGAGAAAACATGAAGTCAACTACCCTACTCATGATTTAGAACTTGCAGTAGTTGTGCATGCATTAAATATATGGAGATATTATTTGTTGGGCAATGTATGTCACATATATACTAACCACAAAAGTCTCAAATATATCTTTACCCAACCTGAGCTGAACATGAGACAACGAAGATGGTTAGAGTTGATTAGGGACTACAACTTAGAAGTGCACTACCATCCAGGGAAAGCCAATGTTGTAGCCGATGCCCTAAGTCAGAAGTCTCATTGCAACACTGTGGAAGCATTGTTGGAAGATGAATTTAATTTGTTACATCCTGTTGTACTGCACAATATCACTATCAGTTGTTCACTTGAGAGCAAAATCATAGAACTACAGAAAACAGATGTAGGTATATTTCACATCAAGAGAAAGATGCAAGAGCAAGAAACCAAGCATTTCAGATTAGATGAAAGAGGTGTGCTATGGTCTGAGGACCGACTTGTGGTACCGAAGGACTATGAGCTTAGAAATCAAATTTTAGATGAAGCGCATTCGTCCAAGTTGTCCATCCATCCAGGTAGTAGCAAAATATATCAAGATTTGAAGACCCATTTTTGGTGGACTAAGATGAAGGAGATCGTAGCCTATGTCGCTAGGTGCGATAACTGCAGTAGAGTAAAAGTTGTTCATATGAAATCTATCGGATTACTTCAGCCATTGCCTATTCCCGGTTGGAAATGGAAAGAAATAAGTATGGATTTTATTACAGGTCTTCTGTTGACACAGCAAGGTCATGATTCAATATGGGTCATTGTAGATTGCCTCACCAAGTCAGCACATTTTACACTGGTGAACACAACATATCACACGGGGAAATATGCTGAGTTGTATATTTCTCAGATCATGAGACTGCATGGAGTACCTAGGACCATAATCTCAGATCGAGGACCATAGTTTGTAGCCCATTTCTGGGAGCACTTGCACTAGGCTTTGGGAACTAAGCTAATTAGAAGTTCGGCATACCATCCACAAACTTCAGGACAGACTGAGTGAGTGAACCAAATCTTAGAAGATTTGCTGAGAGCTTGTGTTATATCTTCTAAGGGTTCATGGGACAAATGGCTACCTTTAGCTGAGTTCTCCTACAACAACAGTTATCAAGCAAGCATCAAGATGGCTCCTTTTGAAGCCTTGTACAGCAGAAAATGTAGGACTCGTTGAACTGGATTGAGCCTGGTGAAAGAAGATACTTTGGCATTGACTTTGTCACTGAGGCTGAAGAGCAGGTGCGCATTATCCAACAGCATATGAAAGCAGCTCAGTCCAGACAAAAGAGTTATGCTGATAAAAGAAGAAGACCATTAACTTTTGAAGTGGGAGACTATGTATACTTGAAAGTGTCATCCATGAAGGGAGTACAGAGATTTGGAGTGAAAAGAAAGCTTGCACCTAGATATGTGGGGCCATACAAGATTGTGTAACAGAAAGGGAATGCCGCTTATAAGTTACAACTTCCACCAGAGATGAGTGCAATATTCGATGTCTTCCATGTTTCTCAGTTGAAGAGATGTCTTCGTGTACCTGAGGAAGCTATTGCACCCACCAACATAAAGCTTCAATCAGATTTGACCTATGAAGAGAAACCAATCTGAGTGTTAGAAGAGATGGAAAGAGTAACACAGAGTAAGATCATTAAGTTCTATAAGGTGGTGTGGAACAATCATAGTGAATAAAATGCCATGTGGGAACGAGAGGATAATTTACGAGAGGTTTATCCTGACTTTTTCCAAGAATGGTAGGTCTTGCAAATCTCGGGATGAGATTTTTATAAGGGGAGGGGTTGTAACACCCTAGGTGTTAGGCTTGCATTGCATGAGCATGAACATCAAGCATTCATATATAAGCTTTTGCATTTGAAACATATGAAACATGGTTGTTATTTTATGTTTTCTTCTAAGTGATGCTATGCATGTTGACCTGGAAAGTGAAATGTGTAACCACTATATGAAATGTTTGTGTGACCTTATGAATAGCTTAAACAAGTTTAGAATGTCATTATGAATAACTTTGGTATTCATGACTAAGGCTAATTTGGTCACTAAGTCATAGTTCAAGTGTTAGTCATCATTTGAATGTAGTAGGTTTGACCTAGTTTGAACAATATGATAGAAACTTTGCATGGATGTGGTCACTAAAGAAAAGTTGTAGTATTTGATGAGAGGAACAACTTTTATTTTTGGGTCATAGGCTAGTTCAGCTCTTAACATGCTTGAAATTAGCTCACAAGAATCAAGGTTTCACTGTTTTTCAACACTTAGAATTTCGCTAAGTCATTTCGAGTTAACCGTTTGACAGGCTCAACTTTGGGCTGATATACCTCTCTTACCATTGAGAATTAGGACTTGATTTCTAAGTAAGATTTGTATCTGGTACATAGCTCTACAAGCTTCGTTTTAGCATCGTTCACCAAATCGCCATAGTTTAGGAGTTACAAAGGATCAAAATTTCGCTGTCAGGCACTTGATCGGGCGACTGAAGAACACCACGCCGCGCTGGGTCGTGGCCAACCGGCCACAGAGCATGGCCGCCGCATGGCAAACAATGACCGGCGATGGGCCCTCGACACGGGCGACGAGCTAGGGTCGGTCCACGCGGCTCCCCTTCTTCCTGTGTCGCTGACCAGTGGGCCCGACTGACCTCTGGGTCCTGGCTGTCAGTGGCACAGAGTTGTAGGATAGATCATTTATTTTCAGATTTACATGCTAACTTTGAAAAAATGATAAGTTGAGCTGTAGGGATCCAAATCTTGTGAAACAAATTTTGTTGTGTTCCTTGGGAAGTTTAGTACTTTATAAAAATATGATATGTACAGTTTCTGATATTTTTATTGGAGATTTAAATGTGTTTAGATAAATGCTTTTTTTATGTTTACAATATTGTAAATTAGATATATTGAGCTAGAAAAATGATAAAATGGTGATTCTAATTTTGTTGGTTTTGTATTGAGATGCTCTAGCTAGAAAAAATATTAACCTTGCTGTAAACTTGATTGAAATATGAACTTTTGATTTATCTATTAATAAATGGTATTTTCTAAGGAAATTTGTAGGGACAAAAATATGTAACATATTGCTATGAAAATATTTGTACTGTAGTATGACACTAATATAAAGCTAGAAAAAATATATAATCTATTGTTTGACACTTTTCTATAGGGTTTTTCATTTTCACTAAAATAACCCTTGCTAGATTGTCATTTTTTGATAGGATGTTGTACATGTCAAAATGGTATGAAATTTTCACAGTAGTCTATTGTGTGCATTAGGAAGCTACTGTAATTTTCTGAGAATTTATTGTCCAAATTTGGTGTATGTTTGTTATTTACCCTAAGTATCTAATTAAATTATTAAGGGCATTTAAGTAATTAGATTGTGATTAACCATGATGTTTTCTATGGTTCTTATGACGCATAGTAACTGTTGATGGCAATAGTAAGGCTTAGAAGCAATTGATTGTATGCAACTAACTAATTATCACTTTATAATTCAATTACAAGGCGGCATGTATAGTTTTGATTGTGTGGACGATTTCATGTGGATAATGATCTTTGCTGTAAAACTTGTTAATAACAAAGTTGTAGATAACTTACTAATCTACCTTGTGTTAAATTTTCATGGTCATAGGACATAGGGTTTTAGAGTTCTAGCTGTTGCACGTTTGCTGTCCGAAATGTTTACTTTCTGGATAGATTTGATTGACTGATTTGTTTGACCTAGATAACTGTTGAATCACCTTAAGAGTATTAAAAGGAACTTGTAGACAATTTAATAAGCTCTCTAGAATATCCACAACCATGTGATTTTGATATATATAACTCCAGTTATGGTTAAAACAAGTAGCTATTGTTTTGTAGTTCGGTAAATGAGTCGCATGAGTGTTTGCTTAGGTAATAGAGAAGAGATATGCACCTACTCAGTAAAATATGATGCACTTGTTATTACTTTCACACCATGCTATTGAAATTACTTACAAGGATGCATTCATCATGTTTTATCATACTATACTTTCAACATCTATGCATTCACAATATCTTATGTCATATTCATGCATATAGGATCGATAGAGGAGATAACATTGTTGGAATTCAACGAAGAAGAGGAAGGGGACCAGCAAGAGATTCCTCAAGCCATAGCTCCCGAAGAAGAGGAGTAGAATCCATAAGAGCTCCCGGAGTGCCCTGATCACTGCCCCACTTCTTTTCTGAAAGGTAAGCCCCAGAGCATTCTAAGTCTCCCAATGTTTTACAAAATATTACTTGAGTCCTTTATGATTGATGCATTAGGTTAAAAGAGTTGACTGGAAACACTTGATGCATGGAACTACCTTGTCTAGATATATACACCTTAACCCTGTGTAGGTCTAGGATCGAATATATGCTTAGTCATGCTTTGACCGGTAGATGTCGGGTGATTTCCTGTCACCTACGAGATATAGGTGGATACCAAAGCATGGTTGGCTATATTTGCTATCATGGAAAAGAGCCATGGGGTAATGTAAATGGAGGCTAGGCGAAGTCTATGGTAGGTTGACTCATGTGATCCCGTCTGTGCAGATTAAGGACCGTACCGTTGTTGGCACTTCTAAGAAGATTGAACGCATGCCTATCACTTAGCTGGCTGGATAACTCATTCTGACCGTAAAGCCGAGTAGCTCAACTCAGGTCAAGCCCCGGTCTGTCAAAGTGCGCACTCTAGATGGTAGTAAGGATGTGCGGGGAGTCGGACGTGAGCCCAAGGGCAGGGTAGTCCTGATCGTCCTGGCATCTGGTTGTCCCTGATTGTGCGGCGCTGGGCGAACCCGCGAAATGTGTACTTGAGTTGTACCAAAGGTGATCGTTGATCTGGTCTGCCTAGGTTTGTGTTAGGAATAAATTCCTAGCTAGATGAAATCGATTCGAATCACCGTCTCTCCCGGATAGTGAGAAACTTGGCTAGCTCCAACATCGTAGTAATTGTATTATGGAATATGATGGTTCGAATAAACATGGAATTACTATACCTGCTATGGTTACTATTGTATGCTATTAAAATGATGTATCACATGTTTGCACAGGATAGTTGCTAATCTTGAGATGGATAGTTATAATTAACTTGATGATAGAATTATAATTGTATAACTAAGTTAATCGCTTTTTATGCAAAATATTGCCAAGCTACCTCCACTTATAAAGCCTTGCATAATCCTTGGAGTCAATTTATTTCTGGTTTATGATGGGTAAGTCTAGCTGAGTACCTTCTCGTACTCAGGGTTTTATTCCCATTGTTGTAGATGGCACGGTATATCATGGATATTGCAAGAGTTGCTTCTATCCCACTGTGGATGAGGAGTAAGCCTTGGGAAGGCGTCTTTATTAATCCTTCTATATGCTTTTGTGGACTGTGATCATATGATGGCACTATATTTGAACTTTGTGACAAATGCTTGTTTCCAAACTTAATTTGCTTCCACTATTACTACTCGATTGAACTTGGTTTGTAATAACTTTATTTCATACTCTAATGATGGAAATGTATCTATGAACTTTATGTAATATGTGACATGTATGTTGAATCATGTATGATCTTGGTTGTTTGTAGATCGTTTATCGAGACCCGTTGTGGTACTCGATGAACTATCGGGTTTATATAGGATCAAGTACGACAGTGCGACCACTTGTGGGCTGTCATTGTACTTGTGCTCTTATAAATTGGTCAGTTCTGCGACATATCCCTTGGTGTATGTTGTTCACTGATAATGTAGTGTTAGTGGACGAAAGCCAAATGGGAGTAAATAGGAAACTAGAGTTATGGCGGCAGACCCTTGAGTTTAAAGGTTTTAGATTGAGCAGAACCAAAACCAAATACATGAGATGCGACTTTAGCGGAGCTGCACAGGAGGAGGAAGATGTGAGTTTGGAAGGTCAAGTAGTGCCTAAGAAGGATACCTTTCGATATCTAGGATCGATGCTACAGAGGGATAGAGATATTGATGCAGACGTTAGCCATAGAATAAAGCAGGGTGGATCAAGTGGCGACAAGCTTCTAGCATTCTCTATGACAAGAGGGAACCACAAAAGCTAAAAGACAAGTTTTATAGAACGATGATTAGACTGGCTATGTTGTATGGAGTAGAATGTTGGCCTATAAAGATTCGACATGTTCAACAACTAAGTACTGTAGAAATGCATATGTTGCGATGGATTTGTGGTCACACAAGAATGGACCAAGTTCGGAATGATGATATACGTGATCACCTAGGGGTAGCACCAATTGAAGAAAATCTTGTCCAACATCAGTTGAGGTGGTTTGGCCACATCCAAAGGAGACCTCCAGAGGAGAAGAGGTAGAGGAAGACTGAAATTGACATGGGGGAGGCAATAAAAAGAGATTTGAAAGCTTGGGATATACCTTGAGATCTATGTTTGAATAGGAGTGCTTGGAAAGCAGCTATTGAAGTGTCTAAACTATGACTTGGGACTCTTGGTGGGTTTCAACTCTAGTCTACCCCAACTTGCTTGGGACTGAAATGCTATGTTGTTGTTGTTATACATATAATTGGTTAAAGTAAAAAAAAGCTGATTTCTCGGGAAGCGAGAATGACTTTTTTTCTAGGACAGAGGGTGTACGTCATCATCCCCACTCTCGCCTATAAACGAGCGAATGGAAGCAGCAGTGTGCACCTATATCCACAAGAACCCCAACAGTCCCATCAGCAGCATCTAAGCCTCTTCGGCCGGCTGCACATTACATTGACATGCGTCTATGGGGTTCTGCTATGCGCACACCCACGTGCAGCGAGAACGTACGGTGCAAGCTGGAGGCTTGCGAGAGAGATGACAAGATGGCCAAGGCGCCCATGGGTGAATCAGCAGGAGAGGGAGAGGGGAAGAACGCTAACGCCAAGAAAAAGGGGAGCAAGAGGTCACCCCATGGGCGAGGGTGACACTGGTGGCGGCTCCTGGGTGGAGCTGATGAGGGTGCACCTGTGTACCCAAGAGAGGGTTGCGGCAGACGCAAGATTCTAATCAAAACGACTTAACTACGGTGGCATGCACCATTGAAATGTTGTTAATGAAGTTCGTGACAATCTCAGTGAACATATAATGACCATATATATGTCATCATCATTTATGTCACCAAATGTTTGGCAGTACTTGTGCCCTTTGCACAACAGCATTGTTAGTCCTATTCACTATTGCAAAACATAATTTTAGAATTGCTGTGTCTAGTGTTTTCCTCTGCTCGCTCACCAAGCTAAGTGACCAGCTAGATCAATAATCTCCTCCTTTTCGATCGCTTGCTCTCTTGCTTGCAACCAATGATTCACTTGTTTAACCTGACCTTGAGGAATCACTTCGCTCAGATGAAAGGAAAACAAGCTTTTCGGAAGGGCTTGTCTTGTCCTCCCGTTGGTTGCATCGCTGGTGCTCCCTATCGAGGGATCAGTCGCTCTTCTCCCTGTGATCGGTGCTCAAGGAAAAGCAAATTCTAAACGATCTAAATAATCTCTCTCTATGAAGTTTCATTTCACTTAGGATGTGGCAACCATGCTCAGTCCTAGCTAGTTCCTTGTTCTGATGCACCAAGCTTCCCGGCCTGGTTGTGACTTATGAGCAGCTAGCTGCAACCTCCAACCGTGGTGTGACTCACTACTATAGAACTAGTTTTCACTGTTGGTCCATCACTGTCGGTTGCTTATGAATTGTCGGTCCATCACTATCGGTTCGTGGCTTGATCGAACTGACAGTGATAGGCCCACCACAAACTGACAATGATAGGCCAACCGATAGTGATATTGGGGTCATCACTGTCAGTTCAAGTCATGAACCAACAAGGATATTAGGTCATCACTGTCAGTTCTTGACTTGAATCGGCAGTCATACTATCATCTGCCGGTTTGTGGCTTGAACCGTCAGTGATATTATTACTATCGATTCGGGACATGACCTGGTAGTGATAGACTGTACGAAAAACTTCATTACTTTCTAGTATGATATATGATGAAGATGAACTTCATACCAAAGTTGCAACTCAATAAGATCTACAACCTTGTAGTTCATAACTTTTTTTATTTGAAGTTGTTTTGTTTCGAAATATTTAATTCATAAGATGTTATAGAAGTTACTACCAAAGGATTCCATACGCTCTATGTCACATGTGAGTGTGTAGTGTAGTGGTAGTGATAGGGAAACAAAAGTTCTAGATCTCAAAAAGTTATGCAACTTTGTAGTTGACAACTTTTTGATTTGAAATAATCTATTGTCGACACGGAATTTCGTCCCGTGCCGAGGACACACGAGCAAGCCGGAAGGGTCCGTTCGATGGAGCTAGAGATCCGCCTAGCTTCAACGCAGGGGTGGTCGATCATACGCATTCCTCCTAAGACGTGCTAGTCAATTTGACCCTGCAATTGACAAGGAGAGAAAGTTTATCAGTAATTAAAGGCGGAACATGCCGGTGTTGCCACACAGTCCCGAATGTGCGGCTCTAAGAGCCGATATGAAAGGAGATTGACTAAATAGTTGATTCTAGCATATTCATAAGAATAAATCGGTTAAAGCTCATGGGGTTGTGTAAGAAGAATCAGTTATCGTTCAGGATGGATATCATTCTTTAAACAAATATTGGTCAATAGCAATAAGATATTAACAATAATTAGTTAATGCTAAGCCAATGACTGCAAGTAACCGAACCCTTTTTTTATGAAAGAAATAGTTCATCATCATTCAACCATTTAATAGAGATAAATCTAATGAACATATTAGATCTCATCTATCGCTATGACCAGTGGGGCATGAGGCAGAATCATACAGGCTGTAGAATCAACAATAGATTCGACGACCCTAACTTATTACTAATATCAGTGGGGCATGAGGCAGAATCATGCAGGCCATAATACAATAATAAAATCATGGGACTAACATATCTTTCAACCTATCCCTACTTCAATAATCTCATGATGCAATCTGTTCGTGAAAAGCGCTCGATATCGGCTAAAACATCCGATTCAGGCATAGTGTACAGTTAAGGTCATGTCCTCTTAATAATAGATCTACCAAATAATGATCCCCACTCCACGGTGCTAACAATGGGTTGTGAGGCAGAATCACACAGGCCGTGATAATGAGCCATGGAACATTTTTTGCTAGCCAATAGATCTACTTAAGATCAAACATGCCTTAACGGCACGCTATGCACGATCAAGATTGATGTAAAACAGCCGATAAAACATAAATCATCATTTAAAGTGCAGATTAGATCAGTTTAGATTAAGAAACGATGGGTTAAAAAAGATATAAGGCTGATCTAGATCAATCCCAATCGGGCGAAGTGATATTGCTATAATTAAATAAATAATGGAAGAAATAAGCAATATCGGTAACTTAAAGAATCTATCCAAAGGAACGCCACCCTTAGATAGAGCCTATAACTTGACCTTAGTCTAGTTCGAGCAGCGGAGGTCGACTGGATCGATGCAGCCATACTTGAACTAGACAAGAGTTGATAACTAACTTATACTAGAGTCGTAGTGGAGGTCGACCAGATCGATGCAACCATACGAACTGAGGTATAAGCCATGATGGTACTTACTGTAACACCTCGGGTGTTTAAATACTAAAACCTACCATGTCATCATATGCATTGCAAAGCATTTGGCCTTTAGTGAAAATTTTGATATGCATACACTAAAACAAGTTTACCTTTATGTGGTATGTGTTGAATTGTATTGTTTGAATCAAGTTCAAAATTTTGTTTGGATTTGAATTTTCAAGAAAACCCTGATTTTCAGTATTTAAATCCTACCCTGAAAACTCATTTCAAAATCTAAGCATATTTTGGGGTTGAGCCTAAAAGCAAAAGTGTAGAGCTTGTCAAGTTATACAAAGTTTGTTTTGGAGTTTTCAAAGTTGTTATGAAAAATTTGAAGTAATTTGAAAAGGCAAAATTCTTTAAATGTCCCCTATTTGAATTCAAAATTTCATTCCAAAATGTAAACCGAATTAGGGGGTTGTTATAAAAGCAAAGTTGTAGAACTTTGGATTTTGAACAACTTTTATTTTTGAAGATTTTTGAGTTGTTATACAAATTTAGGAGTAATTTGGAAATTTTAGACGAATGGCAATTCTATAAATATGTTGAACAGTAGCCGTGGGCAGCTGTCATCACCGGCGTCCTTCTCCTGGCTTCTAGTCATGCCTGTGGCCGCCCTCGGCTTCATGCTGGCACGAGTAGGGCGCTGTGTGTTGCCTCCTTGCGCCTTTGCCGCCCTATAAAGCTCAGGCATCATCGCCGTTCGTTCCCGTTTCCCTTGCTCTGTTTTCCCGTCGCCACCGCTCAACTCCGGCGAGCCCGTGTAGTCGCCGTAGTGCCTCCACCATCGCAGCCAAGCCAGTCCTAGCTCTGTCTCCTCCTTGCAAATCTAGCTAACCAACTTTGGTCGCCTGATTCCGTCGGGAACCCGCTGTCCGCACCTTTCTTCCTCGCGGCCGGCAACCTCACCGTCGCAAGCTCGTCACCGGGGCCAGCGCTCTCCGGTGAGCCTTGGCTCTTGATCTTGGTAGCTCCAGCTTCGTCTCGATGCCGTGGTGCTTAATACCTTGTTGCTTGATCATTTTGTCCACTGCAGTCGCCGGAACACCGCCACCGATGATGTTTTGCTCCGCCGTGTTTGCTCAGATCATCGAACCACCTTGCTGTTGCTCCTTCGGCTCGGTCTTTGACTCCAACGCATTCGGGGTGAGCTACTGGTGCTTCCTGGACCCTTTGTTTAACTGCTACCAATCTCCTATCATCGGCGTAGCGCCGCTGTGCAGTTGCGTCCGGCATGGCCGGCGTCAGGCTTGAATCGTGTTGTAATTGAGTTAGCTAGTGTTTCCAATCAATGCGCCGTGTTGTTGTGATCGTGTTGGTGACTTCGTTGTCACCGGTGACCTTGCCGTCGGCAAGATTTCACCAGTCAGAGTCGTTGTCGCCATAGTCAAACGAGGGAGGTAGGAGATGACAAGTGGGGTCGGTTGTCAGTGACTCAGTATTCAAAATGGATTTTTCTATTTGCAGATTTGAATGAATAGTGATAGTTTTTGTTATTTTTGTGTAGAATTATTTAGACTTCCAAAAATTATGACAATTTTTGTGTGACCTCTCTGTGATGTATATTATTTAAGAAAAATATGAAATGTCGTTTTTCAATAATTCTTGAATGTGATGAAAATTGCTCAATTAATTAATAAATGAGTTTTCATGATTTTTCTAGGCTTATTTCTTTATCCAAAAATTATGAAACTTATTTTGCCACTTATTTATCATGAGATGAACATTTCCAAAAATTTTGAGGTAAATTGGAACAAGTTGATTTATTTCATAATTTGTAATTAAATAATTAATTCATAAAAGTAAATAGTAACCTTTAATGATTTAGGTTTTGATTGAATTTTGGATTGAGAGATGACCTTGGGTCATTAGATGATAATGATCCTTGGCAATGGCATTAAGTGTTACGAAAAAGGTTCGGTTAGTTTGACTTGTAACTGTACCACGAAGGAAAGTTGTTTTCAAGTTGTTAATTTTGCATCCATCATCGAGCATCATATTTTGTATCTTGCATCATGTTAAACATGGCATTGTTACTACATGTAGTGAACGAAGGTGAACACGTGGTAGTAAATCAAGTTGCGGAGGAGGTTAATCCGTCTGTTAAGGTCGGACCTGATAATTGTGGAACGTCGCAGGAACCTAACTTTTCTATGAATCAAGGCAAGCCCCGGATGCATTTAAACCTACCTTGTGTTTTATAAATTTCTATTGCTTTTTCTTTTATATACTGCATTAAGTGATTAGAAGTCAAGTGGAAACATAATTGGTGCATTACCAACCTTGTTCTTCCATATCTACCTTGTTACCAGTCTTAATTCGTAAAAATACCTAGTTATGCTTAGTCAGGCTTAGTCAGGTGATTACCTGTCACCTGCGAGTTTTAAATGGATCTTTGGTTACTTATGTTATCATGAGATATGAGCATGTGAAGTTAAAAATCTAGACCGGGTGGACTCGGTGTGTGAGAGCCACAAGACATGGAGGTCTTGTGAGCGGCTTCTTTCCACCTGTGTCGATTAAGGTCCGTCCGTTGTTGAACTGTGTGAGATGAGACTTTGTAGTACTAACCACATACTCTGGTAAGCCTTAACTTGGCGATTCTATTACAAGAATGGCTACTCGTGCACTGGGAGTGGAGAGATGGCGGGAATAGCGTGTACCCACATGGCAATGGGCTGGATTGGTGGACTACTGTATTCTCGGGTGGCACGAACCCGTTCTTGTTTTAGAGGATCCGAGGGTAGGTTGGTATATGTGGGTCGGGGACCTGCATATGTTGTGTGGTCTGGAATCCCCAACTGGGTTTATAATCGGTTCGAATCGTCGTTGCTCCTCGGTTATGGAGACTCAACTCTCTATTCATCATCATAGTTAATAACTGGAACTCGAGTAAGGTTTGAGAAAGAGTTGATATGAAGTTCATGATCTCATTATGGATTGTGGTAGATTCATATGTGGTTCTTATAAAGTTTTGTATGTTGAAGTAAAGAATTTTGTTAAAGAGCTTTTACGTAAAAGAACTTTGATTATTGCTAAAGCCATACCTTGAATCCCTGAGCCTGCATTCTTGAGTCTTCTTAGTTTTTATTCTAGTTAAGTCTTGTTGAGTACTTTTGTACTCAGGGTTCGTTGACCCTCGTTGTAGGTGAGCCTCATGAGCAGGTCTATTTTGGACCATACTGCATGACTGTTGTTCAGGTCGATGACGATAAGTGAATGTGTGATCCTTGGGCAGGATGCTTATTTTTTGTGTTATGTTTATGTTAATTATGCCACTCCACTACTACTATGGTTTGTAATAATAATCGTACTCAGTTTGTAAGGTTTGAAACAACTGGTTTGTAAACTAAGTTATCGTAAGACTTTCGCTATTTTACTCTGATGTATATATTTGAATAAATGTTATAATACTACAATGACTCTGTAATGTGATCCTGCTCGGAAATCGTGGATGATTCGGGGTTCCCCGAGGACACCCGACAGTCTTCCTAAGTTACCAGGAACATGTGCATAGTCGTCAGAGGTCATTAGACAGTGACAAGTGCATGTGGGTCCTATAATTTAGGAGGTTCTGCCACAGAATGGTATCAGGGCGATTGTTACAAAGTCTTTGTTGTATTATTTTACAAAAACTTCAAAATGATTTGGGACAAATAGATATAACTTGTTAATTTGGTCCAAATTGCTTCTGGCTTATCTTATTTCATTCTCACCATTCCTTAATTGATTAAAAAGGCTTTGTGTGGTGGAGTAGTAATCTTATTATGCCCTATATAAAAATAACTGTGGTTATGTACCTTATAAGCTTTGATGTTTTTGTTCGTAAGAACGATTCATGCATCATGATTAATTCACTTCTTACTTCCTTCACCATGAGTCTGGGTTGGGTAGTGAGTCTAGGTTGAGTTATGTAATCCATCCTAGCTGCTCTTTAGATTTTGATTAGATTGTCTTAATTGGATTAATCTTGCTTCCTCCAGTATGGCTCACACTAAGGTAATGCCCCGTAAGTCCATTGGACCTAAAGGAGTTCCTCATCACCAGCTTGCCCCTAGAAATGATGGTGCTAGCAGTAGCAGCTTTAGGCCTGATCCCCAGGTAGAAATATAGAGGCTTATAGCAGAGTTAGCTCAGGCTACTAGGGATAGGGCCTTGGATGCCATCCAGGTGGGCAAGTTAAAGGATCAATTGAAGTGTCACACCACCGCTCATAAGAACTGTGAGCGTATGTTAGTTCGTATGGTGGAAGGGAGAAATGAGGCTTGGCATAGGGAAGATGTAGCTAGAGCTAGAACTCATGAGCTAGAATTTTATGTAGAAGATTTAGAAGAACATAATACTACTTTGCATGAAGAAGTCCATAGGCTGAGCAACCTCCTGGATCCAAATCATGAACCTCAAGTTGATGCAATGGACCCTGGTGTCATCATTGCTGATGATGATGAACTTGAAGAGGAAGAAGAAGATCCAGAAGAATTAGTGATGGTCGATGAAAGTGATAATGAAGGCGAAAATGTTTCCGGAATGGATACCGATCACGAGGTTTGATGTGGTCGAGAAGAGTAGAGTGTAAAATAGGAGATCTAGTTAAGTTAAGCAGTCTTGTTTAGGTGCGGGCTTGTGCTTAAATAAGTAAACCCAATGTAATGTGTTTGCAGTAAGCTCTTTTAATATTTCAATAAAAACTTGTGATTAAAGTTTGGTTTGTTATGAACAGATGCCTCGTACTCGTGCTTCAGATATTTCTGGTTCTTCGCAGGACGAGGGTGGTGTTCCTGATCCACCACCAGTTCCACCAACTTTGGCTGATGCTATAGCAGCACTGGTCCATGTGACCATAGAAAATGCTCGATTGCTTCGAGAGATAGCTCAGAGTAATCAGAATATGGTGCAAGGAAACCATGGCCGCAATCATAATCGATAGGAGGCTACGTATGTTGATTTTACCGATACAAGACCACCAGTGTTCACTAAGGCAGATGAACCACTAGAGGCTGATGATTGGCTTCAGACCATGGAGCAGAAATTTAATCTTATACCATGCATGGAGATGCAGAAACCTGTGTTTGCTGCCCAGCAACTTATAGGTGCAGCAGGTGCCTGGTGGGCAAATCTAGTGGCTATGCAACCAGCTGGCATTCCAATAACTTGGGCTAAGTTCCGTACTGCCTTCAGAGCTCATTATATTCTAGAAGGAGTGATGGCCATGAAGCTGGATGAGTTCCTTGCTTTGAAGCAAGGGGATCAAATGGTTATGCAATATGTGGGTAGATTCAATCACCTGTCATAGTAGGCATCTGAATATGTCAATACAGATGCCAAAAAAAAGAAATGGTTCATGCAAGGACTGAATACCAAATTACAGACAATGATGACTGCATGTACCAATGTTACTTATCATGAGGCAGTAAATATTGCAATTGCTTCTGAGGAAAAGTATCGACAGCATAAGGAGATCAAGAAAAAGAAGAGTGTGCCGTCTGGATCTTTTGGTGGAAATCAAAAGAGACAAAAGATAATCTATCATCTAGTCAACCATTATCGTCCTCCTTATCGTCCACCGTAGTTCCAAGTCGGGCAACAGTCAAATGTCTGTCCTGCTATAACTTACCCGAATTCACAACAGACAAATGCTCCTAGTGTCAATGCTCCAACGTCCTAGGGTCACAATTATCCATGTTACAATTGTGGAAGGTCCGATCATTTCTCCAGGGAATGTCCATATCCCAAGCAGACTAATCAAAATTATTAGAAGGCCCCTGCCAATCAACAACAGGGTCAAGCATAGAACAAGAACCACAATCAGAATGCTCAGAAGGGCAAAGATGAAAGGAAGACAGGACGGGTGTTCTATATTTAAGCTAGGGAAATTCTAGAAGGGGAGCCAGTAATGATGGGTATGTTTCCTGTCGTCGATCATCCTGCTGTTATGCTTTTCAATTCTAGTGCATCTCATTCATTCATCAATAGAACCTTTGTCGTAAAGCATGGAATTCCAATTGGGGAAACAAAGGAAAATTTCTTTATACAGTCGCCCGGGGGACATCTGTGTACTAAGGAAATGGTATACCAGGTACCCATAAACCTGGGTGGGCATATTTTTCCCACTACCATGATTATTCTCAAGGATCAAGATATAGATGTGATCTTGGGAATGAATTGGATGTATCAGCATAAGACTGTTATAGATGCTTTGAATAGGACATTAAGGGTGAGTTTGCCTGATAGTAATTCTCAGCTTCTTATCCAACTTCCTACCTTAAGGAGATCAGTGGAAAGAGTTTGTGCAACTTTTGTCAAGGAGATTAGAGATATCCCGGTAGTTTGTGAATTCCCTGATGTTTTTCCTGAGGATTTACCCGGTTTACCACCAGATAGGGATGTTCAGTTTAACATAGAGTTAAAGCCTGGAACAACTCTGATCTCTCGGAGAGCTTATAGGATGCCTCCCAAGGAATTAGCTGAGTTGAAGACTCAGTTGCAAGAGTTGATTGAGAAAGGATTTATTCAACCTAGTTCATCACCTTGGGGATGCCCTGCAATTTTTGTGCAAAAGAAAGATGAGACCCTGAGGTTATGTGTTGACTATCGTCCGTTGAATGAAGTGACCATTAAGAATAAGTATCCCTGACCTCGGATAGACTTGCTTTTTGATCAACTGGTCGGAGCCAAAGTTTTCTCCAAGATTGATTTAAGGTCAGGCTATCATCAAATCAAGATTAAGCCTGAAGATATTCCCAAAAAGGCATTTACCACAAGATATGGATTATATGAATACTTGGTAATGTCTTTTGGTTTAACAAATGCCCCAGCTCATTTCATGTATCTGATGAATTCAGTGTTCATGCCTAAGCTAGACAAGTTTGTGGTGGTGTTTATTGACGACATCCTAGTTTATTTCAAGAACAAGAAGGAACATGTGGAACATCTCAGAATTGTCCTAACCCGCTTAAGAGAACATCAACTATATGCCAAATTCAGTAAGTGTGACTTCTGGCTTAAGGAAGTATAGTTTCTTGGACATGTCTTATCAGCTGAAGGAGTTGCTGTTGATCCAAGCAAAGTTAAGGATGTGCTTGATTGGAAACCGCCAACCACTGTTCATTAGGTTCGGAGTTTTCTAGGAATGGCGGGGTATTACCGTCATTTTATTCTAGATTTCTCTAGAGTATCCAAGTCCATCACTGGGTTGTTGAAGAATCAAGCCAAGTTTGTCTGGTCATCTGAGTGTGAAGAAGCTTTCTAGACTTTGAAGAGATTGTTAACCACTACACCAGTATTAGCACAACTAGATATCAAGAAGTCATTTGACGTTTATTGTGATGTTTCTGGTATTGGTATTGGATGTGTATTGATGCAAGAAGGCAGAGTCATTGCCTATGCTTCTAGACAACTTAAGCAACATGAAGAGCACTATCCCACTCATGATCTAGAGTTAGCAGTAGTTGTCCATGCTTTGAAGATTTGGCAGCATTACCTGCTTGGTAATATGTGCCATATTTATAGAGACCACAAGAGTTTAAAGTATATCTTTACTCAATCAGATTTGAACATGCGGCAAAGAAGATGGTTAGAATTGATTAAAGATTATGACTTGGAAGTACATTACCATCCTGGTAAAGCAAATGTAGTTGCAGATGCCCTTAGTCAAAAGAGCCATTGCAATTGTCTGACAGTAAGAACAATGGGTTTGACTTTATGCCAAGAGATGGAAAAGTTGAGTATAGAGGTAATTCAACAAGGTAGTTTGACCAATATAACTGTTGAAGCCACTATTCGAGACCAGATTATTGCTGCTCAGAAAGAAAACAAGGGTATAGCCCATATCAAAGAAAGAATCAAGAATGGGAAAGCGGAATGCTTCAAAGTCGATGATGAAGGCGTGTTATGGTTCAAGAATCGCTTAGTGGTACCAAAGGTTCCTGAGTTGCGACAGTCAATTCTTGAAGAGGCACATGCTACTAGGTTATCTATTCATCCAAGAAGTAATAAGATGTACCATGACTTGAAACAAAGGTTTTGGTGGACCAAAATGAAGATAGAAATTGCGCGGTATATAG
This sequence comes from Miscanthus floridulus, assembly GCF_019320115.1. Classification (NCBI taxonomy): domain Eukaryota; kingdom Viridiplantae; phylum Streptophyta; class Magnoliopsida; order Poales; family Poaceae; genus Miscanthus; species Miscanthus floridulus. Next base: position 92,332,873 of record NC_089581.1, on the reverse strand, counting down.
CCAAGTGTACTTGTCAAAAGGTGAAAGCTATACATTTGAGGTATGCTGGAGAGTTACAGCCATTACCTATTCCAGCTTGGAAGTGGGAGGATATTAGTATGGAATTTATCGTTGGTCTACCCAAGACATCAAAGGGCTTTGACTCAGTATGGGTTATTGTAGATCAACTAACCAAGTTAGCACATTTTCTTCCGGTCCAGAGTACATATCCCACTATCCGATATGCTAAGATATATCTAGACAGAATTGTGAGTTTACATGGGGTACCAAAGACCATAGTGTCAGATCGGGGTACACAGTTTGTCTCCAGCTTTTGGAAACACTTGCATGCTTCGTTAGGTACCAAACTCCTGTATAGTACAGCTTATCATCCCCAGACTGATGGTCAGACTGAAAGGGTCAATCAAGTACTTGAAGATATGTTAAGGTGTTGTGTCCTTAACTATTCCAAGAAGTGGGATGAATGTCTGCCTTTGGCTGAGTTCTCATACAACAATAGTTATCAAGAGAGCATTAGAATGGCTCCGTTTGAATCACTTTATGGTCATAGATGCAGAACATCACTGAGTTGGTTTGAACCTGGGGAAAGAAGATTATTTGGAGTTGACCTCGTGAAAGAAACAGAAGACAAGGTTAAGCAAATACAAAGTAATTTGAAGATAGCTTAGTCTAGGCAAAAGAGTTGTGCAGATAAACGACATAGACCTTTAGTGTTTAACAAGGGAGATTTTGTATATCTGAAGGTATCACCAATAAAGGGAGTTACCCGTTTTGGTGTTAAAGGCAAGTTGGCACCTTGATATATTGGACCATTTCAAATTTTAGGGAGGTATGGAAAAGTGGCATATCGCTTGAAATTACTAGAACATCTCTCAGCCGTACATGATGTGTTCCATGTTTCTCAATTAAAGAAGTGTCTCTGAGTGCCTGATCAAAATGTTGAGTTTGAAGGAGTGGAACTTGAACCTGATTTGACCTATTCTGAATATCCTATCCGAGTTCTAGATCAGAAAGACCGTGTTACTTGAAGGAGGACAATCAAGTTCTACAAGATACAATGGAATCAACATTCCGAAGAAGAAGCTACTTGGGAATCCGAAGATTACTTACTAGAAAAATTTCCAGAGTTTCTTACGTCAATATAGAGTAATGTTAGTTGACCTCAGCTGTTTTATGGACAAGTTTTGGATGTTTTTGGACTGACACATTTCCTTTTCCATTACTTACCCTATGGCTTTGAATCTCGGGACGAGATTTCTTTTAGGGGGAAGGATTGTAACACCTCGGGTGTTTAAATACTAAAACCTGCCATGTCATCATATGCAATGCAAAGCATTTGGCCTTTAGTGAAAATTTTGATATGCATACACTAAAACAAGTTTACCTTTATATGGTACATGTTGAATTGTATTGTTTGAATCAAGTTCAAAATTTTGTTTGGATTTGAATTTTCAAGAAAACCCTGATTTCCAGTATTTAAATCCTACCCTGAAAACTCATTTCAAAATCTAAGCATATTTTGGGGTTGAGCCTAAAAGCAAAAGTGTAGAGCTTGTCAAGTTATACAAAGTTTGTTTTTGGAGTTTTCAAAGTTGTTATGAAAAATTTGAAGTAATTTGAAAAGGCAAAATTCTTTAAATGTCCCCTATTTGAATTCAAAATTTCATTTCAAAATGTAGACCGAATTAGGGGGTGGTTATAAAAGCAAAGTTGTAGAACTTTGGATTTTGAACAACTTTTATTTTTGGAGATTTTTGAGTTGTTATACAAATTTGGGAGTAATTTGGAAATTTTAGACGAATGGCAATTCTGTAAATATGTTGAACAGTAGCCACGGGCAGCTGTCACCACCGGCGTCCTTCTCCTGGCTTCCAGTCGTGCCTGTGGCTGCCCTCGGCTTTGCGCTGGCACGAGCAGGGCGCTGCGTGTTGCCTCCTTGCGCCTTTGCCGCCTTATAAAGCTCAGGCGTCGTCGCCGTTCATTCCCATTTCCCTTGCTCTGTTTTCCTGTCACCACCGCTCAACTCCGGCGAGCCCGTGTAGTCGCCGTAGTGCCTCCACTGTCATAGACAAGCCAGTCCTAGCTCCGTCTCCTCGCGAATCTGGCCAACCAACTTTGGTCGCCTGATTCCGCCGGGAACCAGCTGTCCGCACCTTTCTTTCTCGCGGCTGGCGACCTCAACGTCGCAAGCTCATCACCGAGGCCAGCGCTCTCCGGTGAGCCTTGGCTCTTGATCTTGGTAACTCTAGCTTTGTCTTGATGCTGTGGTGCATAATACCTTGTTGCTTGATCATTTTGTCCACTGCAGTCGCCGGAACACCACCACCGACGACGTTTTGCTCCGTCGTGTTTGCTCAGATCGTCGAACCACCTTGTTGTTGCTCCTTCGGCTTGGTCTTTGACTCCAACACGTTTGGGGTGAGCTACTGGTGCTTCCTGGACCATTTGTTTAACTGCTACCAGTCTCCTATCGTCAGCGTAGCACCGCCGTGCAGTCGCGTCCGCCATGGCCGGCGTCAGGCTTGAATCGTGTTGTAATTGAGTTAGCTAGTGTCTTCAATCGATGCGCCGTGTTGTTGTGATCGTGTTGGTGACTTCGTTGTCGCTGGTGACCTCGCCGTCGGCGAGATTTCACCGGTCAGAGTCATCGTCGCCGTAGTCAAACGTGGGTGGTAGGAGATGACAAGTGGGGTCGGTTGTCAGTAACTCAGTATTCAAAATGGATTTTTCTATTTGCAGATTTGAATGAATAGTGATAGTTTTTGTTATTTTTGTGTAGAATTATTTAGACTTCCAAAAATTATGAAAATTGTTGTGTGACCTCTATGTGATGTATATTATTTAAGAAAAATATGAAATGTTGTTTTTCAGTACTTTTTGAATGTGACGAAAATTGCTCAATTAATTAATAAATGAGTTTTCATGATTTTTCTAGGCTTATTTCTTTATCGAAAAATTATGAAACTTGTTTTGCCACTTATTTATCATGAGATGAACATTTACAAAAATTTTGAGGTAAATTGGAACAAGTTGATTTATTTCATAATTTGTAATTAAATAATTAATTCATAAAAGTAAATAGTAACCTTTAATGATTTAGGTTTTGATTGAATTTTGGATTGAGTGATGACCTTGGGTCATTAGTTGATAATGATCCTTGGCAATGGCATTAAGTGTTACGAAAAAGGTTCAGTTAGTTTGACTTGTAACTGTACCGCGAAGGAAAGTTGTTTTCAAGTTGTTAATTTTGCATCCATCATCGAGCATCATATTTTGTATCTCACATCATGTTAAACATGGCATTGTTACTACGTGTAGTGAACGAAGGTGAACACGTGGTAGTTAATCAAGTTGCAGAGGAGGTTAATCCGTCTGTTGAGGTCGGACCTGATAATTGTGGAACGTCGCAGGAACCTGACTTTTCCGTGAATCAAGGCAAGCCCCGGATGCATTTAAACCTACCTTGTGTTTTATAAATTTCTATCGCTTTTGCTTTTATATACTGCATTAAGTGATTAGAAGTCAAGTGGAAACCTAATTGGTGCATTACCAACCTTGTTCTTCCATATCTACCTTGTTACCAGTCTTAATTCATAAATACCTAGTTATGCTTAGTCAGGCTTAGTCGGGTGATTACCTGTCACCTGCGAGTTTTAAATGGATCTTTGGTTACTTATGTTATCATGAGATATGAGCATGTGAAGTAATAAATCTAGACCGAGTGGACTCGGTGTGGGAGAGCCACAAGACATGGAGTTCTTGTGAGCGGCTTCTTTCCGCATGTGTCGATTAAGGTCCGTCCGTTGTTGAACTGTGTGAGATGAGACTTTGTAGTACTAACCACATACTCCGGTAAGCCTTAACTTGGTGATTCTATTACAAGAATGGCTACTTGCGCACTGGGAGTGGAGAGATGGCGGGAATTGCGTGTACCCACGTGGCAATGGGCTGGATTGGTGGAGTACTATATTCTTGGGTGACGCAGACCTGTTCTTGTTTTAGAGGATCCGAGGGTAGGTTGGTATATGTGGGTCGGGGACCTACATATGTCGTGTGGTCTAGAATCCCCAGCTGGGTTTATAATCAGTTCGAATCGTCATTGCTCCTCGGTTATGGAGACTCAACTCTCTGTTCATCATCGTAGTTAATAACTGGAACTCAAGTAAGGTTTGAGAAAGAGTTGATATGAAGTTCATGATCTCATTATGGATCATGGCAGATTCATATGTGGTTCTTATAAAGTTTTATATGTTGAAGTAAAGAATTTTGTTAAAGAGCTTTTACGCAAAAGAACTTTGATTATTGCTAAAGCCATACCTTGAATCCCTGAGCCTGCATTCCTGAGTCTTCTCAGTTTTTATTCTGGTTAAGTCTTGTTGAGTACTTTTGTACTCAGGGTTCGTTGACCCTCGTTGCAGGTGAGCTTCATGAGCAGGTCTGTTGTGGACTATGCTGCATGACTGTTGTCTAGGTCGATGACGATAAGTGAATGTGTGATCCTTGGGCAGGATTCTTATTTTGTGTGTTTTGCTTATGTTAATTATGCCACTCCACTACTACTATGGTTTGTAATAATAATCATACTCAGTTTGTAAGGTTTGAAACAACTAGTTTGTAAACTAAGTTATTGTAATACTTTCGCTCTTTTACTCTGATGTATATATTTGAATAAATGTTGTAATACTGCAATGACTCTGTAATGTGATCCTGCTCGGAAATCATGGATGATTCAGGGTTCCCCAAGGACACCCGACAGTTTTCCTAAGTTACCTGGAACATATGCATGTGGGTCCTATAATTTAGGAGGTTCTGCCACACTTACAGACAAGTAGTGGAGGTCGACCGGATCGATGCAGCCGTACTTGCTGAAGAATTCGCCAAGATCTACTCTACTCCTACTCCTAAGGGGTGGTCGGAGCTAAAAAAGTAAGTAACTGGTATTTGATTGATTATGTGTCCTTTACAATAGCCAGGGTTTGATATTTATACCCGGGACCTACGCATGACTCCTATCTAAGCACAACTCATCACAATCTTTGGCCCTAAGAGAAAACATTCCTAATTTAAGATAACTTGGACTCTAATCTTTCCCCTTTTGTAGAGTCCATCATGTCTTATCCTAGCGCCAATTGTAGCCTTTGTCATTATATGCCAGCGCTGCCTGAAGAAAGCTGATTCCAGTGCTGCATTCGAATCAGCTGATTCTGATCTGCACGCAATTGATTCCCTGCTGACATGATTTTGGGGTCTTTCGAGTTCCTATGACTCTTCTTCCAAATTTTGGTGTAAACACATGCCCCCAATTTTGGGATAAAAGTAATTTTATTCCAAAATTATCATGTCTGTGTCCCCAATAGGTCCGCAGTCATGGGTAATGAATCTTGATCTAGGGTCCACTGTTTGTCGCCGTCTATGTCAACTCATGAGCCTATGCTTCAAAACTTTTACGAGAGCATCATTGCTTCACGAGCACTTGGATTCATCCTTCTAGGCCGGATATAAAACGTCTATCCGACCCTAGTGAGAGCAACTCAACAATTTAGCCATGTTTCTCTTCTATCTGCTTCCTCGAGTGCTCTCGACTCCGCTGGACCCTCCATGGTCTATCCTTTTGCTATGAAGATCTTGAGCGGTTAGAAGAATTCTTGTGTATAGGGTGATTGTGTCGCTCATTCTAATGCCTCGTTGAGCAAGAATACCAGCTATTGCTGTTAGAAGAATTCTTGTGATATCACCTGAGTCTTCTTTCCATGCTCACAAAGCTGTTCTAGTGTTTGTGAGGGCTAAGATGTGTGGACACCTTCCCCTTGTTTGCTCCTCCAAATGCCCACCAGGAAAGCCGCAGGCTTTTTTCCCATAGTTCCTCAATTTACCGAGAAATTGGTTAAGCATCTGTTAGGCAGTCGGCCTTTTCTCTTCTCCGGCACAATTTTATCAACGGGATGATGTTGATTCGGTTCACGATGACCTTTGGCCTTGTGGGGACCCAAACTCCCTTCAATCCAAAGAAGCCTTGATAGGTTGATCTCTGGTCAATGTAAATCCTTCGTATCCATCCCATGATATTTTGTAATTTGGGGAAGCAATAAGTTTGAGTCTGTTATCTCTTCGTTATCTGTCCCCTGGATTCTCGCAGTGTCAATCCGCTTCCGTTTCTGATTCCAATTTCACACCCCCGGCAAAATCTATCTTCTCGCCATCCTGGGCTATATATATGGGCCACAGCCATGGGTCGAACAACAACCCGCTTCATCTCAAACCTTCTGCATCCTTAGTATAGTTCCTACTTTTTCCATAGGTTTGAGATCATGGAGAACAGCAAGAGGTCTACCGAGGAGGCCCTCAACGGATCTGCATCATCGCGCCAGTGCCTTCATCGCCGAGAGGGTGCAACTTAGGCTGCTCCCATTGTTCTAGAGCAGAGGGCTAACTCTGTTCAGCCTTTGGGGTCACCTTCAACACCAATTGACCACCAGCTCCCCCACTACCCAAGGAGGCAGATCAGCAATGACGATCTACTTGCCACCATCGATCAGGCTGATCAGAACCTGGCCAACTGCCTCTCCCTCGTAGAATCAGTTTTGGCCATGATTCAAGGCCGATCATCTCTTGAGGCCAGCCCAGTGGGGGAAAGGTTGGCCAAAGCTGAAGCTAGAATTGTGGGTGAGACACCTACCACAATTTTCTATCTTCTTCTTAATTTTGCTTTTAAGATTTCTAATCTTTCTTTCCTTAAATCTTTTTAGATCTAACTGCTCAGTTGGAAAGCCTTCAATCAGCCATGGATCACGCGGTGGGATTTGTCAATGCCAGGGGCGCCGTTCTGGTGGTTCGCTTGCATGACATCCTGAACCGTGTCAGGGAGGTCGCTCTTCATGGCGTTCGTCATGGTGCTGCCATGGCATTGGCTACTGCACAAGCCCATTCTGGCCACAATCTTTGTCTTCTTCCCCATGGTTTTCTAGATGTGACACACCTTGGGGAGCATGAGTGTTTGGTTGAGAATTTTTCTATCGCCACCAACTCTGTAGCCTTCAACACCCTAGCCGATGATATAGTAAGCAAAGTGTTTTTTGGCCAGAAGCTTGTAATAGGTGATATTTATCAAACAATTTCTCCATCTTGAGTAATTTTCCTTTGTTTCATACTTCATACACATCACTTCATCCATGTTTGCTTTGCTTCTATAGGTGATACGCATCGTACCGGCTTTTACCACTTCGGGCTTATTTTTGCACTAGAGGCGATACCTTTCTGATATCGGCTATCAGAGCTGACGACCGAACAAGCTAGTTATTAAGTATTAATCCAAATGCTAGGGTAATATTTCTTTAGATATTTTCCATTGATTGCTCAGCCAAATTCTTCCTCTCCTCTTACTATTTCTAAAATATAAGCATTACCAGGCGCACAATGTTTGATCCGATAAGGTCCTTCCCAGTTAGGTAACCATTTGCCAAATTTACTGTCCTTTGACCTGATCGGCAATTTCACTTTCTAGACCAAGTTTCCTTTAGAGAATTGCTTAATCTTGACCTTTTTATTGTAATATTTTGCAACCCTCAGTTTGTTGGCTTCAATATTTTCAAGATCACACAACTGAAGGCAACTCAAGTCCTCCAAATTGTCTATCATAAGATTCTTGTAGACTTCGGCTGACAAATCATTCTGTAGTGTAACACGTCTCGATCCAGTTTGAACTTCCCAAGGAAGAACCACATTATGTCCATACACAAGTTCATAAGGCAACATTTTAATTGATCCCTGACAGGCCATCCTATATGCCCACAGTGCCTCATTTAGCGTCGAATGCCACTTCCTTGGCTGTTCCTCAATCTTTTTCTTGATCAGCCTAATCATAATCTAATTGGACGCCTCTGCCTAGCCATTAGCCTGAGCATAGTAAGGAGAGGAATTTAGTAGGCTTGATTCCCATACTGGTAGCAAAATCCCCAAACTCTTCTGATGTGAACATTGTCCCTTGATCAGTAGTTATAGTTTGAGGAATCCCAAAACGATACACAATGTGCTCCCTAACAAAATCAATCATGCTCTTTGAGGTTACCATCTTCAAAGGAATTGCCTCAACCCATTTAGTGAAGTAATCTGTTGCTACCAATATGAACTTATGTCCTTTGCTTGAAGGCGGAAAAATCTAGCCAATTAAATCGATTCCCCAACCTTAAAACGACCATGGCTTGATTATTGGATTCATGGCTGACGCATGCGATCTCTGTACATTACCAAAACACTGACAGTCCTGGCACCACATGTAATATTCAAAACAATCTTCCAATATCGTTGGCCAGAAATATCCAGTTCTACGAATATTCCACTTCATCTTATAAGCCAATTGATGACCTCCACATATCCCTTCATGCACCTCACCCATCAACACCTTAGCTTCTTCTTGGTTTAAGTATTTGAGCAACACCCCATCGACTATTTTATAATATAATTGATCATCTAACAAAACAAACTTAGCCGATTTATACCTTAGCTTTCTGGTAACTTTCTGAGACGGATCTTAAGGTAATCGGCTATTTCAACTCTCCAATCATCACTTGAGGCTTCACTACTCAAGACTTCTTGAAACACTCGATATCCAGATGCACTTTGAGCTAGACGATTAGCCTCTTGATTTTGTGCTCTCAGAATATGTTGGAAAAAGATATGAAGAAACTCCTTGAGCCACTTTTGGCACTTATCATAGTATCCTTTCAAAGTCTCTTTGCACTCATATAGGCCGACCAACTGATTAATAATTAACTAGGAATCTCCAAATACTTCAATTACTTTAGTCTTTACTTCATGAAGAAGTTGAAGCCCCTTAAGAACAACTTCATACTCTGCTTGATTGTTAGTAATCATTGGTTCAGTTGGAAGAGCGAACTCAAAACTTGCCCCTCGAGATGAAATAATAACAATACCAATGCCACCACCTTGCTTGCATGATGATCCATCAAAGAATAACATCCAAGGCATTGGCTCCACATAACCAATGCTTGGCTTATGATGCTGGGTGACAAAATCGGCCATTATTTGTCCCTTGACTGCTTTAGTCGATTCATACTTCAAGTCAAATTCTAATAACACAAGAATCCACTTTCCCACTCTTCCATTCAGTATTGGCATTGATAACATGTGCCTAACCACATCGGCCTTGGAAACAACTGTACACTCGGTCAATAATAAGTAGTGTCGCAACATAGTGAAAGAGAAATATAAGCACAAGCATAACTTTTTGGTGGGAGAATATCTTGTCTCTAGATCCAGTAGTCTTCTACTCAGATAGAAAACAACTCACTTTTCCTTCAAATTCTTGCATTAAGGCTGATCCAATTGTCTTGTCATCAGCCGATATGTATAACTTAAAAGGCTTACCTTGCTGAGGAGGGACCAGCACAGGTGGACGCTTCATGTATTCTTTTATCTCTTCAAATGCCTTTTGTTGTATGTCACCCCACTTGAATTCTTGATCATTCTTCAACTTCAACAAGGGAGAAAACAACAAGATCCTTTTTGACAAATTTGAAATGAATCTTCTGATGAAATTGATCTTACCAAGCAGAGATTGCAACTCTATTTTGGTAGTCGGGGGAATTGCCTCATCAATTGTTTTTACACTTTTCTGACCAACTTTGATTCCTCTCTCGTGGACCATAAATCCCAAGAATTGTCCAGCTGATACTCCAAAAGCACATTTATTAGGATTCATCTTTAAACCATGTTTTCTTATGCATTCCAGAGTCTCTCGCAAGTCAGCCAGGTGCTCTTTGTACCCTTTGGATTTTATCATCACGTCATCGATGTAGATTTCAACAATCCTGCCGATCAACTTATGGAAAATATAATTCATCACCCTTTGATAAGTTGCACTGGCATTCTTCAGACCAAAGGTCATCACCACCCACTCGAATAGACCGATTGCGCCGAGGCACCTGAAAAGCGGTCTTTGCTATATCTTCCTCAACCATAAAAATTTTGTTGTATCCTACATTACTGTCCATGAAGCTAATAACCTTGTGCCCAGTTGCTGCATCCACTAACATATTAGCTATCAGCATCAGATAACCATCCATGGGTGTGGCTTTGTTCAGATCCCTGAAATCGATGCAAACTCTCAATTTTCCATTTTTCTTATATACAGGGACAACATTCGATATCCACTCTGCATATCAGCATGGTCAGATAAATTTTGCTTCCAGTAACCTTTCAGTCTCCTTTTTGATATCATCGAGCATGTTCGGGTTGAATCTCCTTGGAGCTTGTTTAAACAACCGATATCCAGGTTTGATTGGCAACCAATGTTCAACAATTGACCGGTCTAAACCAGGCATCTCATAATATTCCCAAGCAAAGCAGTCTTTAAATTCATTTAATAAATCAATTAATTCCCGCTTATACTCCGGATCCAACTTAGCACTTACGTACATCGGCCTAGGTCCATCTCTAGGACCAATATCTACTTCTTTCAATTCATTGGCCGACGTGAAGCCATGTCCTAGTTTGCCATCTGTACCATCTATTGGATTATCCATTAATACAAATTTTCAAAGCCAACTGCTTGGATCTGCTGTTGGCTTTCACCATTGACTCTGAATTCTGATGGCAACAGAAAAGCCATTTGGATATTAGCCGATGGTTGCTTTCTATCAGCTGTTTGCTTAGTATGCCATACTTGTGGTTTACCGGATGCCTGAGCCTGTTCCAACTCTTTATTCCTTAAGTGTTGCACCCTTCTCTTTTGGCTTCTTGTTAAACCTCCTAGACACCATTGACCTTCCTGCCAAACATATTTTCTTTTGTTGCCTTCTTCTTCGTAATCAGCCCAGTCCTGGTCAACAACTCTTTTTCCCAGCCGATTATGAATACTTCCATTTTTAAGCGCCGATCCATGTTATTACGATGATATGCATCTTGAGTATGGATAGACTAGCGGTTAGTTTGAGATTGCCTAAACTCCCAATATTGATTGCTGCATTCTGGACAGTCATGTCTGGTAGGCAACTTCAAACTTTCATTCCAGCAATGTATGAAGAAAGGACAATTCCAATGTGATTCGGCCTACTTCCTTTCGTGTCTTTCTTTTTCTAGTTGACGCTGGTATTCTTGATCCTTTAACCAATGCCGATAATCCTTTTCCTTCTGCCGCTGCCACTTATTTAACAGGATCCGAGATGTAACTCGCAACTCTGTCATCCCTACCTTTGACGTTCCTCCCTGCTCATATTGGCTCTTTTGCTCATCGCGACGTCTCTTAATTTTCCTGTATTCATCGGCCGATATTTGCATCTTGGGATCAACTGCTCTAGCTTATTTTGATTTGGTTGATGGTACGACCTTAGTCTTTCCTTTGATCTGCCTAGCATCAACCATATTTTGATCTCCTAGTAAAGGATTATCATCAACTTTCATTTTCTGAGGCGTATCAAATTTGAGCCTCCCTTGCTACATAGCCCTCTGTATATGCTGCCGAAAAATTCTGCATTCATTAGTAGAATGAGAAGTAGCATTATGGAACTTGCAGAACTTCTTATTCTTTAACTGATTAGGGGGCAACATAACATGACCATCGAGTAGCTTGATCTGTCCCTTCTCAAGTAAGAAATTGATGAGTTTGTCTGATTTGCTGACATCAAAGTCATAGCTCTCCTCGACTCCTCTTTCTCAAGGATTTGGTACCATTACTGTTTTCTTGCCCCAATTCCATTCAGTCGTAGCAACCTCTTCTTCTTCATCTTCATAGCTGTCATCGGCTGAGTATGGATTGTAAGCCTCGGCCACTGTGGTACTTTTCTAAAATCGGGTATCTCTGTGCATACTCTGGAATTGGCTACTGAGCGCTGCCACTCATTGAGCCAATTGACCCAAGTTATCAAATTCTTGTCCCAACAACTTCTCTTTCCACATTGGCAGCATTCCTTAAACAGCTAAAGCAGCTAGTTGATCATCAGCCAAGTTTAAGGAGAACACAAGTTCCTGGTTTCTCAGAACATCTGAAGAAATTCAGTGCCTGATTCATTAGTCTTCTATCTTATAGTTGTCAGATTGGTAATCTTTTTTTCTCCGGTCCTAGTGTAAAAATATGTATGAAACTTCTTCTCTAGGTCAACCCAATTGGCAATGGAATTGACTAGTAGTGATGAAAACCAAGTGAAGGCTGACCCTGATAAGGACAAGGAGAAGAAATGAACTCGATGGGCATCCTCAACTGATGCTTTGCCCAATTGTGTAAGATACCAACTAACATGCTCTATCGTGCTTGTATTGTCTTGGCTAGTGAACTTAGCAAATTCTAGGAGCCTGTAATTTGTGGGAAGAGCGACCAAATCATACCATTCTAGATATGGGCGTTTGTATGAGAAGGTCAACCCTTTTGGCTTCAGACCAAATTGATTTTTCATCATCTCGGTCACCCTCAGCAGCAATTCATCAACATTTGAATTCGGATTTCTCTACACTTGCTGACCCATCTATGGATTGAAATCCCGTGTACCTTGGTACCCCAGATTCGGAATCATGTGAAGGGTGTTATAGTCTAATCCATAGTGATACCCTTGTGGAATCTCCATCTGCTGGGTCCATTGCTGGCTTGCTGCTTGAAGTCTCTGATTATAGACATAAGGATCTATATCTCTACAGATCCTTTGAATTGATGGTGCTATTTTTAAGCCAACGACGGTATGTGGCCTGACATGCTAAAATTGATCACCTGGTTCTGACTTTGCCCCGCTGGCTATTGCACATGCTGTACTGATGGTCTAGGATTATACTATATCTGATTCATAGTAGTTCTTACTGAATTGATTAGTCCCTTGGGTCGACGGATCTGGAATGTTGTAAGAAGCCGGCCCACCTTGACCAACTGGAAACCCATGAATCACCTCTTTTATGGCATTGTGGAATATGTCCAAGAAAGCTTTATTATGGCTTGATATGACATCACGAACAGATTTGTCTACAACTTCCTTGAAGAAACGCATATCTTCAGCTTCAGTTGTATCTGTCTGCCCATGTAATAGAACTCTTGGTAGTGAAAATTTCTGAACAATTGTGTTGTCATGTGTTTTGGTGTAGGACAACAAACACTAGTTTTAAAACTCTTCTGTAGCTTTGCTGATGACACCTTTATCTCCATTAGGTAGATCTTCATAATGTATCATCAGGATGCCGTTGTTGTTGTGAACTGCCATGACGATTGTGGGGTCCCACCAGGCATGCCAGAAACGTGTGTCAACATGGAATTTCATCCCGTGTCGAGGACACACGAGCAAGCCGGAAGGGTCCGCTCGATGGAGCTGGAGATCCGCCTAGCTTCAGCATAGGGGTGGTCGATCTTGCGCACTCCTCCTGAGACGTGCCAGTCAATTTGATCCTACAATTGACAAGGAGAGAAATTTTATCAATAATTAAGGGCGGAACGTGCCGGTGTTGCCAGACAGTCCCGAATGTGCGGCTCTGAGAGTTAATATGAAAGGAGATCGACTAAATAGTTGATTCCAGCATATTCATAAGAATAAATTGGTTAAAGCTCATGGGGTTGTGTAAGAAGAATCGGTTATCGTTTAGGATGGATATCATTCTTTAAATAAATATTGGTCAATAGCAATAAGATATTAAAAATAATTAGTTCATTCTAAGCCGATGGCTACAAGTAACCAAACCCCTTTTTATGAAAGAAACAATTCATCATCATTCAACCACTTAATAAAGATAAATCTAATGAACATATTAGATCTCATCTATCGCTATGACCAGTGGGGCATGAGGCAGAATCATGTAGGCCGTAGAAACAACAATAGACTCGGTGACCCTAACTTAATACTAATATCAGTGGGGTATGAGGCAGAATCATGTAGGCCGTAATACAATAATAAGATCATGGGGCTAACATATCTTTCAAACTATCCCTACTTCAATAGTCTTGTGATGCGAACTGTTCGTGAAAGCGCTTATATCGGCTAAAACAACCGATTCAGGCATAGCGCACAGTTAAGGTCATGTCCTCTCAAGACAGATCTACTAAATAACGATCCCCACTCCACAGTGCTAACACTGGGGTGTGAGGCAGAATCACACAGGCCGTGATAACAGGCCATGGAACAATTTTTGCTAGCCAATGCCTTAACCGCATGCTATGCACGATTAAGATTGATGTAAAACAGCCGATAAAACATAACTCATCGTTTAAAGTGCATATTAGATCAGTTTAGATTAACAAACGATGGATTAAAAAGATATAAGGCCGATCTAGATCAATCCCAATCGAGCGAAGTGATATTGCTGTAACTAAATAAATAATAGAAGCAATAAGCAATATCGGTAACTTAATAAATATATCCGAAGGAACGCCACCCTTAGATGGAGCTGATAACTTGACCTTAGTCTAGTTCGAGCAGTGGAGGTCGACCGGATCGATGCAGCCATACGAACATTGGTATAAGCCATGACAGTACTTACAGACAAGCAGTGGAGGTCGACCGGATCGATGCAGCCATACTTGCTGAAGAACTCGCCGAGATCTACTCTACTCCTACTCCTAAGGGGTTGCCGGAGCCAAAAAAGTAAATAACTGGTATTTGATAGATTGTGTGTCCTTTACAATAGCCGGGGTTTGATATTTATACTCGGGACCTTCGCATGACTCATATCTAAGCACGACTCATCACAATTTTTGGCCCTAAGAGAAAATATTCCTAATTTAAGATAACTTAGACTCTAATCTTTCCCCTTTTGTAGAGTTCATCATGTCTCGTCCTGACGCCGATCGTAGTCTTTGTCATTATCTGCCAGTGCTGCCTGAAGAAAGCCGATTCCAGTGCTGCATTCGAATCAGCTGATTCCGATCTGCATGCAATTGATTCCCTGCTGACATGATCTTGGGGGCTTTCGAGTTCCTGTGACTCTTCTTTTAAATTTTGGTGTAAACATCTATCTAACAAAATTATGTTTGAATTTCTCACATTTGAATTCGAATTTTTCAAACGACCTCAGATGAAGAAACGATCAAAACAAAAGTTGTATATCTCGAAAAGTTGTATAACTTTGTAGTTGATGATGCTTTCATTTGAAATCATCTATCGAAGAAAAATTCAAACAACATTGGATGGAGAAATGACAAAAATAAAAGTTGTAGATCTCGGAAAGTTATAAAACTTCGTAGTTGACAACTTTTTCATTTGAATTCGCTTAGGGTCCCAAATGCTCATTTGAAAATCAGATGAATATAAAATAGGGAGGGCAAATATCCCAAATGGATACAATTGTCTTATGGGTGGAGTTGTTACGGGCTGAATGCGCGGAACCTTAGATCATGTGTTCAAGCGCCGGCGGCCACGAAGTGTGGGTTTTTTTCATGTGAAAATCATGTGAAGGGTTATTAAACCAACAATGAAGAACTAGTCTGGGAAATTCCTTTATGAAGCCGTTTGGCTGTCAGGCTAATATAAATTGAAATATGCTTGAAAGAATTGAAACTGGCTCTGATTTGACAAAAAATGTTTTTAAAATAAAAGATAATATAAATTGAAATATGCTTGAAAGAATTGAAACTGGCTCTGATTTGACAAAAAAATGTTTTTATAATAAAAAATAATATAAATTGAAATATGCTTGAATTTTTTGAAACTTTTTATAGGTGGAGAACAATTTAAATAAAACTCATTTTAACTTGTTCCACTTGAAAAGATTAATCGAAAAAATACAATCACCAGCGCACACATAGAGGCTAGAAACTGAACCGGTCGAAACCAGGGCTGAGCCGTTTCATGTGCGTAATGTGAAAAGGAGAATCATTTCTCTTAGATTCTGGAATGAAACACTCAGTCTAAATTCGTTTGGCAACCATTCTTGCATTCTAAACAAGTATCAGAACCGTTTCACCTTGCTAATAAACGACCCCTTAGAGCAACTCTAAGAGATTATATAAAATTAGATGCTAAAATTCATGATTTAGCCATTGTCTAAAATAAAACACCCAAAAAAAACTAGAGTAACCCAACAGCCTGTCTAAATTTTCGGTTCTCTATATTTTTAAAACTACTACCACGTCATCGGATTGGATCGCTCGTTATCTTTTCAGTTACCAGCGGCTGCCATCTCTGCTCCTCGTCACTTCCCCACCGAGCTCCATTAATTTTGCCATAATAGCGGCAGCCAGCAGCAGCAGCACAAAGTATCGAGACTCAGAGACTCCGCGGACGCACAGAGAGCACGGCAAAGCCTGGAGTCGCACAGGGAAGGGGAAACTGCGCGGGAAGGAGGAGCGGAGAGCGGGAATCAGGACAACGAGACAGATAGCTAGCGGCGTCGGCTTGCTTTTTCTAGCTAGCGAGATAGTTGTAGAAATTAAGTCCATTTGCATGTTTGCTGACAAGCCCGTTTGCATTATATGACTCAAAGTCGAAAACCTCATAAATCTGAGTTGATGCAGACATATATATGAGCATGATGTCTAACAAGTCTGGCTCGCTCACTCCTTTCTCCTTGGTACACTTGTACAAGGGAACTACGGATCGCGAGCAGAAGCTGACAAGCTGTTCATGCTGACCTGAAGCCAACACGGCTAAAGGCTAACACACTACTGACGTTTAATTCAA
The DNA here is from genome assembly GCF_019320115.1 of Miscanthus floridulus. Classification (NCBI taxonomy): domain Eukaryota; kingdom Viridiplantae; phylum Streptophyta; class Magnoliopsida; order Poales; family Poaceae; genus Miscanthus; species Miscanthus floridulus. The sequence continues at coordinate 92,316,272 of NC_089581.1, read as the reverse complement.
CTTTATAGCGAATCATTATTTTTGACCGCAGTGCAAATAATTATAGAATCATTGATCTTCCTGTCTGATCTTGGCCCCCAGACCCCCAAGTGGAGGCCGTTCTCTCCCGGCCATATGCTTTTGCAATATTCTGACACTGTTCCAAGGTACCATGGGGCGACAAAATCCACACCATTTAAAGAAGCAAAATATTATCCCTTTGCTTCTTGCTTTAGGAGCTGAGAGAGATGGAAGAGGACATTGTACATCCGCATAAAAAATTCGACAGGACGTTGTCTATGCTCATTGGCTCTAAACCATTTGCCTTGTGATAATTTCACTGTACCTTTCTACCCTAGATGGGGTTGGCAGTATATACAAGTGTAGATACAAAATACCACACTTAAATTGGTCAAAGCTACTATGGGACTATTTTCCCCCCTAAAGATATGAAAATATGGTGTTCGAGGTATTGGCTCCGGCAATGCGGATCAACATATCGTGCACAAAGAATAAGAAGAGTAGCACACAAAACACAAATTATACCGGTTCTGGTATGAGATACCATACATCCACTCGAGAGTAGATCTCTTGTATATTTCGTCCAGTGAAGTAGATCTCTTATTTGGTATGCTCGGGTTTTACAGGCGCACTGATGACTAGTAGCCTAGGGTTGCTATGAACTTTTGTTCTGGATATGGGTCTGGAGCTCCCCACCCCCCGTTATATAGTCCAAAGGTTGGGGTCATAGATACAGTCCGATCGGTTTACACGTGGATTTCCTCGTTTTATTTAGAATTACACATCACAATGTGGGTTTCCTGGTTCATTACAAGAAAATAGTTGGTTTCTAAGTACATCTTGCTATGTCTTGTCTAGGGTTATAGATACAATCCTGATCTGTTTACACGTGGGTTTTCTTGTTTTTTTAGAATTACACAACACAACGTGGGTTTCCTAGTTTATTACAAGAAAATAGTTTGTTTCTAAGTACATCTTGCTATGTCTTGTCTAACAAATAGATGGTGTATCACGTTTGGTTTGGGCTTCTTGTCTAGCCCGCTTGGTGTACCATATTCTAATTGGGCTATTGTTCATACATTGAGGTATCTTGGGTACATTTTAGTGATATCTGGACTCTAGATAATAATTTAAGAATCTAGATTCAAGATAAACAAAATGAGATCTGTATAGATTTGTAGATCATACCCAAAGATTATAGGTGGTGTTGGTTTCACACCTATTATTTTAAAATAGTATGGTAGAGGTGAATAGCTAGATTAGCATAACCTAGTGGTTGGATTATAAGAATTTCCCCTAGAACGAAGATGATTTAGACTTGGAGGGAAATAGGAGGCTAGCGGTGGGTGCTTAGGAAGGAGGTCGTTACAAGCTAGCAGAAAATGCTTGGGAAGAGAGTAGATAGTGTGGCGCGCATTGTGGAGGATAGATGCGATAGTAGATCTAAGGCAAAGTTTATGTTGGAGTGGATCAAGACTCGGGTGTGATTTCAAGATGAAAAATCGAGTAGATAAGGTGATCCCGTGTCAAGTGGAAGCACATAAATATCTCCTTTTTACCCATCAAAAGCAACTGGACTGTTATCGTGTGCCAACCTAAATGCCACGTAAGGAACGACTCCTATTACATGGCCTTTAGGTCACTTATATCGTAAGTGACCGTTGCTTAAAATCTGTAAGGAGTCGTTCCTAGACCCTAAACCCTAAATCCTAAAAAATGACCTATCACTAACCACAAATTAGTGATAAGTTGTAAGTGACCGTAACTTATATTGTGTCAATAAAAAATGACCGATTATTATGTAGTGGATGTATGATTAATGTATCATGGAGAGAAATACAATTATGTCAGATTCTTTTACTTTATAATGTGGAAATTGTTTTCTTTTGCATCCTTAATTAGATTGGACAAAATTTTCTTAGTTAGCCTTATCTTCTTAATTAGACAGGTGAATCATTTATTTTTTTCCTCGTACTCCCTCTGTTCCAAATTATAAGTTACTTTAACTTTGTTTGTACATAGATTTTACTATCTATCTAGACTTACGTTATATCGACATACATAGCAAAATTAAATGTACAAAAAAATCAAAATGACTTATAATTTGAAATGGAGAGAGTATTTAATTAGAGCAACTCCAGCAAGAGCCCTGAAATCAAGACCTTACTTTTAGTTTGAGGGCTCCCTCTGCTCTAGTAGAAGACCTCACATCAAGGTCCTCAAATTCATTCTAGTAGAGAATGACATGCGGGAGCTGGTTATCATCCTCTTTCTTTTCTTCTTCCTCGACATAGACAAACTTGGCCATGTCTGCAACCGCATTTGTGAGTCCCTCAAGGGAAGGGAGCCGCCGATCGATGAGTCCCCTCATCGACAGAGGAAGGGAGCCCTCGCCGCCAAGGAGGGCAGCGCGTCAGATCGAGGAGGGGCGCGTAGGAAAATGGCTGAACCGTTAATTTGAGGGCTTTGCTGAGAGCCCCCAGCATATGCACATGAGCTTTAATAATCACACAACCGAATGTCTTTAGCAAGTTGGATGCTTATTTCAGAAAATTATATCTTGCATTAGTGGCACCAATATTTCGTTATGAGTGATAAACTTGCAAGACAAAAGTGATGAGTCACGGTCACCACGAGCCAGGTTAGGCTGATGTAGACATGTTGCAGTCCTTGACCAAAAACCACATGCTTTGCCCACGGGTATGCTTCATCCAGTCCACGGCCCCACAAGCTAGCATGCTTTTCATTTTCGGACAGTTATTGCAGCCTCCAAACTGTCCCACTTGTGACACGTAACGGGCGCCATTGGAGAAGATAAGCCCACAGATATCAACATGAGCAGAAATCCATGGCATGGTGCCCACTGCCCCACTGCCCACCCCCGATAATCCCAACACCCCACCTATAAATACACATCTATATCGACACAGCAGCATCTACAAACAAGCTGGAAACACCAGCCTTCTCTATCTCGCTCCACGCACGGTTTCAGATCCAAGATGGCTTCCATGGGTTTCAGCTACGCGCAGATCCACATGCAGCAGGAGAGATGCAGGATGAGGAACCTAAAGGCTCAAGAGAAAGAGAAGAAGTCCAATGAGGACGTGGGCGAGGGAGAGGAGGATAATAACAGGAGGCCTAATAAGGTTGAAGACAAGGCCGGCGGCGGCGGGGGCTCATGGGCGAGCGGGAGGGTGCACCCCTGTGCCAGGACGGCAGCACTGGAGCCGCACAACAGTGGCTGGTGAAGTTACACAGGTGCAGAGTATCACCAACCAGTGTTCACGGTGGAAGTTACGTTTGGTTCATCTTGTGTTTGTGCTTTGTGTCAGTAATTTCATTTGCTGTATGTAAAGCGAATAAAGGTGGTTTTCTATGATGACCTGCATCTCTCTGTTTTGCTTTTGTATGTACTACATACTTCTTTCGGTTTTGCGGGTGTCTGTGTCACTATCTCCGAAGCAACACAACCTTATTAACAAAGAAAAGCAACACAAGTATTTTTATGAAACATGATATAGTAATTATAATATACTATGAAATTATTTTGCAGCCAAAGTAGATGTATATTGTTTTACTGAGCACGCAAAAATGGGGAGCGAAAAATATCATTGCCATCGACTGAAAGTTAGAACATGCAAGAATGATGAGTGACTTCGCGGCATCACTGCGTTGCAACTAACTCTATAAAAAAGTTTTAGGTTTACATTCATCAAACACGACATTATTTCTTGATAGCCAATTTGATCAACAGAAAGCTACTGCCCCTGTTAGTAATAAAAAAATTGTTTTGCTGCCTCCCTATTTATACCAACTACCAAATAAATTCTCCACATTTGAAGGGGATGTAATACCAAACACAATATCTAATGCCTGCCAAAGAAATTTAGCATAATGGTACTCAAAGAAGAGATGTTGAATAGTCTCCAAGTTGCACAAACAACACTAAGTCTCTCTATGCCAATTCCTTCTAGCTAAGTTATCTTTCATTATTATCTCCTCTTTTTGAGAAACCACATAAAAATTTTAACTTTCAAGGTAACTTCAATCTTCCAAATTTAATTTCTTGTTAGATCTTGATGGCAACATTAATTAGGTATCGATAAATTGACCAAACTGTTAAAGAACTGCCCTTATTTATTCACCAAGTAATAGTATCTTTTTCATCCTATAATATTTAACATCCACAAGTCATGCAACCAGCTGATTATTCCATTCTAGCAGGTTATTCCGTATTAATGCCCTTTTGAAGATAACATTTAGGGGTAACATGCTAAAGACCATTAAAATCATGGGCCAACCTCAAGGATAAAAAAGAAACAAAGAATAAAAGAATATTCCTAAGTGGAGTAGGCTTATTCTAATATAGTCATACAAAGAATAGTTGATGATCATACAAACTATATGGTTAGAGCTAGACCTAAGTGTAAGATGGATGGGGAGACCTCCAGGACATTGGTCTGCCAGCGCATGGGAAGCTTTACGAACTCCTACATGAATACCTGGACCGAGGGGATTACAAGGGACGGACAGGGCTATCACCACCTGCCGCCTACCCCTCAACCATGGAGCACCGTCATATCCGAAGGTTCCCGTGCACCCGGGCACTATGCCCATGTACAAAGAAACTACCCATATCCCCTGGGACTCCGACCCTACGGATCGACAAGCATAGGACATGGGCAAACCCAAAGAAACGACGAATCACCATGCCAACTTAGCTCTAATTCTAATCATATACGTTATATGAATGATTAAGCATAATGTTTACATGTTAAGTTCCTAACATAGAAACTATATGCTAGTTCATATGTTGAGGTCATAACATGAAAAACTATACTCTAGTTCATGAGCACAACTATATTGATAAAATGAGAGCAAGACTATGGAAGAATTCTTCATATTATTTATACCAAGATTTCTTTCTTCCAAGGAGCCAAGCTCTCCAAGGTAGCTCTTTCCTTGCTTACAAAAGACTACTAAAGTAAAAAGAATACAAGAGTGGCGTGAGGTGTAGAGGCTCCAAATGTTGTGTGTCTTGTGGGAGAGCTCCACCCTCTGACTTATACATGTTTGTGGTCGGTTTAGGTGAGATAAAATAGGAAACCATACTAAACCGCCTTTGCATGGCATTGATGAATCAGCCAGAGTGAGGTAGGGCCAGACGATGCTGGGGGCGGTGCGCCCTCACCCATGGGCCAGCCCATTCACCACCGCCTTCACTGTGGTTAGTTCCTGAGTGGTCCTGGGCCACTCCTACACCGGTGCTTGGCCCAGATTTGGTAGTTGAATGGGCTCTCTCTTGTTTCTTTGCGCGTTTCTGCTTTATGCTTTGCCTAGTTGCGCCTTTTGATCATATTTCCCATGCTTTTCATGTACATATCCTGTAAAACACTAAGTCTTGAGTACATGTGAAAATATGTCAATAGTAAATGCATATGTGTCATAAGTTTGTTTATTTCTCCTATTTTGGATCTGAATTGGCAGGTCGGATTTGATCGTTAAGGACCGCCAACAAAATCCCCCAAGCTTAACTTTTGCTCGTCCCGAGCAAATAGCTAAGTTATTGGTTGTTGATCAGGAGTTGCTAGTATGCCGAATATAATTCATAAGTGCCATGCCTATAACAAAGTATTCTTCCTTAATTTAAATAAGTTGTGTCAGGTACCATGAAAAGGGGTCCCCTAAGCAAGAACCGAAAAAATCGCTTAGACCTCATAAATATCAAAGCCAAGAGACAACCACCGGCAAAACCCCCACCTTATCCGAGGCTCGGCTGGACCGCCTGGCCCACCTCGAACAAAATCTGGGCTCACCCAAAGCGGGCTCGGCCTAGAACGAAACCATGAGGCCTCGGACGAGGTACCGATTCTCTGACTCGCCTGAGGCCCCGCGCGTAAGGCCTCGGACGAGGTACCGATTCTCCGACTCGCCCGAGGCCCCGCGCGTAAGGCCTTGGACGAGGTACCGATTCTCCGACTCGCCCGAGGCCCCGCCCGTAAGGCCTCGGACGATGTACCAATTCTCCGCCTCGCCTGAGGCCCCGCGCCACAAGGCCTCAGACGAGGTACCGATTCTCCGCCTCGCCTGAGGCCCCACGCCACGAGGCCTCGGACGAGGTACCGATTCTATGACTCGCTCGAGGCTAGATCAGCATCAACTCCATCACCTCCACCTTGACTGACTTGTCTGATAGGATGTCACATCCAACCAATGTGTCCAACCACTCCCGCGACGTCAGCTGAACGATGGCTCAATACAGCAGAGTGGCCGATGAGATGGGAGTCACATCGACGCCATGCCGTTCGGGACGGGACGGGGAAGGGGTTACCGGGCGCTGTGCTTGGCACTATGCCCATGGCTGACACCTGTGCTGCACTGTGCTACCTAACCCCTGCTCCAAGGACAGCGCGGCATGGAGAGTCAAGTCTGGGTCCCTGTAGCCTCAGAATCGACGTACAAGACCAACTGCTCCCTCTGAGCTTTGGCTATCCGCTTTTGGGCCCCTATAGCCTCGAGACTCATGCCCGCCGAGCCCCCCACAATGGTTCAGCCTCTACGCCGACTAGGCCTCGGCTCTCTACGTTGTTAGCACTCTAGGACCGGCACGTCGTCCGTAGTACGTGCCATACCCTACATCAAGCTGCAAGAGCTCCCACGTCATGCATAGGGCCAAGCTCCTGTATCCTCAGAGTCAACACACCCGCACCGTTGTCTCTACCCAGCCTCGGCTCTCTGCGCCGGTCAAACATACAGTGACCAGCATGCCTCCAACAGAAGAAGGCGCGCATGCCACCATAGGAGCTCCCACGTCGCATAGGATCAGGCATGACTGGCGTGTTGCTCCAGTGCTCCGAGGACAAGGCCGCTCCACCGACCATGCCGCCATAGTGACGAGCTACAGGGCTCAGACATACCGCCTCTGCTCACAAAATGTCTTGTAGCAAATTCATGTACCGCCCCCGTGCCTCCCTTCGACTATAAAAGGGAGTGACTGGGGCCGCTTCTAGGTAGGGGACACAGGTGCAAGCGACGCACAACGCTCTGTAACACACACACACTCCCTCAATACAAGAGATCAACATCTCAAGCAACCCACGCCACTCCACATAGAGACCTGGGACTAGCTCCCTCTCTCGCTCAGCTTGTAAGCCCCTACTACAAGCACCTTGGTGCAAGGAATATAAGATTGCTCTCTCAGACTGGATGTAGGGCACCTATTGCCTAAACCAGTATAAACCTTGTGTCTCTTTGCATCACCATGCGGGATTAGGGGCATGCAGTACACTTTCACTAGTCGGTTGAGGATCCGCCAGACCCAAAACACCGTCAGTTGGCACGCCAGGTAGGGGTACTACTGCGTGTCAGCTTAGTCATCCCAACAAGTTCTGGATGGCAGACCCCGTGTGACCACTGCGTCTCAGCATGGTAATCTGGTTCGGGAGCCTAGAGTTCATGTCTCTAGGATATGAGTACGATATGGTACTCCTCCCACCTAGAGCCCCACTGACCGACGACGACATCACACACTAGCAGCCTAGGCACAGGCGGCGCCTAGGCCTCTGCTCTCATCACACTCGCTAGGCACAACACGGGCATGACCACCCCGACACCGCGCGAGCTCAGGGCGACGCACCGTGCTCTGCTAGTGTCCCATACCCAGCTGTTGGTACAGAGTCCCTGACTAGGGACCTGTCTAGCTTAAGCCTAGGTAAGGGAAAGATGCTGGTGGTGTGCAGCAATGCCCCATCATCAAGCTCTACCCTGCCACCTCCTGAGGAGTCGACTCTAGTGGAGCGGAGCCCGGCGACAACATCATCTCCGTACCCCTTTGGGTTGGGCAATGCCGCCACCGCCTACCAGTGTTTTGCCCTCGACCTCATCACCACAACCTCAACCCACACCCATGCTAACTCCTTAGAGGAGGATGAGGCATGGGCCAGAGTGGGCTTCTCTAGGCTTCGCGACCCTAAAGCCATGCGCCGCTTCATGGCCGCAAGCGACTACTGCTTTGGCTACTCTGACTTCGATGACAAAGACACTTACGATCCCACTCATGAGTGCTTCAATGTTGAGCTCGAGGTGCCGAGCACGAGTGATGAGGATGAAGGGGCAGGCAATCGCTCCCCGCCCCATGAGGAGCTTCGATGCCTAGACCTAGAGCAGCTCCGTAAGCTTTAAGCGGTCAAACAAGACCGACTCCTTCTACAACAGCTCTGAGACACTCTCGAGTAAGAGCAGCTGTCGCAGAACCGACCAATTTATAAGAGTACAAGTACAATAGCAGCCCGCAAGTGGTCGCACTATCATACTTGAACCCATATAAACCCAGAAGTCCGTCGAGTACCACGATGGGTCTCGATAAACGATTTACAACAACCAAGATCATACATGATTCAACATACATGCCACATATTACATAAAGTTCACAGATACATTTCATCATCAGAGTATGAATAAAAGTTATTACAAACCGAGTTTGATAGATAAAGCAGAAGCAATTAAGTTTGAAAATAAAGTTTCCAACATAGTTTGATACAGTGCCAAATAGGATCACGGTCCACAAAAGCAAAGATAGGGATTAATAAAGAAGCCTGCCTAAGGCTTACTCCTCATCTACGGCGGGATAGAAGCAACTCTTGCAATAACCATGATACACAATGCCATCTGCAATAATGGGAAAATAAACCCTGAGTACGAGGAGGTACTCAGCTAGACTTACCCATCATGAACCAGAAATAAAATGACTCCAAGGATTATGCAAGGCTGTATAAGTGGACGTAACTTGACAACATTTTGCGTAAAAGGCAATGGACTCATTGTACAATTATGATCCCTTTATCAAGTTAATTATAACTATCCATTTCTAGATTAGTAACTATCCTATGCCAAACATGTGGTATATCAATTTAAAAGCATACAATAGTAACCATAGTAGGTATTGTAATTCCATATTCATCCGGACCATCATGTTTCATAACACAGTTACTATGATGTTGGGACTAGCCAAGTTTCTCACTATCTAGGAGAGACGGCGATTCGAATCGATTTCAACCAGCTGGGAATTTATTCCTAACACAAACCCAGGTCTACCAGCCACCATAGCCTTAGGTCACCTTTGGTACAACTCAGGTACACATTTCGCGGGTCCGTACCACGCCGCACAATCTGGAACACCAGATGCCAAGACATTTAGGCCTAGCCTGCCCTTGGGCTCAGTCTGATCGTTCCCCAGAAGGAGTGCACAACAGAACGGGTCCCAGCCTGAGTTGAATTACTCGGCTTCACGGTCGGAACGAGTTATCCGGCTAGCTAAGTGAGAGACATGCGTTCAATCTTGTCCGAAGCGCCAACAACGGTACGGTCCTTAATCGACACAGACAGGGATAGATCCACACCCAAGACCTCCATGTCTTGTTACTTCTCTATCGACCTCCCACCCAGTCTTGACTTTCTTTTACCCCATGATTTTATTCCACGATAGCAAATATAGCCAACCATGCTTTGGTATCTACCTATATCTCGCAGGTGACAGGACATCACCCGACTTCTACCGGTCTAAGCATGGCTAAGCATATATTCGATCCTGGACCTATACCGGTTAAAGGTGTAATATCTGGATAAGGAATTTATATGCATCAAGTGGTTCCATTCAACTCTTATAACCTAATGCATCAATCATAAGTACTTAAGTAAACATTTGTAAAATACTAGGAGACTTAGAATGCTCCGGGGCTTGCCTTTCAGAAAAGAAGTAGGGCGGTGGTTAGAACACTCCGGAAGCTCTTCAGGATTCTGCTCCACGCCTTCGGGAGCTGCGGCTTGCGGATTCTCCTGCTGGTCCCCTTCCTCTGCTTCTTCGAATTCCAGCAACGTTATCTCTTCCTCCGATCCTAGATGCATGAATATGGCATAAGTATTATGAATGCATATATGTTAATGAGTGCATCATGTTTATTGAGTAGGTGCATATCTCTTCTCGATTATTTAATTAACTACTTCCACAATGCATCGACTATATCACAAAATAGCAGCTACTTGTTTCACTCATAACTGGAGTTCTACTAATCCAAATGCAGTGATCCTAGACTTTTTGGAAAGCTTATCAAATTATCGTACAACTTTGTTATTAACCATTTTTACAGCAAACATCATCCCTATCATGCAACTTATCAAACTACAGAATCTGTCCGGAATCCTTTTAAATTTGCATTTTTAAAGCAACGATACTTCTACTTCATGTAATCACTCAAAATTTGACAACATAAAGTCTACCAACAGTTTAAGCATACCAAATACATTTAAGATAATATAATGGTGAAGCCCAAACTATTTATTTAAATGCCTTTATTATTTTACTGAGATATTTAGGTTAAATAATAAACATATACCAGATGTACTTCATAAATTCTCAAAAATTTACAGTGCCTTACTAATGCTATCAAAGGACTACTGTAAAAGTTTCATGCCATTTTGCCAAGTAGAACATCCTATACAAAAATGACAAGGCATCAAGGCTTGAAATAGCATAAATAGAAAACCCTATTGAAAAGTGTCAAGCAACAGATTTCCTATTTTTCTTAGCATCCATATACTACTAGGATAACCTCCAACAAATTTCATGAGTATTGGATTCCTAAATAATTTATAAAAATTTATACAAGGATCTCCTAATTATAAATGAAAAATCTATAACTATAAATCTACACATGCACTGATCCTCAAATTTTTACCAGAGTTCATACCTGACAAGAATAGCTTACCACAAAAATTTCATAATTTTGGGAGCACAGGAACTCTAGATATAAATTAAACAATTTTGCATGCATTCAAAAACACATTTCAAATCTCTATTTAAATCTCCTAAAATTTCTACTGTAATTGTCAAGAACATATTTTTCCTAAATACTACACTTCCTAAGGAACACTACCAAATTTATTTCACAATTTTTGAAGCTACCAAACTGAATATATAAAAATCACAAAACAAATCCAAATCTGGAATATTTGAACTAGCTTTAGAATAAAGGGTCGCTGACAGCAGGGACCCACGCGTCAGTTGGACCCACGCGTCAGCGACGCGAAAACAGAGCAGCGGCGCTTGTGCAAGCTTGCGCGGCCACGGCTCGTCGACGGTGAGTTCACCGGCAGTGAGGTCTTCACCGCGTGACCTACGTGACCTAGCGCACCTGTTGAGCTACTCGGGGGAACATCTCGTCGATGCTAGCAATGGCGGCAGCGCTCATGGTGCAACGGAGGTGCGTGCCGACGGCGAGACATCGGTGGAAGCTACGGCAGCACCAACTAAGGCTTGGACGAGCATCTCTAGACCATGGCAAACCTATATCACAAGCTATCACAGCCAAAGGTGGACGGAGGCGACGTGGCCACGGTGACGGGGCTAGCGGCAGAGCTCCGGCGAGGCGTTGCACGGCGCGGTGGCTTACCAAGCTTGAACAGCGGGCATTGGGGGACACAGGGGGTTGCTGGGACGATGGGGATGATGTTGCGGTGCCGAATGGGTGGCTCAACGCTAGCTAGAGCTGGCTATGGCGACGGCGGAGGTGGGACGCGCTCGGCTGTCGCTGTGGCGAGGAAGGAGGAGGCGAAGTGGGGAAGTGAGGGCGCGGCTGAGTGTGGGCGGACGCTGGAGAGGTGAAGGCGCGCTCTGGCCTGGGCTCTGCCGCGCAGGGGCAGGGCATTGGTGACGCGCGGCCAGCCACGACGTCCACGCGACGGCTCTGCCCTGGCGTCGGTCGGCCACTGAACCAGAGTTCAGTTCATTCAGTTAATGCAATGCCGAGCCTGACGACAAGTTTTGCCATCCATTTAACTGCTAATCCAGTGGATCCAAAGTATAAACAGTCTAAATAGGATTTGTAGAACCATGTACCAGCTACAACTCTTGTCAAGGAACCATGTTCTAATTCGCAACCAAATTCAAGTTAGATCACCCCAAGGTCGGCTGTCAGCACGGTTAGGGTACAAGACTTAGAAAAAATTTCTTAAGTGTTGAAATCTTGATTTTGCTAATTTTTGTGGGACCAATTCAAGCATGTTAGAAGCTAAATTAGTCAGTGACCCAAAACTAAAAGTTGTTCCTTATGTCAAATACTACAACTTTGCTTTAGTGATCTCCTCCATGCAAGGTCTCTAACACCTAGTTCAAACTTGGTCAAACATGTTACATTTACATGATGATACACATCAAAGCATGGCTTAATGACCTTTTTACCCCTAACCATGAATATCAAAGTTGTTCATAATGATACTCTAAACATGTTTAAGCAATTTGCAAGGTCATTCAATCATTTCATGTAGTAGTCACTCATAGGGCTAGTTAGTGTAATCACATGAAGCTTAAGTGTTGGTTCATGAAATGTGACCATGAACAAAGTCCTATTTGCTAACCTAGGTGTTGCTATATGTTTGTGTGACTCACATCCACCAAGTACATGTGTCCACTCATGATCATATGCATAGACACATGGCGACATGAAATAATGAGAAAAGTTGCATATGTTTAAGAAACATGCGATAACAAGCAAACATTGTAGATGTTTCAATCCAATGTTTCAATGGTAAATGCTTGTTTATGAATGCTTGATGATCATGCTCATGTTATGCAAGTCAAGTTATTCAAGGCTAACACCTGAGGTGTTACAGCCCCTCCCCTTATAAAAATCTTGTCCCGAGATTTGCAAGACCTACCATTCTTGAAAAAAAGCGGGATAAACTTCTCGTAGATAATCTTCTCTTTCCCACGTAGCATCTTGTTCACTATGATTGTTCCACACCACCTTATAGAACTTAATAACCTTACTCCATGTTACTCTCTCCATCTCCTCTAATACTCGAATTGGCTTTTCTTTATAGGTCAAATCCGATTGAAGCTGCACGTTGGTGGGTGCAATAGCTTCTTCAGGTACTCGAAGACATTTCTTCAACTGAGAAACATGGAACACATCAAATATTGCACTCATCTCTGGTGGAAGTTGTAACTTATATGCAACATTTCCTTTTCGTTCCAAAATTTTGTATGGCCCTACATATCTTGGTGAAAGCTTCTTTTTCATCCCAAATCTTTTCACACCTTTCATGGGTGATACTCTCAAGTATACATAGTCACCCACTTCAAAAGTTAGTGGTCTTCTTCTTCTGTCGGTATAACTCTTTTGTCTTGATTGAGCTGCCTTCATATGTTGTTGGATGATACATACTTGCTCTTCGACTTCATTGACAAAGTCAATACCAAAGTATCTCCTTTCACCGGGCTCAATCCAATTCAATGGAGTTCTACATTTTCTACCATACAAGGCTTCAAATGGAGCCATCTTGATACTCGCTTGATAACTATTGTTATAGGAGAATTCAGCTAAAGGTAACCATTTCTCCCATGAACCTTTTGAAGATATAACACAAGCTCTAAGTAAATCTTCTAGGATTTGGTTCACTCGCTCTAGTCTGTCCTGAAGTTTGCGGATGGTATGCCTGAACTTCTGATTAGCTTGGTCCCCAAAGCCTGGTGTAAGTGCTCCCAGAAATGAGCTATGAACTGTGGTCCTCGATCTGAGATTATAGTCCTAGGTACTCCATGCAGTCTCACGATCTAGGGAAACATATATCTCAGCGTATTTTCCAACTATATACCAGTGTGTTCACGGGTATAAAGTGTGCTGACTTGGTGAGATGATCAATAATAACCCATATTGAATCAGTGACCTTGTGGCGTCATTGGAAGGCCTATGATAAAGTCCATGCTGATTTCCTCCCATTTCCATTCTAGAATAGGCAATGGCTGAAGTAGTCCGGTAGATTTCATATGGATAGCTTTTACTCTACTATAGTTATCACACCTAGCAACATAGGCTACGATCTCTTTCTTCATCTTTGTCCAATCTTAAATGTTTGATTTCTTGCTCTTGCATTTTTCTCTTGATGTGACTTATTCCTACATCGGTCAGCTGTAGCTCTATGATTTTGCTCTCAAGTGAACAACTGATCGTGATATTGTGTAGTACAGCAGGATGTAATAAGTTGAATCCATCTTCCAATAATGCTTCCACAGTGTTGCAATGGGACTTTCGACTAAGTGCATCGGCTACTACATTTGCTTTACCCGGATGGTAATGCACTTCTAAATTGTAGTCCTTAATCAATTCCAACCATCTTCGTTGTCTCATGTTCAGCTCTAGTTGGGTAAAGATATACTTGAGACTTTTGTGGTCAGTATATATATGACATACATTGCCCAACAAATAATGTCTCCATATCTTTAATGCGTGAACAACTGCTGCAAGTTCTAAATCATGTGTAGGGTAGTTGATTTCATGTTTTCTCAATTGTCGAGAAGCATATGTAATAACTCTTCCTTCTTGCATAAGCACACATCCCAAACCTATTCCCGATGCATCACAAAATACATCAAAAGGCTTTTCAATGTCTGGTTGTGCCAGCACAGGTGCTGTAGTCAACAAAGTTCTAAGGGTGTGAAAAGCTACTTCACATTCTGGTGTCCAATTGTACTTCTCATCTTTCTGAAGTAGTCTGGTCATAGGCTTAGCTATCTTTGAGAGATCTGGAATGAAACGACGATAATATCCTGCTAACCCTAGAAAACTCCGAACTTCATGAACCGAAGTTGGGGCTTTCCAATCCATGACCTCTTGTACTTTTGATGGGTCTATAGAGATTCCATCCCTAGATAAGATGTGACCTAAGAAAGGTACTTTGCTCAACCAAAATTCACATTTGCTAAACTTTGCATAAAGTTTATGCTCCCTCAGTCTAGGATAAAAACAATCCTTAGATGTTCTTCATGATCTATCTCATTCTCTGAATAAATCAATATATCATCGATAAACACGACCACGAACTTGTCAAGTTCGGGCATGAATACCGAGTTCATCAGGTACATGAAATAGGCTGGAGCATTTGTTAGTCCAAAAGACATAACTAAATACTCGTATAAGCCGTACCTAGTAGAGAAAGCAGTTTTTGGTATATCTTCTGGTCTGATCTTTATCTGATGGTAACCTGATCTCAAGTCAATTTTGGAGAATACCTTTGTCTTTGCTAGCTGATCGAACAAAACGTCGATGCGGGGCAACGGATATTTGTTCTTGATGGTCACAGCATTGAGTGGTCTGTAATCTACACACATTCTTAGTGACTTGTCCTTCTTTTTCACAAACAAAGCTGGACATCCCCACGGAGATGAGCTAGGTTGAATAAGACCCTTGTCCAATAGATCTTGCAATTGAACCTTAAGTTCCGCTAACTCGTTGGGTGGCATTCTATAGGGCCTTCTGGATATGGGTGCCGTACTTGGCACTAACTCGATCTTAAATTCCACTGTCCCTATCCGGTGGTAGACCTGGTAATTCCTCTGGAAATACATCCAGAAACTCACAAACCACTAGGATATCACAAAGTGTGGTGGTTTGGATAGCACAAGCTAAATGTTGGAGTTCGAAATTATGGGAGAGTGGTACTAGAAAAGCATTCCCTCCCGTGGGTTCCCTCAACATAATAGTACGGGTGCTAGTGTCAATAAGAACACCATGATCCTTCATCCAATTCATGCCTAAGATTACACTTATCGATAACCTGGGCAATATTATCAAATCCGTTGTGTACTCCCTCCCTTGTATAGAGATGAGTACATTTTTGACTATCTTTTTGGTAGTAACAATACCCCCTGCTGAACTTATGTTATAACCCCCTTTACTTACTTCAATTATTTCTTGATCATGTCTAGATGCAAATGCTTGACTCATAAATGAATGAGAAGCTCCCGAATCAAATAAAATAACAGTGGGATGCTTGTTGACGAGAAACATACCAGCCGTGACAACTTCTCCGGTGGGCACTTCCTCAATAGCGGTATAATGCACGTATCCCAGACGTGCCCTTATGTTGGCCTACCTCTGATTGTTCTGATTTGGGTTGCCATTCTTCTTAGGGTGGGGGCATTCCTTGGACCAATGACCCAGTTGGTTGCAATTGAAACATGGTTGATTATTCCAAGGTCCTATGGAGCTTCCCTGACTACCAGTTCCTTTTGGTAAGGCAATAGTGAACTGCCTTACAGGAATGGTTTCTGTGGCCTGTTATTCTGAGCTTTAGGTGGTGGAGACCTAAACTTAGGTGCAGGTGGACGGAATTGTGGCCTAGCTGTGATAGGCGCTTTCGACTAGGAAGATCCTGAGGCACCTGCCTCATATGCCCTCTTACGACCCTTAGCAACTGCATGCATGTTGTTGTGGTTTTCTTGGGTCAAGGCATCACTAATAAACTCATTGTACATGGCACATCTAGAATTTGCCATAGTCTTCATCAGTTTGGTACCCAGACCTCGTTTGAAACTCTTTATCTTTTTCTCTTCAGTATCCACAAAACCTGGAGCATATCTGGATAAGTTGTTGAATGCATGCATATATTCTGTGAGAGTCTTTGTCCCTTGAGTGAGCCTCATAAATTTGGCCGCTTTCATGCGCATCAGGCCCAGGGGAATATGATGTCCCCTAAAAGCTAGCTTAAACTGTTCCTAGGTCACTCGCGCGTTAGCAGGCAAAGACGACAGGAAATGTGTCCACTAGATCCCTGCTGGTCCTTGCAATTGATGAGAAGCATACTCAGCTTTCAGATGCTCTGTGACCCTTAGCAGACAAAATTTCTGCTCAATGGTATTTAGCCACTCGTCAGCCTATAGTGGTTCCTCAGCCACCTTGAAGATTGGAGGCTTCGTATCTAGAAACTCCTTGAATGTACTGTGCTGATTTGGCTCGGACCCCTGGTTGATGTGGGTGGCCACGAGCGATGTTTTGCGCGATGAGGCGCAAAGCTTCCTCCATTGTCCTTTAGGCTCCCCAGGAACTGGGTAAAGAACTCCTGAGCAGACGGCAGCGGTGGGGGTGGCAAGTCATCATGGTTGCCATCCTGGCTGCCACCAGCTCTAGCACGAGTGCGCGTCATCTGCGAAGTTGCAACAATAAGCGATTATTGGTTGATGCCAAGAGATTGCAGATGAATCATAATCATGCCAAACTGAAATGACTAGAGAAAATTCTCAAAATCACAATAAAAACAGAGGCATAACAATTCATTCTCGCAACATGACATCCCCAATTTGATCACTTATCACGCTCATAACGCATGCAAATTTAAATCGTGATCACCAACAAAGAACTGGAATTGCATTGATGTTCAACCAAATGTGCGATTAACAACATTACATGATAGTCAGATTACTATTACCAAATTCGAGCTACAGGTCCATTACATGAATAAAGGTGATACATTGGCCCTTCCACTAAGTACTAAGCGATCTAATCCTCATCATGATCACTATCAAGGTCAGACGTAGGATCATCTCCTTCCTCAAGCTCCACTTCTTCCTCTTCCTCGTCCTCCTCTAGATCCATCTCTATGGCTCCAGGCAGAACATAAGGGTGGAGCTGGTTATTTAGCAGATGAACCTCTTCATGTAGGTTATCAGTTGTATTCTTCCGCATTAGGCCAGCTGCTGCCTCTAGCTCAAACTGTCGAGCTCTCAGAACATCTTCCCTGGACCAGGCTGTATTCCTTTGGTGAGTTAACTGAGCCATCTCTACATTGAGCCTCTCAATCTTGGCATCGTGCTCCCTCTGAAGCTGACGTCGGTCCTCATGCGGCATGACCAAGAGCACCAGACACACTGTCTGAGGCTACCTTCTACTCCATCTAACACCTTCATCACTGCAAACATGGCGCTCATGGCAGGGTTATCACTGTTCTGCCCTTCTGCTACACCAATCTCCAAGGATCTTCCTCTTGCCTGCTGCCATGAGTCAGTGGAGGGGTTGCCCCTCGGAAAGACTCCAACCAAAGCAGCTACCAGCTCCTGAGGAAAACAATCCATGATATCCCTTAGGATCCCAAAGGCTGCCCTGCCAGCTGCTTCTTTAGCAGTCCTGCCAGTTGACTCATAACACTATCCTATCCACTTAGAATCATCACCTCGGGGACGAACAATGGCCTCCACAGTAACCAAGAGACCTTCTCCCAACTGCTCATTCGCCTAGAAGTAGCGGGGTTCCATTCCATCAGGATAGCCTACATAGTTGAGCACTCTCCACAAGAGTGTAGGCATCCCAAACTCTCCAAGAAACATATGGCATTGACGGGTACGTGGAGCAAGCTAATGGCTGGGAGCTCTGCCTCCGGTGGACTTGCGAGCGGTCTGCTTTGTGCATGCCATCTGCACCATTAACATGTACCACTTGGTGAGACAATGCCATAATGGATAAGAGTTACATAACCGAGTAAGAATTTTATAAGGGGAGGAACAATTTAATTATGTGAATGGTAATTATCATGATGCATGCTCAGTTCCAGTACGTCCTCACAAACTTAGGAAAAATTTGTTTCTAACGGTAGACACGGTGGCATACATTCGTTCTCTCATATATAGCGTAACTAGTTGAGCTACACGTTTCGTTGTTAGTGTACCTACATAAGAATTTCATTTCAGCCCTAAACCCATAATGAAATATACAGAATGTAATTGTAAATACTTCCGTATATGTATACCCATACATATACTTCCGTATCAATCTACCCAACAATAATTTAAACCCACAATTAAATACGTACCATATACACATGCAAGCATGCATATATAGCCGTACCAAAGCTAACTCTTCTCGACCGCACGCTCACCTCTTGCGGTCATACACTCATCATCTTACCTTGGCGTAGAGGCATTTGATCCATACATTACCACTCAAGTGAATGACATCCATACTATAGTACGCCGTATGGACGACGAAGTAAAAAACCCCCATGTTAGTACTTAAATAGCCACCTAATAGTCCTTAATTTGGGCATAAGGAAAGTGATCATTGGCACACTTTAGATTTCATATACCTATTAATATAACTATTAGTTGCTAGAAAAGGGTTTTTGGAAAACAAAAACTTTTGTTTTAATTACACATGTGACAATTAACGTTGAATCTTGCTCTGATACCAGCTGTCGTAGAACCGACCAATTTATAAGAGTGCAAGTACAATGGTAGCCCACAAGTGGTCGCACTGTCATACTTGAACCCATATAAACCCAGTAGTCTGTAGAGTACCACGACGGGTCTTGATAAATGATTTACAACAACCAAGATCGTACATGATTCAACATACATGCCACATATTACATAAAGTTCATAGATACATTTCATCATCAGAGTACGAATAAAAGTTATTATAAACCAAGTTTGATAGATAAAGCGGAAGCAATTAAGTTTGAAAATAAAGTTTCTAACATAGTTTGATATAGTGCCAAATAGGATCACGGTCCACAAAAGCAAAGATAGGGATTAATAAAGAAGCCTGCCCAAGGCTTACTCCTCATCCATGGCGGGATAGAAGCAACTCTTGCAATAACCATGATACACTAGTGCCATCTGCAACAATGGGGAAATAAACCCTGAGTATGAGGAGGTACTCAGCTAGACTTAACCGTCATGAACCTAGAAATAAAATGACTCCAAGGATTATGCAAGGCTATATAAGTGGACAGTAACTTGACAACATTTTGCGTAAAAGGCAATTGACTCATTGTACAATTACGATCCCTTTATCAAGTTAATTATAACTATCCATTTCTAGATTAGTAACTATCCTGTGCCAAACATGTGGTATATCAATTTAAAAGCATACAATAGTAACCATAGTAGGTATTGTAATTCCATATTCATCCGAACCATCATGTTTCATAACACAGTTACTACGATGTTGGGACTAGCTAAGTTTCTCACTATCCAGGAGAGACAGTGATTCGAATCGATTTCAACCAGCTGGGAATTTATTCCTAACACAAACCCAGGTCTACCAGCCACGATAGCCTTAGGTCACCTTTGGTACAACTCAGGTACACATTTCGCGGGTCCGTACCGTGCCGCACAATCTGGAACACCAGATGCCAGGACATTTAGGCCTAGCCTGCCCTTGGGCTCAGTCTGATCGTTCCCTGGAAGGAGCGCACAACAGAACGGGTCCTGGCCTGAGTTGAATTACTCGGCTTCGCGGTCAGAACGAGTTATCCGGCCAGCTAAGTGAGAGGCATGCATTCAATCTTGTCAGAAGCGCCAACAATGGTATGGTCTTTAATCGACACAGATAGGGATAGATCCACACCCAAGACCTCCATGTCTTGTTGCTTCTCTATCGACCTCCCGCCTGGTCTCGACTTTCTTTTACCCCATGGTTCTATTCCATGATAGCAAATATAGCCAACCATGCTTCGGTATCCACCTATATCTCGCAGGTGATAGGACATCACCCGACTTCTACCGGTCTAAGCATGGCTAAGCATATATTCGATCCTGGACCTATACCGGTTAAAGGTGTAATATCTAGACAAGGAATTTATATGCATCAAGTGGTTCCATTCAACTCTTATAACCTAATGCATCAATCATAAGTACTTAAGTAAACATTTGCAAAATACTAGAAGACTTAGAATGCTCCTGGGCTTGTCCTTTCAGAAAAGAAGTAGGGCGGATGGTCAGGACACTCTAGAAGCTCTTCAGGATTCTGCTCCACTGCCTTCAGGAGCTGCGGCTTGCGGATTCTCCTGCTGGTCCCCTTCCTCTGCTTCTTTCGAATTCCAGCAACAGTTATCTCTTCCTCCGATCCTAGATGCATGAATATGGTATAAGTATTACGAATGCATATATGTTAATGAGTGCATCATGTTTATTGAGTAGGCGCATATCTCTTCTCGATTATTTAATTAACTACTTTCACAATGCATCGACTATATCACAAAACAACAGCTACTTGTTTCACTCATAACTGGAGTTCTACTAATGCCAAATGCAGTGATCCTAGGACTTTCTGGAAAGCTTATCAAATTATCTACAACTTTGTTATTAACCACTTTTTACAGCAAACATCATCCCTATCATGCAACTTATCAAACTACAGAATCTATCCTGGAATCCTTTTAAATTTGCATTTTTAAAGCAACGATACTTCTACTTCATGTAATCACTCAAAATTTGACAACATAAAGTCTACCAACAGTTTAAGCATACCAAATACATTTAAGATAATATAATGGTGAAGCGCAAACTATTTATTTAAATGCCTTTATTATTTTACATGAGATATTTAGGTTAAATAATAAACATATACCAGATGTACTTCATAAATTCTCAAAACTTTACAGTGCCTTACTAATGCTATCAAAGGACTACTGTAAAAGTTTCATGCCATTTTGCCAAGTAGAACATCCTATACAAAAATGACAAGGCAGCAAGGCTTGAAATAGCATAAATAGAAGACCCTATTGAAAAGTGTCAAGCAATAGATTTCCTATTTTTCTTAGCATCCATATACTACTAGGATAACCTCCAACAAATTTCATGAGTATTGGATTCCTAAATAATTTATAAAAATTTACACAAGGATCTCCTAATTATAAATGAAAAATCTATAACTACAAATCTACACATGCACTGATCCTCAAATTTTTACCAGAGTTCATACCTGACAAGAATAGCTTACCACAAAAAATTCATAATTTTGGGAGCAAAGGAACTCTAGATATAAATTAAACAAGTTTGCATGCATTCAAAAACACATTTCAAATCTCTATTTAAATCTCCTAAAATTTCTACTATAATTGTCAAGAACATATTTTTCCTAAATACTACACTTCCTAAGGAACACTACCAAATTTATTTCACAATATTTGAAGCTACCAAACTGAATATATAAAAATCACAAAACAAATCAAAATCTGGAATATTTGAACTAGCTTTAGAATAAAGGGTCGCTGACAGCAGGGACCCACACGTCAGTTGGACCCACGCGTCAGCGACGCGAAAATAGAGCAGCGGCACTTGTGCAAGCTTGCGCGGCCACGGCTCGTCGACGGCGAGTTCGCCGGCGGTGAGGTCTTCACCGCGTGACCTACGTGACCTAGCGCACCGGTTGAGCTACTCGGGGGAACCTCTCGTCGGTGCTAGCAACGGCGGCGGCGCTCATGGCGGAACGGAGGTGCGGGCCGACGGCAAGACGCCGGTGGAAGCTACGGCGGTGCCATCTAAGGCTTGGACGAGCATCTCTAGACCATGGTGAACCTATATCACAAGCTATCATAGCCAAAGGTGGACGGAGGCGACGTGGCCACGGTGACGGGGCTAGCAGCGGAGCTCCGGCGAGGCGTTGCATGGCGCGGTGGCTTACCAAGCTTGAACAGTGGGCACTGGGGGACACAGGGGGTTGCTGGGATGACAGGGATGCTGTTGTGGTGGCGAATGGGCGGCTCAGCGCTAGCTGGAGCTGGCTATGGCGACGGCGGAGGCAGGACACGCTTGGCTGTCGCTACGGCGAGGAAGGAGGAGGCGAAGTGGGGAAGTGAGGGCGTGGCTGAGTGCGGGCGGACGCTGGAGAGGTGAAGGCGCGCTCTGGCCAGGCTCTACCATGCGGGGCAGGGCATTGGCGACACGCGGCCAGCCGCGACGTCCACGTGGCGGCTCTACCCTGGCGTCGGTCGGCCACTTAACCAGAGTTTAGTTCGTTCAGTTAACGCAATGCCAAGCCTGACGACGAGTTTTGCCGTCCATTTAACTGCAAATCCGTGGATCCAAAGTATAAATAGTCTGAATAGGATTTGTAGAACCATGTACCAGCTACAACTCTTGTCAAGGAACCATGTTCTAATTCGCAACTAAATTCAAGTTAGATCACCCCCAAGGTCGGCTGTGAGCACGGTTAGATCACCCCGAGGCTACCACCCGCATTGAGGTAGTCGCTACGATAGTGGGGAGGACCGCAGTCCTTCTCCTAGGCCACCTGGCCCTCGTGTCTTCAGCAAGGCCATCCATGGTGCTCACTTCCTGGCCCGATTTCGGTAACCGGCCAACCTCGCAAAGTACAGTGGTGAGACCAACCCCGAGCTATGGCTGGTCGATTACCTCCTAGCTTGTTAGCTAGGTGACATGGACGATGACCTGCTCATCATCCGCAACCTCCCCTTGTTCCTGTCAGACTTGGCGTGAGCCTGGCTCGAACACCTCCCTCCCTTGTAGATCAACAACTGGCGCGACCTGGTAAAGGTCTTCGTTGGGAATTTCCAGGGCACATACGTGTGCCCCGAGAACTCCTGGGACCTCAAGAGTTGTCGCCAGAGGCTAGATGAGTCTCTCCAAGACTTCATCCTATGCTTCTCCAAGCAATGCACCGAGTTGCCCAGCGTCGGCGACTCAGAAATTGTCCAGGTGTTCCTCTCCAGCACCTCCTGTCGAGACCTGATCCGTGAGTTAGGCCAGAACGTACCGACCACGGCGGCCGTGCTCCTCAACATCACCACCAACTTCACCTCGGACGACGAGGCTGTCGGGGCCATCTTCCCCGATAATGACACCAAGGGGAAGCGGAGGGACGAGGCCCCTAGGGCCTCGGCCCCTAACCCCCTAAGAAAAAGAAAAAGGGTCACTAGGGGAAGCAGGTGGTCCTCGAGGCCGATCTAGTCGCAGCCGCTGATCATAGGAATACCCGAGGCCCTGCTAGAGGCCCTAGACTCTTCGATGACATGCTTAAGAAGCCCTGCCCTTACCACCAGGGCCCTGATGAAGCACACCCTCGAAGAATGCACCATGCTCCAGCGTTACTATGCCAAGCTCGGGCTCCCCTAATGACGACACCAAGAAGAAGGGCACCAGTGATAGGGACGACGACAAGCACGACGGGTTTCCCCGAGGTGCATAATGCCTTCATGATCTTTGGCAGGCCTTCAGCGTGCCTCACGGCGCACCAACAAAAGAAGGAGCACTGGGAGGTCTTCTTGGTTAAGGTGGCCACTCCTCGGTACCTTCGACTGGTCTCGGGAGGCGATCACCTTTGATCAGGATGACCACCCCAATTATGTCCCAAACCCTAGGCAGTACCCACTCAGTCGTCGACCCTGATCATCGGCAACACCCTGCTCACTAAGGTGTTGATGGACAGGAGGTAGCGGATCTCAACATCCTCTATCACCAACACCCTAGAGCTCCTGGAGCTCGACCTAGTCATGGCTCTGAGGCGATGCCGCACCCTTCCACTGACATTGTGCTAGGGAAATGCACATGACCCCTCAGGCACATCGATTTGCCCATCTGCTTCGGCACTCCCTCCAACTGCCGCAAGGAGGTCCTCACCTTCGAGGTGGTTGGGTTCAAGGGGACCTATCGTGCCATCCTAGGGCGCCTGTGCTACGCCAAGTTCTTGGCAATCCCCAACTACACCTACCTCAAGCTCAAGATGCTGGGCCCCAATGGCGTCATCACTGTCGAGTCCATGTATGAGCATGCATACGACTACGACATCAAATGCATCGAGTATGCCAAGGCTCTCATGGAGGCCAAGACCCTCATCGTCAACCTTGATCGACTTGGTAGCGAGGCGCCTGACTCCAAGCATCGTACCAGGACTTTCGAGCCCACAGAGGCCGTCAAGCTCATCCCGGTCGACCCCACCTGCTCCAACGACCGGGTGCTAAGGATCAGCGCCACCATTGATAGCAAATAGGAAGCCGTGCTCATCGACTTTCTCTGTGCGAATGCCGATGTATTCGCGTGGAGTCCCTCAGACATGCCGGGCATACCGAGGGAGGTCATCGAGCATGCCTTGGACATCTAGGCCAGCTCCAGACCGGTGAAGCAGCGCCTGCACTGATTTGACAAGGAAAAGCGTAGGGCCATTAACGAGGAGGTGCAGAAGGTTTTGGCGGCCGGATTCATTAAGGAAGTGTCCCATCCAGAGTGGTTAGCTAATCCTATATTAGTTAAGAAGAAAAATGGGAAGTGGAGGATGTGTGTAGACTACATCTGTTTGAATAAAGCATGTCCAAAAGTCCCATTCCCATTACCTCGAATCAACCAAATCATTGACTCCACTGCGGGATGCGAAACCCTATCTTTCCTTGATGCGTATTCCGGTTACCATAAAATCAAGATGAAAGAATCCGACCAGCTCGTGACTTCTTTCATCACCCCATTCGGCATGTACTACTGTGTGACTATGCCATTCGGCCTCAGAAACGCAGGGGCCACATACCAGCGGTGCATGACCTAGGTCTTTGGTGAGCACATCGGGCAAACCATCGAGGCCTATGTGGATGACATCGTGGTCAAGTCTAGAAATGCCAGCGATCTCATCGATGACATGGAGATAGCCTTCAAATGCCTCAGAGAGAAGAGCATCAAGCTCAACCCCAAGAAGTGTGTCTTTGGGGTCCCTCGAGGCATGCTCTTGGGATTTATAGTCTCGGTGCGCGACATCAAGGCCAACCTAGAGAAGGTCTCGGCTGTGACCAACATGGGACCAATCCGAGACCTTAAGGGAGTGCAGAGGGTTATGGGATGCCTTGCGGCCCTAAGCCGCTTCATCTCACGCCTTGGCAAAAAAGGCTTGCCTCTATACAGCCTCTTGAGAAAATCCGAATGCTTTTCTTGGAACCCCGAGGCCGAAGAAGCCCTCACCAAGCTCAAGGCACTGCTCACCAATCCTCCTGTCCTAGTGCTACCGACCAAAGGGTGAGGCCCTCTTACTCTACATTGCTGCAATGACCCAAGTGGTCAGCGCGGCCGTAGTGGTCGAGAGGCAGGAAGAGGGGCATGCTCTACCCGTCCAATGACCTATTTACTTCATCAGTGAGGTGCTTTCTGAGACTAAGACACGCTACCCCCACCTCTAGAAGCTAATCTACACCATAGTCTTGGCTCAACGCAAGCTGCATCACTACTTCGAGTCCCACCCGATGACCGTGGTGTCGTCTTTCCCTCTAGGAGAGATAATCTAGAACCAGGAGGCCTCGGGTAGAATAGCCAAGTGGGCCATTGTCGATGTTTGACCACCGATAGCCTGCCATGGGGGTCCCCGAGGCAGTGTTGTTCGGGCTTTAGCGTATGCAGAACTCGATGGTGAACGCAAGAGACAAATGATTTATCCTAGTTCGGACCCTCGATTGTTGATCGAGTAATAGCCCTACGTCCAGCCGGCATTAGCCTCTACATTGGATTGATTATGAAGTGTCGTACAATTGTTGTTCTGTTGTCTGTCGTCCCTGTCCCCAGGAGCCCTGCCCTCCTTTATATAGTCAGGGGGCTAGAGTCCTAGTCAGTTTATAATGAGAGTTCCTAGTAGGATTACTAAAGAGTACTACTACTAAGATTACATGGGAAGAATCCTAGTTGGACTAGATCTTCTCTCTCTCTTGCGGGGTATCCCGTGGGTCCCGCATCAACAAGCCCCCGAGCACTTCATGGTTGAGCTCTGAAAGTCTTGTTTTGCTCCTTCAAGTCTTGTAGAGTAGGAACAAACGTCATCCGAGTGCTTTCTAGAGTGAAACCTTGTAGTGCTTCTTGGGACCTTCGAGTGGTGAGTGCTTTTTTGAAGAAAAAGTACATCCATCTGGTTGTAGCCCCCGAGCCTCTTGCTATGTGGAACAAGGAGCTGGAGGATCTTGTCTTGAAGTTGCTCTATTTGTTCGTTGAAGTTTTATAAAAAAGAACTCGAATATGGCTCATTCTGGGTTCTTTTTGTCATAATGTCTTGAAGTGGTCTACGTTGAGGAAGTCTTTTGGTGACGTGTGCTTTTTCGAAGAAAAAGTGCACTCACTGAGTGTAGCCCCCGAGCCTCTTGCTATTTGGAACAAAAAGTTGGAGGGTCTTGAATCTTTATGTTGTTTGAAAATTTATGTTCTAAAGTAGTTCCTAAAAGTTGGATTATGTCATCATCTGAGTAGTTTTGTGGCATCTTTCCGAAGCAGCCCTTTAGTCTTGGATTAAACCATCATCCGAGTAGTTTCGCAGCATGCAGCCTCCGAGCGTATATCCTTGTTGTTTTGTTCAGGAAGAACTCGGATGCGAGGTCTTGGCGTATTCTTTGATAGTCTGCTGTTGTTAGATGTAGTTGTATGGTGGTGGTTGAGTGTAAATGCCTTTTGTTCACGGGTTGTACTATGCTGGTATATTCTTCCGAATATGCCCATCATCAAGTATTGTTCCCTCTCGCCTGAGTCATCTATTATTGAGTCCTGTCTTTTCACTATGTCCTTTGTTAGGCTTTTTTCATTGGTACTCCTAGTCCATGTGCGTCGCTCCTTTGATCTATAAATACTGTCTCGGAGTGCTTGTTTTCATCTATTGGACATTCTATTGAAACCTTCGTGGTCATGAACATGGTAGTTTGTGAAGTAGAGCAGCCCCTGGGCATATTTTGTAGTTCCTGTGTGTCTTGTCGTAGCTGGAGGAAGTCTTGTGATAGGGATTAGAGGTAGGCTAATCCCGCGACAGCATTGTACCAGGATGTACATGGCGGTAGTTGGAGGAAGTCTTGTGATGTGGGCTTCGTTCCTTCATTTGGCAGTTCTGGGTTGATCCTCATCGCCTATCTTGAGACTGTCCGGTGCAGATCAACACCATATCTAGCATCACATCGGTCTTGGGTAGATAGATGTCCGCTGGCCTTCTCTGCTCCATGTTGCCTTGCCGTGCTGCCGATTTCCACCTTGGATGCACTGCGTCCGTCCTTTGAAGAAAATAGTGTAGCTGATGGCGGTTTGTCCTTCTGAGTAGCAATTTGGGACACATAGTCATTCCAGAGCCTAGCCATGTCCGTGTTCCTCATTGCTACTTTGCTTTTTGTGGTACCGAGTTCGTTGGGTCTTGTAAGATTTGTAATCTTTTATTTTTCAAGCCGCTTGTAATGGAACAAATCTTGTCTTCTAAGTTGTCTTTTACTTTTCTACTATGATCCCTGTCGTTCATGAGATTACCGAGTTCTTTCTTAAATAACCGGGTTCCTTTGTTCCTTGCGAGGTAGCCCTTTCTTTCTTCTTGGTTTGACAAGTTGTTCTTGTAGCGATCTGATAACCCTGCCGTGGTGCTGGACGGATAAGTCTAAAATCTGCTCGTTGGTTTGTACCATTGTGTGGATTTGTGCCCTCCGTTGTTTTAGCTGCGTCGATGGACCATTGCGTTCTCACACTATGTTTTAACGGGCCTTGTGGGCCATTTTTATTACTGAAAAATCTATTTAAAGACCTTTTATCTTCCTTTCCTTTGCTGCTCAGCTTTTGCCTTTAAACCCTAGCTTTCAGAAATCCACCGCCATCATCGTTGCCATCACCCAAGCACCACCATCCTAGCTTCATCTTCCCCAGTGCCTTTTTGCTTCCGCTAGTTCATGGGAAAGAAGAAAACCGCAAGCAAGTCCTAGGCGACCTTCGTGGACGAGGAGTCATCCCTTTCTTTGATCGAGAACTAGGAGTTCATGGCCATGAGGGCTGCTTAGAAGGTTTGGCTGGCTCCAACAACAAGCGAAGATCAGCTGCGTGAGCTCGTCAGCGATGGCTTGATCCAAAGCAAAGTCATCGCTAAATGGAGAGTTTTGGGCGAGCATCAGGTTCCAGCTCTGGGTCCTGGTGAGATTGTCCTCTTCGTTTCCTTTGTCCGCGCCGGACTTTGCCTTCCTACTTCCACCTTCCTTCATCAGTTTCTTGGTTATTTTGGGGTTAGTCTGAACCATCTAACCCCTAATGCCATTCTCCATCTTTCCATTTTTGTTCATCTTTGTGAAGCTTTCCTTGGAATCCCACCTTCTCTATCTCTTTTTCGCTTTTTCTTTTGTCTGAAACCTCAACCCCGCTGTGAAGAAACCAGCATTCTTGGCGGTTGCGGGATTCAGTTTCGCCAGGGTCTTAAGATTAAGTTTTTTGACTATGACCTGGTCGATTCTGTAAAAGATTGGCGTGCCGAGTGGTTTTACGCTGCCTAATTTGATCCCTTCCCTTGTCGTCCACTCTGGATCTAGGTCCTGTGGTGAATGACCGATGGGACAAGAAACTTGAGTCACCTGCTAAGATTCAAGTGATCCAGCCACTCCTTGATAGGATTAGTATGCTGAAACAGCAGGGTTTAACCGGCTTCGGTATTGTTTCGAGCTTTCTTCGTCACCGAGTTCAGCCTTTGAAAGAGCAGGAGCACCTTGGCTTCGAGTATTCTAGGGCCTGAGGATCCTTCACGCATGGTCCCAGCTCTTGAGCTGACCGGTGAGGAGGTACTCGAGCGTCTCCAGAAGATGCTGAAAGGAGTGAGCGTTATTCCTCCTGCTGTCTCCAAGTTCTCTGCCAACTAACCCGCCCCCTAGCTATGAGTTGTCTATCTCTTTGTTTGGGTACTTTATGTACTCTTGCTGCATCCATTTTTGCTTAGCTTTTCCTTGTCTTGGTGTTTTATCCTTTTTCGCAGGAGCTTGGGTGGAACTTTGTCGACCCGATCCCTCTTGATGTTCTCCCTGCCGTGGTGGAGACTGGGGATAAACTTGCTAGAACTTCTACAACTAGTAAGTCCCAAACCTCTACAGCCCTTCCTGGGGTTTCTTCTGGATTTGTTGATGTATATGAAGAATATGTTCCTTGTCTAGTCCCTCGCGGTCCTCGCAGTGTTCCGAAGAGGGGGCGAACAGATGGATCTTCATCTAGCCTGCCTGTCTCCAAGAAGCCTCGCAAACCAAGTACTCCCTCAGGTACTCTAGTTGTTGCTAGCATGCTCTTAGGTGAGCACATTTAATACTATTTGTTCCTTTGTTTTCCTGTTTCTCTCTTGAACCGAGTACTTTTTATTCTTTTTTCAGTAGGTGCTCTGGTTTCCTTGGCTGAGGGAGAGGAGGATGATGAAGTACCCCTCATCATGCGGCGGTGAGTTGTTTTTCATATTCCTGTTGCATTGAATTTCTCTTCTTTGTCTTGACTTTTAGTCTTGAACTTTTTGAAGTAATTGAACGTCGGGTATGAGTTCTTCTGAGGCTCCCACGCCAACTTCTTCTGAAGCTCCGGTGTCGAGTTCTTTGGTAGCCTCGGTACCGAGCTCTATCGCTCCTCTAGTGCAGAGTTCTTCCATGGCTCCATTATCTGCTATCCTGCTCCCATCGTCGGGTGGCGGGGACGTTTTCGCCGTCGTGGTTCCCCCTACGAGGCCTTCTTTTGGCTTCACAAAGAAGAAAGTGGTTGGGTGAGTAGATTCTGGCTTCATCTTTTTTGCTTCTATCTTCCTTCTTCTGGTTCTCATCGGTGCTTCCTTTTATCAATTTTTAGTGTTTCATCTTCTCTCATTTCTTCATCGACTTCTTCTTAGCCTTTCGTCGTGCCATCGAGTTCTGAGCCTCAGGATTCGCAACATACTATTGATGAAGTTGCTGCAGGGGCTTCGGAGCTACCTGGCGAAGTTGTGGACTTGGCCGCCCCAGAGGTGACTGTAGCCGTCGCGTTGGGTCCTTCTGAGGGATTGGCTCCGGCTTCCATAGAGGTTGCTTTGGTCGTTCCTTCTTCGCCCTAGCCGGCCTCTCCTTCCCCTTCTCTTGCTTCCGGCGGTCCCTCTTTTACCGGTGACGTGGTGCAACAGTTCGATGCCACCCATTGGCTATCGAAGCTGACCACAGCCTAGGGGAGCTTGTCGACCCTCGCGACTTCTTTTGGTGAAAAGCTCTAGGTAAGTTTTACTACCACTCCTCCTTTGCATGCTCGTTTTTCTTCTGTCCTTATGCCTTGTTTCTCTTTGTCTCTTTTTGCTCAGTCTTTCTCTCGTGATCATTCTGGCTTCTTTTTCTCATTTGAAAATGAGAGAAAGTTGTCTTCTGAGGTGAACGCTCTGAAAGCCGATCTTGACCTCCTCCGAGCTGAGTTGGAGACGGAGTGTCAAATGCACCAAAAGGAGGAGAAGACCCTTTGTACCCGGGTAGTAGAGACGGAGAAGCAGAGGGATGCCACGGTGGAGTCTGCGAAGAATGAATGCAAAGGTGCCGTGGGTTCTACTTGTTTCTTCTTGTATTTTGACTTCTTTTTTCGCTGACTTGTTTTTCGGTGTCTTGTCTAGTTCTTCGAGTTGAAAAGTAGAAGCTCTCGGAGAGTATCGATGAAATGAAGGCTCTTGTCTGCTCTAGTCATAACAAGGCTGAGGAGGTAATTACTCATGCTGAGGAAGAACTCGCCCTTGCTAAGCTGATTAGGCGTGGAGCTGACAGAGATCTTGTGCAGGCCCAAAAAACTATTGAAGGATTGTCCGAGAAGCTGGCGACGGCTACTAAAAATTGGAACGTTTTGTGGAAATCTTTTTGTTTAGTAGATGATGTTCTCTGGACTCCAGTGGATGACGGGCAATCTTGGGCTCAGTTCATTCCTCAGATTCCAACTCGTTTCCAAGAGTTCGCGAAGAAGTGCACTCAAGTATGTACCAAGAATGTGCTGGCCTAGGTCCAGGTCCTTGCTCCAGAGGCACCTCTGTCCAAGATAGCAAAGGAAGCTGATAGCCAAGAATACCTTGATGCCGTTGAGAGGATGGAGCCTGAGGTTGAAGGTTTAGCCAGTAGGGTTGTAGATAGTCTAAATATTGATATTTCCCTTCCTGATGACAATGCCTGATCTAATTGACCAGCCTCTTGTAATATTACACTCCTCTTCAAATGAAGATTCTTTATTTTTGTTGATGTATTCTTTGCCTGGGTCTGGTCAGAGTTACTTGACTTGCTGAGTACTTTGTCCCGTTTTCATCTCTGCTCTGTAAACAACTCTGTGCGTTATCCTGACGAAATCCCTCGATTTGTCGAGTACTTTTCTTTTCTTCCTCTTTTGTGATCCGTCGAGTGCTTTGTCCGCGCTATGACTTGTTAGATGTAAATCTTTGTGTTGACAACCTTTCGTCCACGCTATGTAAAATGACTCAGCATAGAATGTTGCTTTGACAAACTTCGGCATCCGAGTGCTTTCTTGAGTGGCGCTTGTGCTTTTCTGAGGAAAAAGTATTCCTATCTGGATGTAGCCCCCGAGCCTCTTGCTTTTCGGAACGAAGAGCTGGAGGGTCTTTTGAAGCTCAATTTCGGTCGACTAGTTTTAGGTGTTAGCTTTTAGCTACCCTCATCGATGTGCTCAAGCGTCTTTTCAGCTATTTTGCTCTCGGCCGGGATGCTCAGGCATGTTTTCTGCCATTTTGCTTTTTGTTTGGGTGTTAGCTTTTAGCTACCCTCATCGGCGGGCTCAAGCATCTTTTCAGCTATTTTGCTCTCGGCCGGGATGCTCAGGCATGTTTTCAGCCATTTTGCTTTTTGTTTCGGGTGTTAGCTTTTAGCTACCCTCATCGGCGGGCTCAAGCGTCTTTTTAGCTATTTTGCTCTCGACCGGGATGCTCAGGCATGTTTTTAGCCATTTTACTTTTTGTTTCGGGTGTTAGCTTTTAGCTACCCTCATCGGCGGGCTCAAGCGTGTTTTCAGCTATTTTGCTCTCGGCCGGGATGCTCAGGCATGTTTTCCGCCATTTTTCTTTTTGTTTCGGGTGTTAGCTTTTAGCTACCCTCATCGGCGGGCTCAAGCGTCTTTTTAGCTATTTTGCTCTCGACCGGGATGCTCAGGCATGTTTTTAGCCATTTTGCTTTTTGTTTTGGGTGTTAGCTTTTAGCTACCCTCATCGGCGGGCTCAAGCGTCTTTTCACCTGTTTTGCTCTCGGCCGGGATGCTCAGGCATGTTTTCAGCCATTTTCCTTTTTGTTTTAGGTGTTAGCTTTTAGCTACCCTCATCGGTGGGCTCAAGTGTGTTTTTAGCTATTTTGCTCTCGGCCGGGATGCTCAGGCATGTTTTCAGCCATTTTGCTTTTTGTTTCGGGTGTTAGCTTTTAGCTACCCTCATCGGCGGGCTCAAGCGTCTTTTCAGCTATTTTGCTCTCGGCCGGGATGCTCAGGCATGTTTTTAGCCATTTTGCTTTTTGTTTCGGGTGTTAGCTTTTAGCTACCCTCATCGGCGGGCTCAAGCGTGTTTTCAGCTATTTTGCTCTCGGCCGGGATGCTCAGGCATGTTTTCAGCCATTTTGCTTTTTGTTTCGTGAAAACAACTCGTTGAAAGTCATGACAAGACATGCTGTGGATGAATATAATCTTTATTGATCATGAATATAAACTAATACATATGTTGTCGAAGAATATTGTCCTTCGTCGATTGTGAATGTTGGTCTCTTGTGGCTTGCATATCTATTTTTTCTTGAGTTGTTTTTACGCGTAGAATCTTCTTAGCTGGCTGATGTGCCATGTATTGCTGACTTCTCTTCCATCTTCGGTTATTAACTTGTATGTGCCTGGTCCGGTGACTTTTGTGACAATGAACGGACCTTCCCATGGACTGAGTAGCTTATGTCGTCCGTCAGTCTTTTGTATCCTTCTTAGCACTAAGTCTCCGACTTGTAATGATCGAGGATGGGTACTCTTGTTATAGTGTCGTCTTAAACCTTGTAGGTATCTGGCTGATTGGAGGGTAGCATTTACTCTGAACTTCTTCTGAGCTGTCGAGTTCTAGTCTTCTTGTGTGTTCTGCTTCTCCTTCATCGTATTGTTCTATCTTTGGTGATGTCCTAGATCAAGTCGGCAGGCAGTACGGACCTCTGACCCATAAACTAGGAAGAAGGGTGAGTAGCCTAGTTGCTCTACTTATTTGAGTTCATAGCCCCCATACTACTTTCGGTAATTGTTCAATCCATTTGGACCCATAGTCCACTAGTTCTTCGTATAACCTTGGTTTTAATCCGGCTAGTATGAGTCCATTAGCCCTTTCTACTTGTCCGTTAGCTTCTGGATGTGCAACAGACGCATAGTCTATACTGAAACCATAGTCTTGTGCCCAGCTTTTGAATTCTATAGCTGTGAAGGGGGAGCCTAGATCTGTGATGATTTGATTGGGCATGCCAAAGCGGTGCGTAATGTCTTGGATGAACTCGACTGCTTTGGTTACGCTGTATTTCGCGAGTGGTTTGTATTCAATCCACTTGGTGAACTTGTCGATTGCTACAAAGATGTACTCGAAGCCGCCTTTTGCTTTCTTCAGAGGTCCTACTTGATCCAGCCCCTAGCAGGAAAAAGGCCAAGCGGGTGGGATGCAGATAAGACTGTGAGCTGGCACATGGGCTTGTCTTGCAAACATTTGGCAACCTTTGCATTTTCTGACAAGTTCTTCTACGTCTTTCAAAGTGGTTGGCCTAGTAGAATCCGGTGCGAAATGCTTTGCCAACCAGTGTTCTTGAAGTGGCATGATTTCCATAGCAACCTGAGTGTATTTCGTCTAGGATCTCTTTTCCTTCTTTAAATGAGACACATTTTAGGAGTCCTCCTGATGATGCTGCTCTTCTATAAAGTCTATCTCCTACTAGGACGTAGTTTTTGCTTCTACGAACAACTTGGGTGGCTTCTGCTTTATCTGCTGGCAATTTATTTTCTTTGATATAGTCGATGAAAACTTGGCTCCATGAAGTGTTGATTACCAAGATCTGAACTGCCTTTAGCCTGAATTTCATGGGTTGTTTCACCGGGTTGTTTGATAGAGGGAACTGATAGCTCTTCTATGAATACGCCGGGTGGAACCTTCGCTCTGTCTGATCCGAGCTTGGCGAGGACATCTGCTGCAATGTTGGAATCGCGTAGGATGTGTAGAATTTCTAATCCTTGGAAATGTTTTTCAAGTTTCCATATTTCAGCACAGTAAGCACCCATGTTTTCTTTGGTGCAATCCCAATCTTTGTTGACTTGGTTGATGACTACTGCTGAATCGCCATATACGAGTAATCTCTTTATTCCAAGGGTAATTGCCACTCGTAGCCCGTGGATGAGGGCTTCATATTCTGCTTCGTTATTTGTAGCTTGCCATAATATCTGAAGGACGTACTTGAGTTGTTTTCCTTCTGGAGAAATGAGGAGGATGCCTGCACCGGCTCTGCCTAGTTTGAGTGACCCATCAAAATACATCTTCCAGTGGTCAAAGATGGTATTTGATATAGGTTGTTGGATCTCTGTCCACTCGGCAACAAAATTAGCAAGGGCTTGAGATTTGATTGCCTTGCGTGGGGTAAAATCGATATTGAGAGCACCAAGCTCGACTGCCCACTTAGATATGCGCCCTGTGGCATCTTTATTGTGTAGGATGTCTCTGAGTGGAAAATCTAGTCACCACGGTAATCTTGTGGCTTTCGAAATAGTGGCGAAGCTTGCATGAGGTGATAAGTAGAGCGTAGAGTAGTTTTTGTACATGCGGGTACCAGGATTTTGGATTCTGACAGTACTTCGCTGATGTAGTATATGAGACGTTGCACTTTATACACGCGCCCTTGTTCTTCTCTTTCTATGACTATCGCCGTGCTGATCACTGGTAGAAGTCGCTTGTAATATATAGCATCATATCTTCAGTCTTTCTTTGGAGGTGTCAGGACATGCGACGAGGTGAGGTATTCTTTAAGTTTTTTGAAAGCTTCGTCGGCCTCTTTTGTCCACTCGAACTTGTATGTCTTCTTTAGTAGTTTAAAGAAAGGTAACCCCTTTTCAGCCGAGTCTTGATATGAAACGGTTGAGGGCCGCCATGCATCCTGTTAGTTTCTGCACATCTTTGATACTTCTAGGTGGGCCCATTTCTGTTAGAGCTCAAATTTGTTTGGTGCTGGCTTCAATCCCGCGCTGACTGACCAAAAATCCGGGTAGTTGTCCTGAGGGAACTCCGAATACACATTTATTTGGGTTCAACTTCCATCTCCATCTCTTCAAATTTTCAAAGGTTTGCTTTAAATCTTTAATTAGAGTGTCTGGGTTCTTTGTTTTCACCACTACATCATCCACGTATGCCTCCACATTTTCACCAATTTGATCCCCAAGGCAAGTTTGGATAGCTCTTTGGTATGTGGCGCCAGCGTTCTTTAGTCCAAACGACATGGTCTTGTAACAGTAAGCACCGAACGGAGTAATGAAAGACGTCTTGCTCTGGTCTTGTTCTTTTAATGCGATCTGGTGATACCTTGAATAGCAATCGAGAAAGGATAATAGTGTAGACCCTGCTATTGAGTCAACTATCTGGTCAATGCGTGGTAGACTGAACGGATCTTTTGGGCAATGTTTGTTGAGATCTATGTAGTCGACGCACATGCACCACTCGTCCGTGTTCTTCTTCTGCACAAGGACCGGGTTTGCTAGCTAGTCTGGATGAAGGATTTCTCTGATGAATCCGGCTGCCATCAGTTTTGTGATTTCCTTTTTAATCGCTGCCTTTTTGTCGGGTGAGAATCGTCATAGCCGTTGCTTTACAGGCTTGGAGCTTTCATTAACATCAATTCTGTGCTCAGCCAACTCTCTTGGGACACCTGGCATGTCGGCCGGCTTCCAAGTGAAGATATCTTTGTTGTCCCGAAGAAAGTTGGTGAGCGCGAGTTCCTATTTTGCCGAGAGGTGAGCACTGATGGTTGCTGTCTTGGAGGTATCTCTAGTGCCCAAGTCGATTTGCTTGATGTTGGCTTCTTTTGGTGGTGCGATGATGCTGGGCTTTTTAGCCGGTATTTCTAATTCTTCTTGGCTCGTCTCTGCAGCAATTGTGGCTATTTCTTTTCTTCCATTGTCGGCTTGTGCTTTGGCTGCAATTTGGATTGCCTGAATGTCATAGTTAAAAGCATGCTTCAAATCACTTCAAAGAGAAAGGATATCGTTGGGTCCTGGCATCTTAAGCAGTAGGTATGGATAATGTGGTATTGCCATGAATTTTGCCAGTGCTGGGTGTCCGAGGATTGCATGATATGACGAATCAAAGTCTGCGACCTCAAATTTGATAAACTCTGTTCGGTAGTTCGAAGGAGTTCCAAAAGTAACGGGTAAAGTAATTTGTCCGAGCGGCATGACTGCTTTGCCAGGGTACTATTCCAGTAAAAGGTGTGCTTGTTGGTGTGATCATCTCGGCGAGTTGTAGTCCCATCTTCCTTAGTGTTTCTGAAAAGATGATGTTGAGTCCTGGCTCCCCCAGTCGATTAGTACTTTGGTGATAGTCATACTCGGCAATAGTTGGGTCTAGAACTAGTGGGTAATGGCCTGTGATTCCCTACGCTAGTCCATTGGTCTTCTCTTGAAAATTGGATTGGATATTGTGACCAATTGAGATATCTTGGTGTAGTCCGGTTCTGCTGTCATGATAGTCCAGTAGTGCTAGTTTTTCTTGATGTTTGCTTCTATAATCTGGAGCCCCTTGAGAAGATCACTGCTACCATTCCCCTAGGTTTTTGGAATCCTTTGTCCTCGTGGTTGTCTTCATCTTTTTTCTAATTGTCCTCTTTGGTGTTCTCCTTACTATCTTTTCTTGTGTATCGATCATTGAAAGTGTAGCAATTTCCGATGGTGTGCCTCCCATTAGGGTGCAATGGGCAACGTATGTTTTCAATGTCATCATATCTTCTGGGTTTGGAAAACTTCTTTGATTTGTCGGCCATTGCCATGGTATTATCTGGTCTACGTTTTCTTTCTTGATGTCTACTATTTTGATGGTTTTGCTTGTCCGGGTTGTCCTGGTTGCTTCTATCCGGGAACCTCTCTCATGTTTTTTCTTCTGCAGTAATAATCTTTTCCACTGTTCACCTGAATTCTTCATTGTTTCTCGGATTTTCTTTGCAAAAATCTTGAAATTGCCACCTAGCCATGATTCTGTTAGAGAAAGCTTCAATTACTTCTCGTTCGGTGATGTCATGCACTTGAGCCCGTAGTTCGCCGAATCGTCGATAGTAATTTCTAAGACTTTCGCCTCCCTTTTGCTTGAGTCCTTTCAGTTCTCCATGAGTGATTGGGTGTGTAATGATTCCTACGAAATTTTCACAAAAAGCTCTTTGCAAGTCCTCCCAATTTCTGATAGATCCTGGATTTAATTTGTCGAACCATTGGAGGGGCATAGTTTCTAGTGCCATGGGAAAGAATAGGGTTTTGATATCGTCGTCTCCTCCGGCTAGTTCAATTGATTGTGAATATATTCTGAAGCCATTGCCTTGGTTAGTTTTGCCATCATACTTGGAATGGTTAGACGGTTTGAATTTGTGAGGTAATCAGTACTGATGCAAGCCTGTTCGCGAAACAGGGGAATCTGTCGTGTGTTCCAGGCTTCTTTGAATTCGGATTCAGCACCTCCTTCTGGCCAAGTGTTGTTTTGATGGGAATAAGTCTAGTGAGGCTGTCTAGGGTAGGCACCCTACTCCTGGTCTTCCTTGGTTGTTCAAATTGGTGGCCTTGATTATGTTCCTTCTTACTTTCTCCATTATGGCTTCCACCTGGCCCAAGTCTTTTGAAAGCAGACTTCCTTTGATTTTGGTCTTCTTGCCTATGGGTTGTTGATCTGGCGGGTAGTCTTGATTGGGATCTCTCTTCATGCGTTCTCGGGATCGTCGACTGGAACAAGTCTTGGAGCTGTTCATACTTCTCACCGGGATGTGAAGTTGCCCTGAGTTCTTCTAATGCTTCTTGAATCTTATCGTAAGGCGTATTCGCGGTGCGTCTTCC
Source organism: Miscanthus floridulus (assembly GCF_019320115.1). Classification (NCBI taxonomy): domain Eukaryota; kingdom Viridiplantae; phylum Streptophyta; class Magnoliopsida; order Poales; family Poaceae; genus Miscanthus; species Miscanthus floridulus. Next base: position 92,277,922 of record NC_089581.1, on the reverse strand, counting down.
TTCGACTTCTCATTGTGATTTTCTTCTATCGTATTCAGCCAATTCTAACTCATATCTAATCCAGGCTTCCCTGCGCTGCCTAGCACGGTGTTGGCGCCCTTGCTTCAACTTGTTTTTCCTTTCTCTAGCTTGTTTCTGACTCTCGGTTTCTCCATCGTAGCCCTGGGCAAAGGGTGATATGTTGGATTCTGATTCATCTGATGACCTGACATCGGGTGCTTCTAGGGGATTTAATGGTGACCGAGGATGTTGAACCATGAGTACTTCCCGTGCGTGAGCCATTCTGTTATTGGTGTTAGTTTTCATACTGTCAGGAGTTGCTGATGACTTCAGTAGACAGCCTCGATGTCGCAGATCAGAGTCTCCTTCTTGGTAAGGTAGAATAGCTGTTGTTGTTGTGCCGACTAGTTGGGTTCCTGCTATCTTCAGGAATGGAACCTGGCCAGTGGATGATACAGTCTTGCGATGTTATCGTTAGGCACGAGACCCTCCTAGGCTCCTAGTCAGTGGTATCCCAAGCATTGGATTGAAAGACCTTTCGAACTATCCCTGATAGGATTTTGCCGTGTTGTCGAGCCCAAATGGAAAAGAACTCGACTTTTTGAAAGAACTCTAGAGGTAATCTGAGTTGTTTTGGGTTGTGCTCTGGAATCCTGCCAAAAAAGAACTCAGGTTTCTTGAAAGCACTCGAATAAGACTTCACCTTGGACACGGAACTTGAATTCAAGTCGGATGCGCGTAGCCGTGAAATCTTATTCGAATCGGATATTATGAGCTGCGCGAATCTTCTAGTGAGCTGCCCCGTCGTAGTTGTCGAAATAGGAAATTCTTCATGATGATCTGGATCTTTGAGGAGATGGCTTTGAAGCTTGCCATAGTTGTCCGCCTCGTAGATCCATGAGCCGAAGACGAAAGTTGATCCCGTCGGGAAGATCATGTTATCGAGGTCCATCGAGCTCTCGGATGCAAAGTCGCTGAAAGCCCCTACCTGGATGCAAAGTTGCCGAAAGCCCCTACCTGGCGCGCCAGCTGTTGATGTTTGACCACCGATAGCCTGCCACGGGGGTCCTCGAGGCAGTGTTGTTCAGGCTTCAGCGTATGCAGAACTCGATGGTGAACGCAAGAGACAAACGATTTATCCTGGTTTGGACCCTCGATCGTTGATCGAGTAACAGCCCTACGTCCAGCCAGCGTTAGCCTCTACGTTGGATTGATTATGAAGTGTCGTACAATTGTTGTTCTGTTGTCTGTCGTCCCTGTCCCCAGGAGCCCTGCCCTCCTTTATATATTGTTAGGGGGCCAGAGTCCTAGTCGGTTTACAATGAGAGTTCCTAGTAGGATTACTGAAGAGTACTACTACTAAGATTACATGGGAAGAATCCTAGTTGGACTAGATCTTCTCTCTCTCTTGCAGGGTATCCTGTGGGTCCCGCATCAGTCAGCCGTCGAACTCATGGGGGAAGCCCTGTCTTTTGTGCCTTGGAAAGCAATTAAATCCCTAGGTCTTGGCCGATTTTGTGGCTGAGTGGACCGACACCTAACTGCCACCTGCTCAAATCCAAGCGGAATGCTGGACCATGTACTTTGATGGGTCCCTAATGAAGACCAGGGAAGGCGCGGGTCTACTCTTCATCTCACCCCTCGGAGTGCACATGCGCTACATGATCCAGCTCCACTTTGCCACCTCCAACAACATAGCCGAGTATGAAGCCCTCGTCAATGGTTTGCAGATCGCCATCAAACTTGGAGTATGGCATCTCGACATATGGGGCGATTCGTAGCTCATCGTTGATCAAGTGATGAAGGAGTCCGAACTGCCATGACCCCAAAATGGAGGCGTACTATAGGTTGGTACTGTCGCCTAGAAGACAAGTTCGACGGCCTCGAACTTAACCACATTGCGCGAAAATTCAATGAGTCCGTAGACGAACTAGCAAAGATGGCGTCGGCATGGGCCCCGGTCCCCCCGAACATCTTCACCAGAGACCTCCACAAGCCTTCCATCGACTATGCCTCAACGGCGGAAGAGGGCCCACTAGTCGAGCCCACCGCAGGGCCTGAGGCCTCCTCTATCACCGAGACCCCTGCGGCCGAGCCTGAGGCCATGGAAATCAACGCGGAGCCTCCTGAGGCCGACCAGGGCATGGATTGGCGAGTCTCATTTCTTGATTGCCTCGTTCGAGGAGAGCTTCTTGCAGACAGGACCAAAGCCCAATGGCTACACGATGAGCCAAAACTTACATCCTCAGCAATGGTGAGTTGTACAGGTGAAGGCCATCTGACGTCCTCCAACTGATGCATCACCATCGAGGTAGCCCAAGCCCTACTTTGGGACTTGCATGCGGGAGCCTGCGGGTGCCATGCAGCACCTCGGATGCTCATCGGAAATGCCTTCCGCCAAGGGTTCTACTGGCCAACGGCGGTTGTTGATGCCACCAAGCTGGTATGCTCCTACGAGGGATGCCAGTACTATGCACGACAGACACACCTCCCAGCCCAAGCCCTCCAAACCATCCCTGTTACATGGCCATTCACCGTGTGGGGGCTGGACATGGTTGGGCCTCTACAGAAGGCCCCCAGGGGCTATACCCATTTGCTGGTAGCTATTGACAAGTTCTCCAAGTGGATCAAGGCTCGTCTAATCACTCAAATCAAATCCGAGCAAGCGGTGCTGTTCTTCACTGATATCATCCATAGGTTCAGGGTTCCAAACACCATCATCACTGACAATGGGACACATAGTTCACCTGGCCACAAGTTCCTGATGTTCTACGACGACCACCACATCCATGTGGCCTGGTCGGCCGTAGGACACCCTAGGACAAACGTCCAAGTAGAACGTGCCAATGGCATGATCCTACAGGGCCTCAAGCCAAGAATATACAACCGGATGAAGAAATTTGGCAAGAAATGGCTTGCCGAACTCCCATCGGTCATCTGGAGCCTGAGGAACACTCCGAGCCGAGCCACGGGATTCACACCATTCTTCCTAGTCTATGGAGCCAAAGCCATCCTCCTCACTGACTTGGAGTATGGTTCCCCGAGGCTACAGGCCTACAATGAGCAAAGCAACCACACTACCCATGAGGACACCCTAGACCAACTGGAGGAAGCCTAAGACGTTGCGCTGCTACACTCGGCCAAGTACCAGCAAGCCCTACAACGCTATCCAGCCCGGCGCATTCGAAGCCAAGACCTGAAAGTGGGTGACCTAGGTGCTGAGACTAAGGCAGAGCAATAAGGGCCACCACAAGTTGACCCCACCATGGGAAGGGTCATACATCGTCGCCCAAGTGCTAAAGCCCGGGACCTACAAGCTAGCCAACGAGAAGGGCGAAATCCTCACCAACGCTTGGAACATAGAACAGCTACGTCACTTCTACCCTTAAATTTCCAAGGATTGTATACATTGTTTCTCAAAATACAATAAAGGAGCATTCTTTAGTTGTTCTAATTTTTCGAGAAACCCCCTAAGCCCATTGATGGGGGATCGACGTTATGATAACGCTACAAGGGAGACTCAGCTCTGCCTCTGCAGAGGTGCCCACCGTGGGGCTCGAACAAGACTTGGCTCCGCCTCTATAGAACTGAGCCTCCCTCAGGGGCTAGAAGGGGGGACCCCCCCTAAGTCCCAGACACCGTTTTTAGTCATTTTTCAAAAAAAATTCTACCCCAAACTCTCTCATGTACTCTGACAAATCGATTGTAAAAAACCTAAGGACCGAAAGTCTATTTTAGGGCCAAAAGACCTACCGAGCCACAAGACGGCCTATGCCTCTGGGCTATGGCAACTCCCTCACCACCTTTTGCCCGAAGGGCAGCTTAGGCCCCGAGGAAGTTTTTTGCAAGAGATATGTTCAAAGACAAGACAGAGGGCAGAGGCTCGGAAATACAATAAAAAACGATTAAAAAGCATATACACACAAGTACTTTAAAAGGCCTCGATGGCTACAAGCGTCATGGTATGATTATGTAAGTCCTAATCTATTTACATGGCCCCTTTGGCCTAGGTCAAAACTCAGGGTTGCCAGCGTCGGCGGTCGGCGTGGGAGGAACCACCTCCTATTCAAACAACCTGGCCAGTGTCATGCCAGGGGCCTCAGCCGCCTCCACCAGCTTCATGACCTCCTCCTCGGCCTTCTCATCATCCTCAGCCACGACATAACCATCGCTGATGGCCTCGAGGTTGATGCCGGTGTAGTGCGAGGAAACGACGGCCAGGGTGCACTTGATGCCCATATGCAGTGCCCCCCGAAGTCGCTCATGGGCTTAGCCGCTCAACATGATCAATCGACTCTCGAGGGAGCTGCCTGACTCGACCCCTCTGACCTCCAGGGCCTCATAGGCGGTACGAGCGGTGCTCTACAGCGCGTTGTGCTCCTAGATCTCGGCCTCGAGCACCGCCTACACTACGATGGAGGCCTCAGCTGCCTGAGTGACCTCCTTCTCCAACCCTGCGCCAAGATAGGCGGGATGGGGTTAAGCACAAAAGAAAACAAGCCAAACAGGGGTGCAAGCCTATGAGACTCACCCTCGGCTTTCTCCCTCCAGTTTTGGACCTCAACCCGAGAGGCCTCGACCGCCTTGGAAGCCTCCCTCTCTAGCTCTGCATCACATCGGGGAGTTAGGGGTCGAATGCAAGAAAAACAAATAAAACAAGGGGTGCAGCTCAACAGGGCTCACCCTCGGCCTTTTCCTTCTAGGCTAAGGCCTCGACCTAGGAGGCCTCAGCCACCTTGACAGCCTCTGACAGGGCACCTTTTGTTAGTAGGTGCATGCCCTACTCCACCTCCAGCTGACCGACGATGGCCTTAGCAGAGGCCGCCTCTTGTTCGGCCCGGGACCTGAAGGTGTCCCGCTCATCGGCCACCTGGGTCAGCTCCTCCTCCAGCTCCTTGATCCGCGCCGCTAAAGGGGCAGCCGGCTCTTGAGCCATGGCCACCTCGGCCTTCATGTCAGCACAGCAAAGGCGGAGGTCCTCCACCGCCATGCTCCACCCCGATAGAAGCTCATTAGCATTGTCGAGCAGGTCCTTCTACTGCCGAAGCTTGCCCCAGATGTCCCTCTCCCACCGGAGGAACATCAACTTCTCAAGGGATCGGGCCTCGAGCTCCTGAATAGGCAGAACAAACGTCAAGCACTGCGAGAAAACTCAGGAAAAAGATGATACGACACGAGAAAAGAAAGCGCGTACCTGGGCAACACCGGGCAGGTTGTTAGCTACGACGGATAGCGCTGTCTGTAGTGACCGCTCCGCCAGCTAGTGGAATTGCTCAAAGGAGCCCCATTGCCTCCCCTTGTCCATGTCCTCGAGGGTGAATAGAGGCTCCCCCTCAGGGTCGTCCTAGCTCTGCCACAAGACACGTGGGCTATCCCACCCACGGGGCTCAGGTTGTACCCGGACGAGGGACGAGCTCCCCTCGCCGGAAGTCAGAGCTTGATGCTCCACGGTGCTGGCCGCCTCGGCGTCCGCCACCTCCTTCCCCTAGGAAGTATCGTCGGAGGAGATTGAATGAACCTCCACTTCTCAGGCGCTCTCCTATGATGGCGGTGGGTCTTGGACCAGGGGCAGTACTGAAGCTTGCCCGTCCTCCATCTCCGCATCCTAGCCCGTCAGCTCCGCCGTGCCCAAGCCGGCCTCTGCCACCTCGGCCTCGGTGGTCCTGGAAGCCCCAGCCTCTGCCACCTCGGCCTCGATGGTCCTGGGAGCCCCGACGTCTACCACCTCAGCTTCGGAAGCCCTGGAAGCCCTAGCCTCTGCCACCTCAACCTCGGAGGTCCTAGGGGCCTCGACCTCGCCCTCGGTGGCCTCAGCGATTAAAGGCACCTCGGCTTCACCTGACTCGAGGGCCCCAGCCTCGTAGGGCGTAGGCGCCTCCTCCCCCGCCTTCTTCGTGGCCGCCTCGGTAGCCTCTCCTTGGGTGACCGGCTCCTTCGGGTTAGCCCTAGCTGATGCCATGCCACGCTGTATGGCGGCCTGCGTCTTTTCAGCTATTTTGCTCTCAGGCCGGGGATGCTAGGCATGTTTTCAGCCATTTTTGCTTTTTGTTTCGGGTGTTAGCTTTTAGCTACCCTCATCGGCGGGCTCAAGCGTCTTTTCAGCTATTTTGCTCTCAGTCGAGATGCTCAGGCATGTTTTCAGCCATTTTGCTTTTGTTTCATGAAAACAACTTGTTGAAAGTCATGACAAGACATGCTGTGGATGAATATCATCTTTATTGATCATGAATATAAGCTAATACATATGTTGTCAAAGAATATTGTCCTTCGTCGATTGTGAACTGTTGGTCCCTTGTGGCTTGCATATCTGTTTTTTCTTGAGTTGTTTTATGCGTAGAATCTTCTTAGCTGGCTGATGTGCCATGTATTGCTGACTTCTCTTCCATCTTCGGTTATTAACTTGTATGTGCCTGGTCCGGTGACTTTTGTGACAATGAACGGACCTTCCCATGGACTGAGTAGCTTATGTCGTCCGTCAGTCTTTTGTATCCTTCTTAGCACTAAGTCTCCGACTTGTAATGATCGAGGATGGGTACTCTTGTTGTAGTGTCGTCTTAAACCTTGTAGGTATCTGGCTGATTGGAGGGTAGCATTTACTCTGACTTCTTCTGAGCTGTCGAGTTCTAGTCTTCTTGTGTGTTCTGCTTCTCCTTCATCGTATTGTTCTATCTTTGGTGATGTCTAGATCAAGTCGGCAGGCAGTACGGACCTCTGACCCAGTAAACTAGGAAGAAGGGTGAGTAGCCTATTGCTCTGCTTATTTGAGTTCGTAGCCCCCATACTACTTTCGGTAATTCTTCAATCCATTTGGACCCATAGTCCACTAGTTCTTCGTATAACCTTGGTTTTAATCCGGCTAGTATGAGTCCATTAGCCCTTTCTACTTGTCCGTTAGCTTCTGGATGTGCAACAGACGCATAGTCTATACTGAAACCATAGTCTTGTGCCCAGCTTTTGAATTCTATAGCTGTGAAGGGGGAGCCTAGATCTGTGATGATTTGATTGGGCATGCCAAAGCGGTGCGTAATGTCTTGGATGAACTCGACTGCTTTGGTTACGCTGTATTTCGCGAGTGGTTTGTATTCAATCCACTTGGTGAACTTGTCGATTGCTACAAAGATGTACTCGAAGCCGCCTTTTGCTTTCTTCAGAGGTCCTACTTGATCCAGCCCCTAGCAGGAAAAAGGCCAAGCGGGTGGGATGCAGATAAGACTGTGAGCTGGCACATGGGCTTGTCTTGCAAACATTTGGCAACCTTTGCATTTTCTGACAAGTTCTTCTACGTCTTTCAAAGTGGTTGGCCAGTAGAATCCGGTGCGAAATGCTTTGCCAACCAGTGTTCTTGAAGTGGCATGATTTCCATAGCAACCTGAGTGTATTTCGTCTAGGATCTCTTTTCCTTCTTTAAATGAGACACATTTTAGGAGTCCTCCTGATGATGCTGCTCTTCTATAAAGTCTATCTCCTACTAGGACGTAGTTTTTGCTTCTACGAACAACTTGGGTGGCTTCTGCTTTATCTGCTGGCAATTTATTTTCTTTGATATAGTCGATGAAAACTTGGCTCCATGAAGTGTTGATTACCAAGATCTGAACGCCTTTAGCCTGAATTTCATGGGTTGTTTCACCGGGTTGTTTGATAGAGGGAACTGATAGCTCTTCTATGAATACGCCGGGTGGAACCTTCGCTCTGTCTGATCCGAGCTTGGCGAGGACATCTGCTGCAATGTTGGAATCGCGTAGGATGTGTAGAATTTCTAATCCTTGGAAATGTTTTTCAAGTTTTTGTATTTTGGCACAGTAAGCACCCATGTTTTTTTTGGTGCAATCCCAATCTTTGTTGACTTGGTTGATGACTACTACTGAATCACCATATACGAGTAATCCTTTATTCCAAGGGTAATTGCCACTCGTAGCCCGTGGATGAGGGCTTCATATTCTGCTTTGTTATTTGTAGCTTGCCATAATATCTGAAGGACGTACTTGAGTTGTTTTCCTTCTGGAGAAATGAGGAGGACGCCTACACCGGCTCCGCCTAGTTTGAGTGACCCGTCAAAATACATCTTCCTGTGGTCAAAGATGGTATTTGATATAGGTTGTTGGATCTCTGTCCACTCGGCAACAAAATCAGCAAGGGCTTGAGATTTGATTGCCTTGCGTGGGGTAAAATCGATATTGAGAGCACCAAGCTCGACTACCCACTTAGATATGCGCCCTGTGGCATCTTTATTGTGTAGGATGTCTCCGAGTGGAAAATCTATCACCACGGTAATCTTGTGGCTTTGAAATAGTGGCGAAGCTTGCGTGAGGTGATAAGTAGAGCGTAGAGTAGTTTTTGTACATGCGGGTACCAGATTTTGGATTCTGACAGTACTTCGTTGATGTAGTATATGAGACGTTGCACTTTATACACACGCCCTTGTTCTTCTCTTTCTATGACTATCGCCGTGCTGATCACGGTAGAAGTCGCTGTAATATATAGCATCATATCTTCATCTTTCTTTGGAGGTGTCAGGACATGCAACGAGGTGAGGTATTCTTTAAGTTTTTTGAAAGCTTCGTCGGCCTCTTTTGTCCACTCGAACTTGTCTGTCTTCTTTAGTAGTTTAAAGAAAGGTAACCCCTTTTCACCGAGTCTTGATATGAAACGGTTGAGGGCCGCCATGCATCCTGTTAGTTTCTGCACATCTTTGATACTTCTAGGTGGGCCCATTTCTGTTAGAGCTCAAATTTGTTTGGTGCTGGCTTCAATCCCGCGCTGACTGACCAAAAATCCGGGTAGTTGTCCTGAGGGAACTCCGAATACACATTTATTTGGGTTCAACTTCCATCTCCATCTCTTCAAATTTTCAAAGGTTTGCTTTAAATCTTTAATTAGAGTGTCTGGGTTCTTTGTTTTCACCACTACATCATCCACGTATGCCTCCACATTTTCACCAATTTGATCCCCAAGGCAAGTTTGGATAGCTCTTTGGTATGTGGCGCCAGCGTTCTTTAGTCCAAACGACATGGTCTTGTAACAGTAAGCACCGAACGGAGTAATGAAAGACGTCTTGCTCTGGTCTTGTTCTTTTAATGCGATCTGGTGATACCTTGAATAGCAATCGAGAAAGGATAATAGTGTAGACCCTGCTATTGAGTCAACTATCTGGTCAATGCGTGGTAGACTGAACGGATCTTTTGGGCAATGTTTGTTGAGATCTATGTAGTCGACGCACATGCACCACTCGTCCGTGTTCTTCTTCTGCACAAGGACCGGGTTTGCTAGCTAGTCTGGATGAAGGATTTCTCTGATGAATCCGGCTGCCATCAGTTTTGTGATTTCCTTTTTAATCGCTGCCTTTTTGTCGGGTGAGAATCGTCATAGCCGTTGCTTTACAGGCTTGGAGCTTTCATTAACATCAATTCTGTGCTCAGCCAACTCTCTTGGGACACCTGGCATGTCGGCCGGCTTCCAAGTGAAGATATCTTTGTTGTCCCGAAGAAAGTTGGTGAGCGCGAGTTCCTATTTTGCCGAGAGGTGAGCACTGATGGTTGCTGTCTTGGAGGTATCTCTAGTGCCCAAGTCGATTTGCTTGATGTTGGCTTCTTTTGGTGGTGCGATGATGCTGGGCTTTTTAGCCGGTATTTCTAATTCTTCTTGGCTCGTCTCTGCAGCAATTGTGGCTATTTCTTTTCTTCCATTGTCGGCTTGTGCTTTGGCTGCAATTTGGATTGCCTGAATGTCATAGTTAAAAGCATGCTTCAAATCACTTCAAAGAGAAAGGATATCGTTGGGTCCTGGCATCTTAAGCAGTAGGTATGGATAATGTGGTATTGCCATGAATTTTGCCAGTGCTGGGTGTCCGAGGATTGCATGATATGACGAATCAAAGTCTGCGACCTCAAATTTGATAAACTCTGTTCGGTAGTTCGAAGGAGTTCCAAAAGTAACGGGTAAAGTAATTTGTCCGAGCGGCATGACTGCTTTGCCAGGTACTATTCCGTAAAAAGGTGTGCTTGTTGGTGTGATCATCTCGGCGAGTTGTAGTCCCATCTTCCTTAGTGTTTCTGAAAAGATGATGTTGAGTCCAGCTCCCCCGTTGATTAGTACTTTGGTGATAGTCATACTGGCAATAGTTGGGTCTAGAACTAGTGGGTAATGGCCTGTGTTCCCTACGCTAGTCCATTGGTCTTCTCTTGAAAATTGGATTGGATATTGTGACCAATTGAGATATCTTGGTGTAGCCGGTTCTGCTGTCATGATAGTCCATAGTGCTAGTTTTTCTTGATGTTTGCTTCTATAATCTGGAGCCCTTGAGAAGATCACTGCTACCATTCCCCTAGGTTTTTGGAATCCTTTGTCCTCGTGGTTGTCTTCATCTTTTTTCTAATTGTCCTCTTTGGTGTTCTCCTTACTATCTTTTCTTGTGTATCGATCATTGAAAGTGTAGCAATTTCCGATGGTGTGCCTCCCATTAGGGTGCAATGGGCAACGTATGTTTTCAATGTCATCATATCTTCTAGGTTTGGAAAACTTCTTTGATTTGTCGGCCATTGCCACAGTATTGTCTGGTCTACGTTTTCTTTCTTGATGTCTGCTATTTCGATGGTTTTGCTTGTCCGAGTTATCCTGGTTGCTTCTATCCGGGAACCTCTCTCATGTTTTTTCTTCTGCAGTAATCATCTTTTCCACTGTTTGCCTAAATTCTTCATTGTTTCTCGGATTTTCTTTACAAAAATCTTGAAATTGCCACCTAGCCATGATTCTGTGAGAGAAAGCTTCAATTACTTCTCGTTCGGTGATGTCATGCACTTGAGCCCATAGTTTGCCGAATCGTCGATAGTAATTTCTGAGACTTTCGCCTCCCTTTTGCTTGAGTCCTTTCAGTTCTGCATGAGTGATTGGGTGTGTAATGATTCCTGCAAAATTTTCACAAAAAGCTCTTTGCAAGTCCTCCCAATTTCTGATAGATCCTGGATTTAATTTGTCGAACCATTGGAGGGGCATAGTTTCTAGTGCCATGGGAAAGAACAGGGTTTTGATATCATCGTCTCCTCCGACTAGTTCAATTGATTGTGAATATATTCTAAGCCATTGCCTTGGTTTAGTTTTGCCATCATACTTGGAATGGTTAGACGGTTTGAATTTGTGAGGTAATCGTACTGATGCAAGCCTGTTCGCGAAACAGGGGAATCTGTCGTGTGTTCCGGCTTCTTTGAATTCGGATTCAGCACCTCCTTCTGGCCAAGTGTTGTTTTGATGGGAATAAGTCTGTGAGGCTGTCTAGGTAGGCACCCTACTCCTGGTCTTCCTTGGTTGTTCAAATTGGTGGCCTTGATTATGTTCCTTCTTACTTTCTCCATTATGGCTTCCACCTGGCCCAAGTCTTTTGAAAGCAGACTTCCTTTGATTTTGGTCTTCTTGCCTATGGGTTGTTGATCTGGCGGGTAGTCTTGATTGGGCTCTCTCTTCATGCGTTCTCGGGATCATTGACCGGAACAAGTCTTGGAGCTGTTCATACTTCTCACCGGGATGTGAAGTTGCCCTGAGTTCTTCTAATGCTTCTTGAATCTTATCGTAAGGCGTATTCATGGTGCGTCTTCCTTCGACTTCTCATTGTGATTTTCTTCTGTCGTATTCAGCCAATTCTGACTCATATCTGATCCAGGCTTCCCTACGCTGCCTAGCATGGTGTTGGCGCCCTTGCTTCAACTTGTTTTTCCTTTCTCTAGCTTGTTTCTGACTCTCGGTTTCTCCATCGTAGCCCTGGGCAAAGGGTGATATGTTGGATTCTGATTCATCTGATGACCTGACATCGGGTGCTTCTAGGGGATTTAATGGTGACTGAGGACGTTGAACCATGAGTACTTCCCGTGCATGAGCCATTCTGTTATTGGTGTTAGTTTTTATACTGTCAGAGTTGCTGATGACTTCAATAGACACCTCGATGTCGCAGATCGAGTCTCCTTCTTGGTAAGGTAGAATAGCTGTTGTTGTTGTGCCGACTAGTTGGGTTCTGCTATCTTTAGGAACGGAACCTGGCCAGTGGATGATACAGTCTTACGATGTTATCGTTAGCACGAGACCCTCCTAGGCTCCTATCAGTGGTATCCCAAGCATTGGATTGAAAGACCTTTCGAACTATCCCTGATAGGATTTTGCCGTGTTGTCGAGCCCAAATGGAAAAGAACTCGACTTTTTGAAAGAACTCTAAGAGTAATCCGAGTTGTTTTGGGTTGTGCTCTGGAATCCTGCCAAAAAAGAACTCAATTTCTTGAAAGCACTCGAATAAGACTTCACCTTAGACATGGAACTTGAATTCAAGTCAGATGCGCATAGCCGTGAAATCTTATTCGAATCGGATACTATGAGCTGCGCGAATCTTCTGGTGAGCTGCCCCATCATAGTTGTCAAAATAGGAAATTCTTCATGATGATCCGGATCTTTGAGGAGATGGCTTTGAAGCTTGCCGTAGTTGTCCGCCTCGCAGATCCATGAGCCGAAGATGAAAGTTGATCCTATCGGGAAGATCATGTTATCAAGGTCCATCGAGCTCTTAGATGCAAAGTCGTCAAAAGCCCCTACCTGGATGCAAAGTCGCCGAAAGCCCCTACCTGGCGCACCAGCTGTCGATGTTTGACCAATGATAGCCTACCATGGGGGTCCCCAAGGCAGTGTTGTTCAGGCTTCAGCATATGCAGAACTCGATGGTGAACGCAAGAGACAAACAATTTATCCTGGTTCAGACCCTCGATTGTTGATCGAGTAACAGCCCTACATCCGGCCAGCGTTAGCCTCTACATTGGATTGATTATGAAGTGTCATACAATTGTTGTTCTATTGTCTATCATCCCTGTCCCCAGGAGCCCTGCCCTCCTTTATATATTGTTAGGGGGCCAGAGTCCTAGTCGGTTTACAATGAGAGTTCCTAGTAGGATTACTGAAGAGTACTACTATTAAGATTACATGGGAATAATCCTAGTTGGACTAGATCTTCTCTCTCTCTTGTGGGGTATCCTGTGGGTCCCGCATCAACAGCCGTCGAACTCATGGGGGAAGCCCTGTCTTTTGTGCCTTGGAAAGCAATTAAATCCTAGGTCTTGGCCGATTTTGTGGCTGAGTGGACCGACACCTAACTGCCACCTGCTCAAATCCAAGCGGAATGCTGGACCATGTACTTTGATGGGTCCCTAATGAAGACCAGGGAAGGCGCGGGTCTACTCTTCATCTCACCCCTCGGAGTGCACATGCGCTACATGATCCAGCTCCACTTTGCCACCTCCAACAACATAGCCGAGTATGAAGCCCTCGTCAATGGTTTGCAGATCGCCATCAAACTTGGAGTATGGCATCTCGACATATGGGGCGATTCGTAGCTCATCGTTGATCAAGTGATGAAGGAGTCGAACTGCCATGACCCCAAAATGGAGGCGTACTATAGGTTGGTATGTCGCCTAGAAGACAAGTTCGATGGCCTCGAACTTAACCACATTGCGCGAAAATTCAATGAGTCCATAGACGAACTGGCAAAGATGGCGTCAGCATGGGCCCTGGTCCCCCCAAACATCTTCGCTAGAGACCTCCACAAGCCTTCCATCGACTACGCCTCAGCGGTGGAAGAGGGCCCACTGGTCGAGCCCACCGCAGGGCCCGAGGCCTCCTCTATCACCAAGACCCCTGCGGCCGAGCCTGAGGCCATGGAAATCAACGTGGAGCCTCCTGAGGCCAACCAGGGCATGGATTGGCGAGTCTTGTTTCTTGATTGCCTCGTTCGAGGAGAGCTTCCTACAGACAGGACCAAAGCCCAATGGCTACACGATGAGCCAAAACTTACGTCCTCAGCAACAGTGAGTTGTACAGGTGAAGGCCATCTGACATCCTCCAATGATGCATCACCATCAAGGTAGCCCAAGCCCTACTTTGGGACTTGCACGTGGGAGCCTACGGGTGCCATGCAGCACCTCGGATGCTCGTCGGAAATGCCTTCCGCCAAGGGTTCTACTAGCCAACGGCGGTTGTTGATGCCACCAAGCTGGTACGCTCCTGCGAGGGATGCCAGTACTATGCACGAAGACACACCTCCCGGCCCAAGCCCTCTAAACCATCCCTGTTACATGGCCATTCACCGTGTGGGGGCTGGACATGGTTGGGCCTCTATAGAAGGCCCCCAGGGGCTGTACCCATTTGCTGGTAGCTATTGACAAGTTCTCCAAGTGGATCAAGGCTTGTCTGATCACTCAAATCAAATTCGAGCAAGCGGTGCTGTTCTTCACTGATATCATCCACAGGTTTAGGGTTCCAAACACCATCATCACTGACAATGGGACATAGTTCACCGGCCACAAGTTCCTAATGTTCTACGACGACCACCACATCCGTGTGGCCTGGTTGGCCATAGGACACCCTAGGACAAACGACCAAGTAGAATGTGCCAATGGCATGATCCTACAGGGCCTCAAGCCAAGAATATACAACCGGATTGAAGAAATTTGGCAAGAAATGGCTTGCCGAACTCCCATCGGTCATCTGGAGCCTGAGGAACACTCCGAGCCGAGCCACGGGATTCACACCATTCTTCCTAGTCTATGGAGCCGAAGCCATCCTCCTCACTGACTTGGAGTATGGTTCCCCGAGGCTACAGGCCTACAATGAGCAAAGCAACCGCACTACCCAGTGAGGACACCCTAGACCAACTAGAGGAAGCCTAAGACATTGCTGCTGCTACACTCGGCCAAGTACCAGCAAGCCCTACAACGCTATCCAGCCCGGCGCATTCGAAGCCAAGACCTGAAAGTGGGTGACCTAGTGCTGAGACTGAGGCAGAGCAATAAGGGCCACCACAAGTTGACCCCACCATGGGAAGGGTCATACATCGTCAGCCCAAGTGCTAAAGCCCGGGACCTACAAGCTAGCCAATGAGAAGGGCGAAATCCTCACCAACGCTTGGAACATAGAACAGCTACGTCACTTCTACCCTTAAATTTCCAAGGATTGTATACATTGTTTCTCAAAATACAATAAAGGAGCATTCTTTAGTTGTTCTAATTTTTCGAGAAACCCCCTAGAGCCCATTGATGGGGGATCGGCATTATGATAACGCTACAAGGGAGACTCAGGCTCTGCCTCTGCAGAGGTGCCCACCGCAGGGGCTCGAACAAGACTTCGGCTCCGCCTCTATAGAACTGAGCCTCCCTCAGGGGCTAGAAGGGGGGCACCCCCCTAAGTCCTAGACACCAGTTTTTAGTCATTTTTCAAAAAAAATTCTACCCCAAACTCTCTCATGTACTCTGAACAAATCGATTGTAAAAAACCTAAGGACCTGAAAGTCTATTTTAGGGCCAAAAGGACCTACCGAGCCACGAGACGGCCTATGCCTCTGGGCTATGGCAACTCCCTCACCACCTTTTGCCCGAAGGGCAGCTTAGGCCCCTAGGAAGTTTTTTGCAAGAGATATGTTCAAAGACTAAGACAGAGGGCAGAGGCTCGGAAATACAATAAAAAACTGATTAAAAAGCATATACACACAAGTACTTTAAAAGGCCTCGATGGCTACAAGCGTCATGGTATGATTATGTAAGTCCTAATCTATTTACATGGCCCCTTTGGCCTAGGTCAAAACTCAGGGTGCCCAGCGTCGGCGGTCGGCGTGGGAGGAACCACCTCCTATTCAAACAACCTAGGCCTAGTGTCAGTGCCAGGGGCCTCAGCCAGCCTCCACCAGCTTCATGACCTCCTCCTCGGCCTTCTCATCATCCTCAGCCACTGACATAACCATCGCTGATGGCCTCGAGGTTGATGCCAGGTGTAGTGCGAGGAAACGACTGGCCAGGGTGCACTTGATGCCCATATGCAGTGCCCCCCGAAGTCGCTCATGGGCTTAGCCGCTCAACATGATCAATCGACTCTCGAGGGAGCTGCCTGACTCGACCCCTCTGACCTCCTAGGGCCTCATAGGCGGTACGAGCGGTGCTCTACAGCGCAGTTGTGCTCCTAGATCTCGGCCTCGAGCACCGCCTACACTACGATGGAGGCCTCAGCTGCCCTGAGTGACCTCCTTCTCCAACCCTATGCCAAGATAGGCGGGATGGGGTTAAGCACAAAAGAAAACAAGCCGAATAGGGGTGCAAGCCTATGAGACTCACCCTCGGCTTTCTCCCTCCAGTTTTGGACCTCAACCCGAGAGGCCTCGACCGCCTTAGAAGCCTCCCTCTCTAGCTCTGCATCACATCGGGGAGTTAGGGGTCGAAATGCAAGAAAAACAAATAAAACAAGGGGTGCAGGCTCAACAGGGACTCACCCTCGGCCTTTTCCTTCTAGGCTAAGGCCTCGACCTAGGAGGCCTCAGCCACCTTGACAGCCTCTGACAGGGGCACCTTTTGTTAGTAGGTGCATGCCCTACTCCACCTCCAGCTGACCGGACTGATGGCCTTAGTAGAGGCCGCCTCTTGTTCGGCCCAGGGACCTGAAGGTGTCCCGCTTAGTCGGCCACCTAGGGTCAGCTCCTCCTCTAGCTCCTTGATCCACACCGCTAAAGGGGCAGCTGGCTCCCGAGCCATGGCTGCCTCGGCCTTCATGTCAGCATAGCGAAGGTGGAGGTCCTCCACCGCCATGCTCCACCCCGATAGAAGGTCATTAGCATTGTCAAGCAAGTCCTTCTGCTGCCGAAGCTTGCCCTAGATGTCCCTCTCCCACCAGAGGAACATCGACTTCTCAAGGGACCAGGCCTTGAGCTCCTAGATAGGCAGAACAAACGTCAAGCACTGTGAGAAAACTCAGGAAAAAGACGATACAACACGAGAAAAGAAAGCGCGTACCTAGGCAACGCCGGGCAGGTTGTCAGCTACGATGGATAGCGCTGTCTGCAGTGACCGCTCCGCCAGCTGGTGGAATTGCTCAAAGGAGCCCCATTGCCTCCCCTTGTCCATGTCCTCGAGGGTGAACAGAGGCTCCCCCTCAGGGTCATCCTAGCTCTACCACAAGACATGTGGGCTATCCCACCCGTGGGGCTCAGGTTGTACCTGGACAAGGGCCGAGCTCCCCTCGCTGGAAGTCAGAGCTTGATGCTCCATGGTGCTGGCCGCCTCGGCGTCCGCCACCTCCTTCCCCCAGGAAGTATCATCGGAGGAGATTGAATGAACCTCCACTTCTTAGGCGCTCTCCTGTGATGGTGGTGGGTCTTGGACCAGGGGTGGTACTGAAGCTTGCCCCTCCTCCATCTCCACATCCTGGCCTGTCAGCTCCGCCGTGCCCAAGCCGGCCTCTGCCACCTCGGCCTCGGTGGTCCTAGAAGCCCTAGCCTCTGCCACCTCGGCCTCGGTGGTCCTAGGAGCCCCAACATCTGCCACCTCAGCTTCGAAAGCCTTGGAAGCCCTGGCCTCCGCCACCTCAACCTCAGAGGTCCTAGGGGCCTCGACCTCGCCCTCGGTGGCCTCAGCGATTAAAGGCACCTTGGCTTCACCTGACTCGAGGGCCCTAGCCTCGCGGGGCGTAGGCGCCTCCTCCCCCGCCTTCTTTGTGGCCGCCTCGGTAGCCTCTCCTTGGGTGACCGGCTCCTTCGGGTTAGCCCTAGCTGATGCCATGCCACGCTGTATGGCGGCCTGCGCGTCCACCACCCATTGGGCGGTGGAGCTGGTGCTCACCTTGAGCGCCTTACGTGGCACCAGGGCGGGCACTTCCGCCTGACGCTTACGGCTGAAGACAAAGCACTCACGAGGTTAGCATACGACCAAAGAATGAGTGGGAGATGCTGCAAACTCCACTGACAAAAAACTTGCCTTGAACTGGGACACAATAGCTTCCACACCGTGTCCCTCATCCTCGACAACGGCGGTGGCGGCGATGGCGGCACGGCCCCCGTGTCCGCCGGTACCGACCAGCCCTCACTGGACTCCGACGCCCCCTCAACCCTCTACAGAGGTGGTTGAGTCACCCCGCCGTCGCCCGCTCCACCTCCGTCGTCGAACCCATCGGGCTGACGGGCGTGTTTCCCTAATGCTGGTGTCTCAGGCGTGTCGTCCTCGGCCTCGGGGCTGGCGATCGCCAACCCCGAGGCGTCCACTCCTCCTCCTCTTGGAGATGTTAGGCCACTCGCCGATGCCCCGGGCGCCGTCTCCCTAATGTCAGGGAGATGGTCCAGGGGACCCCGCCCCACCTCGCTCTCATCATCATTGCTTGAAGAATCCCTCCACGATGATGATGGAGACGGCTCCTCCGGGAGACCATCGTGCCTCTATTGCCGGCGACGTTTCTCTAGCTCATCGCGCTCGAGGCTCTTCCTCTTGCGCCTTACCTCCTCAGCATCCTTCCGCTCCTTGAACGCCTCGGCATGCGCCCTGTTCTCTGCTCGCCGCCCTATGTCCTCGGGAATGGGCGGTGGGGAGGCTCACATGTCCCTCATCCCCTGTAGGAATGGCAAACGCAAATAAGGGAACAAATTGAAAACGTAAGGAGCAAGGAGGCCTCGGGGGCCGCAGCAACACGTGACTCACCAGAGAGATGTACCCCCATGACGGGCGCATTGGGAATGGGGTCAGATCATTGCTCCTCTATCGCCCCTCCACCGTCTCTCTCACCTGACGTAGAATCTCCTCGTCGGAAAGGGCGGCGGCGGACAACCGGATGCCATCGATCGGCTCACCCGGTGTCATCTTGAATAGGTGTTGCCGCCTAGCCATTAGTGGTAGCACCCTCCAGCGGTGGAAGGCCACCATGACCACAGCCGCCATAAGGCCGCGGCTGCGCAGCCTCTCCAGCGCCTTTAGGAGTGGCTGCAGCTTGGGCTAATCAGCCAATGGAACACCATACCTCCACCTCTCCGGTTGGCTCTCCATGACCTGCTCGGTATAGGGGGGAAGCCCGCTGTCATCATTGTGGAGGTAGAACCAGCTGTTGTACCAGCGGTGGTTGGACGACACGAGCTAGGCTAGGATGTAGAAGGGCTGCCTGTCTTGGCACACTTGGAGAGTGCAGCCACCGGCCCTCAACGCCTTCTATGTGCCCACCGTACCTGCCGGCTTGGTGTTGAGCCCTGCCCAAAAGAAGTGGAGCCACAACTCTTAGTGGGGAGCGATGCCCAGGTACCCCTCGTAGACTGGCGACGAAGATCGCCGCCTACTGCGATGGAGTTGGGGTTGAAGTTGTGGAGCTCCACGCCATAGTAATGCAGGAGCGCCCAGCATGAACTGGTCCGCCGGCAAGCCGAGGCCGCGCTCAGTGGAAGGCCACGAAGCTCACTGATGTAGCCATCGCATGGCCTCGGCTCTAACTCCTCCCCCAGAGTGATCCACTCCTGGTCTATTGGGGTCGGTGACCGAGCGAAGGAGACCATCATCGACTGAGCGACTGTAGCATCGCCGCAGACATGTCGGATGAACCCTAAGGATCCACCTAGAGGACAACAGTGCTGCCGGCCATGGGTGCGGTGGAGAGTGTGGCTACGGTAGGTAAGGCACGCTCTTGCTCTCTCTCTCCCTCTCCTTTCCTCCCCCTTCTCCCTTCTTCTCCCTGGCGCTCTCTTCCTCTATTCTTATCAACCGCTCAAGGGTAGAAAGGGTGAACAGCAGGCAAGGTAAGGAGGGGCGAGACACTGGCTCATCATGTATTTATGAGGGAGGGAAGAGGGCGAAATGGACTGGGCGACAAAACCTGGGGAAGTTTCCCTCAGATCTAGCGCAGTTAATCCAGATCCAACCAAACCTGCCCATGCAGTCCACCTTTTCCTTATTAACCAGTGCACACACTAGTAACAGTCCCATCCACAGACTGATGCATCGCATTCGACCATAGCGATGGTAGGTGCCCATTCCAGTCTCCCCAAGGAATCTGCCTCAAAAGGCGCACCCGCCTGTCGTCAACCGATGGAAAGAAAATATCCCCCACCTGATTCCTTCCAGACTAAGGAACTAGGCACCAAGCCCATTACGGTCTAGGGGTTCAAAGGATAAGACCCCATGGGTCTCGACAGCTGCCCCAGGACAAATAGAGTCAGGGATGACTATGGTGTAACAACCCAAAAATCACAGCTACAAATTTTTTCTTAAAACTCCCATGTGATGATGAGTGTCATGTATAGTAACCCAACCTAAGAGATGCATTAGGTCTAACCCCAACCCAAGTTAACACATAAGCATGGCATGTCATTTGTTGATTATGATTATTTAATTTCTAACAAATACAGTGATGCATACATTTGTTAACTCAAATTGTGATTTGGACTTCCATTTGTTTTATGTTATGCTTAACAACTCTTTTAAGGAAACACACCATAAAGTAATTACTATTCAAACCAAAGGATAAGTGTGTAAAAAGAGAAAACTAATTCTATCGTTATATATATAACAGACTACACCTTTGTTGTTATACAAAATAGCTAAATAAATTCCTAATATTTACATAAGAATGTTGTGGACCTCCTATCTAAAACTCCAATGAATTTGGTGCACCAATTTTGAATTCAAATTTCAAAACCAAATCTGAATTCAAAACAAAGAAGAAGAAAAACAAAGTGGGAAAAGAAAAAGAAAGAAAGAAGCCTCACAGTAGCCTCGGCCTGCTTGGCTTCGTGGCCCAGCCAGCCCGGCCTGCTCAGAACCGCGCCCGCCATTTCCCCCAGCATGCGCGTACGCAGCCCATGAGCTGGCCCAGCACTCCGTGCACGCTCGCACGCCCTCCACGTCGTCTGCTGTCGCTGCCTGCTGGGCCCCGCACATCAGACACCCCGTCCATAGTGTCGTCTTCTCCACGCCCACACCGCAACCGTCTCCGACCAAGCCCCGATAGCACTGGTAGGGGTGGGCCAGGGAGTCACACTTGGGGCATGGCCCTATCTCCTTGGCGCCGCACCCATGAAACCTCGCGCCACTGTTGGATGTATCGCACGCCCCACCACCAATCGATCACCGTCCGCTATTGGGGCATGGTGCTTGGCTATAAAAGCCTAGCCTCGATTGCCCTAGCGCCCTGAGCTCGTCCCATCGCCCCGACGCCACCTGGGTGGCCATCCACTTCACCACCGAGCCAGAGAAGGGAGAGGAAGAAGGAAGGGAGAGGGAGAAAAGCAGAGGAAGGCGCCATCAAAACACCTCCAAAGTCACTGGAGCCGAGGGCGATGCCATCATCGTCATCACGGTCACGGGTCGACACTGCATGGCTTCCGGAGCTACATGACCGCAACTCATCACTGCACCGCTATCCCCTCTTCCACAACACCTATGGTGAGCCCCCAGTTCATCCCCTGCTCGCCACTAGACCTTGCTACTCTGGCCATGGCGCTCCATACTGTGAGCATGTAGGTCAAGTCCATCTCCGGTCTCTAGGCACACAAGCACGGCACACTCACGCGCACACCGTGACCACCTCTGAGCTCTTGGATGCTGTAGACCCCTCCAAGCCCAACGGATGCCGTAGCCGAGCGCACATGCCAGGCTCACGACGTCGCCGCCATGGCGCAGCCACCACCGGCGCACCCGACCACCTCTGAGCACCAAACCACCTCTGAGCACTAGACCACTTTCGAGACCAGACCACCTCCGAGCACCAGACCACCTCTGAGCACCAGACCACCGGCCCGAGCATCAGACCACCGGCCAGAGCCGCTGACCACCATGGCCGACGCTCTAGAAGGCCCCGGCCACCATTTAGACCCCCGCATCATGATCGCTGTGGCCTAGGGAAGCCTTTCCCCTCCCCAATTGGACACCAGCACCGCCACGGGGCTCACCAGCAAGCTCGCCGCCGGCAGGAGCACTACTGCGGGAGAAACAGGGGAACACCCCCCCTCGCCAGCCGTCAGCGCCTGCACCCGGTGCACCTGAACCGCGCCTGAGAGAAGAAGGGTGGACTCGGTCCACCATGGACCCTGCCTTAGGTCTATGGACCATGAACAAGGGTCCACCGTGAGCCACGCTCATGCCCATAGTGTGGAAATGATGCCTAGTAAAGGCCCGGGGACGTGACGTGGCAGCACCACAGCATGCCACATGGCGAACCAAGCCCGGCCCAGACCGGCCCAACCCGAGCCCACCAGGGCCTGTTTGAGACTCGGCCCATGTTGACCGTTGACCGGTCAATGTTGACCATTGACCTAGACCCACATGTTAGATGCTGACGTCACACGGGACCCACACGTTAGAAGCCAACACAGCCGGGGTGATGTCATGCTAACGTCACGATGACATCAGCTGCTGACGTCAGCAGCTAGGCCCCACATGTCAGTGACTCTGACCGTTGACCGTTGATCGTTGACTCATCAGTTGACTAACATTGACTTTGATCAGGACCCACATGTCAGTGACCCAAGAGTCCGTGGACCCACCTGTCAGAACTGATGATGTTGCCTGACGTCATGCTGACGTCAGCTGGACCCCACCTAGTCAGCTCTAAACCATGATCGGACCCACATGTTAGGGACCCAAGAGTCCCTGGACCCACCTGACGCATGCCACATGGACCTGATCACAGCGTGACACGTGTCAGCCTAGGATTAATTCTGCTTTTTTCCATTTTAGAAATGAATTAAACTTCAGAAATTCATAACTAATTCATACGACCTCAGAAAAATACGAAACCTAGGACTAAAATTCATCTAAAATCAAGCTCTACGCAATGAACCCATGTTTGAGTGCATTTGGCTCTTTTGAATTTTCATTGCTTCTTTGTGCTATTCTATGGATGTCGCTAACGCGACTATAATGCGATCGATGTAGACTCGGAGGAGAACCAGACGGACGAGGATCGTGAGTATCATGAGGAGTATGGAGACAACTACACTGAAGGTGCCACATCCCACCCAAATCTCGTAGCACCTGTTACGCATGGCTAATGTAGAACTGCTATTGCTTTACTTTACTGTTATAATCATACTACGATAGGACTTGCATGGTAGTATGCTTTCTTGATGGCCTTTACCTTGATGCAACCTTACCCCTGCATACCCTGCTATTAGGTTAGACACACGCTTACTGCTATATTTTATTTGCTTGTACTTCTACTATGCTTATACTACATTAATGTGTGGTGTATTCTGGACTATGAGGAGAGTGCTGCGTGTGTGACTTGGGTGTGTGGAGGGTGAGGGTTGTGTCGACCAAGTTGGAGTATACGACGAGCCTAGGGCAAGTCTTGCCATGGGATGCTACCTGGGCACCCCTGGAATGGATACCTGTGGTGGGTAAATGGTATATGAGGTGGTCCTGGGTGTGAACCTATGATGGGAGGAGCCCAGGATGGAGGTGCTGTGGTGGCACGGTAAATGGAAACCCTGATGAAGACATTCTGGCTTGGTCACCCCTAAGGACTTACTAGTACTCAGATTCACCGAGAAGCCTTACGTACCACTCGCCCTATATGGTGCGGGACGGCCGGACTACTTGGTAGGATATTGCCACTACTGCTAGGTTGATAGCGGACAGTGTAAGGAGGTACGGGGCATGGAGGATTTCCCCCACACCCTTCTGAGACTTCATGGAGACCTTGTGGACCTGGCTCATGACTCACAGTTTCAGCCACCCCAGACTAGACTTGGGGTGAACCAGGGCTGAATGGTAGAGTGGCATTATCCTAGGCTAGCAAGCGGCCAGAATGAGCCTAGTTGACGACGGTCAGCGAGGAGGGTAGATCTTGTGGTTATGTAAAACCTCTGTAGAGTGTATGATTGAGCGATCAATACATGTGCCGACTCGTCGGCTATGGACCTTTCCTGGGTTTCGCTTAAACTAGATAGTGAGATGAGTCCTTCTCTTCTTCCCCCAGTGAGAGAGTGTCGGTCATAGCCTAGGGGCTATGGGCCTTGAGACAGTGCCGAGAGGGAGTTGGCCTAGTCGACTGAGCGATGGTATGGTAATGGTGTGGAGATGGAGGTATATCGATCCCAGGATCGAAACCTGGCTCTAGGAAAGGGAATGGGGTGGAGTGTGTGTGGGAATGGTGTTAAAACTTGACCAACTATTATTATATACTTGATATGCTACTGCATAGGAAACCCCAGCCTTATAGGTTCCTTTTGCTTATATCCAACTTGCATCCAAATTCCACAAAGCAATGCTCATAGGGTTGGGAGTGTCCAGTACAAATCAGTACTGATAAATTTTGGCACATAGGTTCTGCTGAGGAGTATAGCTCCAAGGAGTTTGACGGATAAGGGGTTCGTGCCTATGCTCGAGTTTGGCGATCTTATCTTCAAGCTATTCTAAATGAATGCTACTTTTGATTCTGCCAATGCGGTGATGAAATAAATTATGTAATTCCACACTATTTGTACTCTGATATTATCGTTGTACGGAATGTGATATTCGACTGGAAATTGGGTAATATGATCTACAACGGTCTTATTACACTTCGACGCTGTGGTTTTCCCTTCGTGGAAATCGGGGTCGCTTCAGTTGGTATCAGAGCCATACTTGACCATAGGACGAAAACCCTTAGAAATGGATGATAGAATAGGACGCGAACATCCCTTCTTTCGGTTATATACTGACCCTGCATTTACTTTTATGCAAGGCTTATCTATTATTGACCTGCTAACACCTGTTCCTTAAAACATGTAGATGGCAACGAACGTCGACTGGCCGCCTCTAGGACCGCTACCTCTGGACCACTGCCAAGCTTACCTTCGACCTACGTGAGCTCGAGGGTTTTGCACAGACCCTCTGCTGAGTTCTCATCACATTAGGTGTCCCCGATGAGCTTGTCAAGGTCACCTGCACCTGGGAAGCCAGCTCAGGAAGGAGGAATCGAAGGACCGATTGTCACCTCAGTCGAGTTCCCAGCTAGCACTACCTTACCTACTGTCCTAGCTTCCACCGAGTTGACTATAGAGGACACAGTCGAGGAGGGACTAGCAGGCTATCTCACACAAGGCACTTCGTAGAGTGATGAGGGACCACTATGAGCACCTGAAGATGATAGAGTTCTATCTACTTCCCCAGGCCCTCGACCTCAGCCTTACCCCTAGTGAGCAGAGTTTGCAGCCGACAGAGTTATCCTTGCCTGAGGAGGATAGATGCCTTCGCATCTTCAGCTATCCACCTATTAGAGCTAGACAGGTACGTGACCTAGCTAGAGTAGAGGAGACGTCAGTACTAGACCCTTCTGTGGGAGCACTAGGAGCGAGACTCGTAGAGAGCACAGGAGCGAGCTAGTCTACTGAGATAGTTGCCAAACTACAGGACGAGCTCAACCATCATGAAGAAATCCACAAAGCCAAGGTCGCTGACTTACAGGACAAAGCAGCTGACCTAGGCAACAGGAACTGCTACCTCGATAGCAAGGTATTGGAGTTGCAGAGAGAGTTGGCGACAAGAAGGCCGAGTTCAACCGCAGAGGAGACAGAGAGAGATCCAAGGGGATTGATATGCTGAAGGTCCAATCTTGGAACAAGACCATGACTCAAGAGCTAGAGGAGTTCAGGAAGAAGGCCTGTTCGCAACCAGGGTCACCTGATTGAGGCACTCAGGCAGACCGAGTACCTATAGGACAAGTGTGAGAGGACATGGTAGGCTTGGCAGAAGTCTGATAGGAAGCGCCTCAGGGAGATGAAGGGTATGTGGGATCAGCTACCCAAGGAGATCCACAACAAGACAAAGCCTAGGATAGAGGAGTTTGAGTTAGCCCCGACTCGCCTTAACCTAGACGCCTGCCCTACCCTACCTGGAGCCAAGCCTACTGAGGAGCTCGCTGAGGCCTTGAAGTACGTGTCCCAACTTCACAAGTCTAACGAGGAGATCAAGATCGAGAACAGTCGTATCCCAGCTGCGGTGTACGAGTTAGAGTAGAATGACCCTGCGTGGTCATGAGTCATGTCAGTAGCTTCGGTAAGTTGTACCCCATGATGTACCCCTTATGAGATGTATTATGAGACATTATGCGTAGTATGATTCTCGCACGTCTTCAAGTGTAGCTACTGGGGATAATGCTATGTAATAAAACCCATGTAATGAATGTTTCGGATTTTATTGCATCTTATGGATCTTATTGCTTCTTTGTAATGAGTGTTGGATAGTATAAATGTTTTTCTTTAAATCGTCAAAATCATGTAATCATATTGAATTATAAGCACTTATGGCACAAGCACTAAATTCTCTATGATCCTATGTTGCAGATGCCGAACCGCCGATCTAATCGCCTAATGAACCGTGGACGTGCGCCCACCCCTGAACCAGTTGAACCAAATGGGGGACATGGTGGCAACAACCGTGGCCGTGGCCATGGCCGTGGCTGTGGATGTGGATGTGGAGGGATACCCTTCCACCTGGAGAATACTCCGCTGCCTGAGGAGAACATTCCTCCACCACCACCACCGAACCTGGCAGAAGTGATGGCACAACAGACCCAGCTTCTTGCAGCTCTTGTTGAAGGAGCAAACCATCGCCAGGGAGGTCAGCAGAATGATTTCCAAAGGAAGCTAGAGGGATTTCTAAAGCTAAGGCCACCTGCCTATGATGGTACCGATCCTGACCCGCTTGTAGCCGATGACTGGCTCAAGTAGATGAAGAAGAAGCTTGACCTCACTACTTTCACCGATGATGAGTGTGTTGGAGTAGCCGCACACCAGCTCACAGGTGTAGCACGCGCCTGGTGGGATAGTTTCAGTGATTCCCATGGGGACCCTGCTAACATCTTGTGGGATGAGTTCGCTGAAGCATTCACTGAGTATCACATTCCCAAGGGTATCATGGAGGCCAAAGCTGAGGAGTTCCGCAACATCAAGATGGGAAAGGATAGGGTGACTGAGTACACTACTCACTTCACCAATCTTTTTCGCTATGCACCTTCCTATGTTGTGAACTCTGAGAAGGAGAAGCTTGTACTATTACCACAAGGGACTTAACCCGCACATCAAGCTGAAGTTTGGCGGTATTGAGAGTAACACAGTTGCGTGCTCTGGTGGATCGCTGCATCCAGATCGAGAAAGGATCATGCTGAAGCTAGAGAGGAGTACAGGGAGAGGAAGCGTAAGCCTGAGGAGTCCCTTCCATGGACGTGATCGCAAGAGGTTCCACAGAGATACCCCATCCAGGGAATGCTCTCGCCACAACAGGGATGACAACCCTGGATCGTGTAGGGGTAGTGGAGGCTACACCGCCAAATACTCCCGCCCTGCTCAGGATCGTTACACCAGGACCGTCATGCACTAGGACCGCAACACTCAGGACCAGTTTCAACCGTTCCTGCTCAGCAAATGAACGCCCAGCATAGAACCGCTCCGCACCAAGCACTGGAAACTGGAAGGCACCCACGCCAACCTCTATAGGAGGTACGCCTTTCACCTGCTTTGCTTGTGGCCAACTAGGTCACAAAGCCACTGAATGCCCTCAGAACTCAGCTGCTCAGAAGTCTCAATTCAAGGGATCTGCTACTCATGGATGTCTCAACCATCTAGACACCGAGGAAGCATAGGTTGCCCCTGACATTGTGTATGGTATGTTTTTAGTTAATGGCAATACTGCATCAGTTCTATTTGACTCTAGAGCAACTTGTTCTTACATATCATCCAAGTTTGCACAAGAACATGACCTGCCTGTAACACCACGTGAAAAGCCTATCATCACCAGCTCACCTTTAGGAGACCTAAAATGCACCCACATCTATAAGGGAGTGAGTCTTACCATTGAGGGTCTTACCTTTAAAGCCAACCTAACCCTGCTACCTACCACAAACCTAGATGTCATCTTAGGTATGGATTGGTTAACCATACACCGAGGTATCATATCATGCTCACCTAGATATGTCCAAGTGACCCATCCATCAGGCCAAGTCATTAGATGTGAACCCCAGTCCGAAAAGTCCACCTCTATCTTGTGTGCCCTTAAAACCAGTTTACAGTCATAGAGAGAGGAGAAAACAATTCATGATGTGCCTGTGGTCAGAGACTATCCCGATGTATTCCCTGAAGAATTACCGGGTATGCCACCAGACCGTGATGTAGAGTTCATCATTGATCTTTTGTCGGGAACAGGACCCATTGCCAAGAGACCCTATCGCATGTCAGTTGATGAACTGGCTGAGCTCAAGAAATAGCTTGATGAGCTCATCTTGAAGGGATATATCAGATGATAAGGACATCGCCACGCTGGACACACCGACGCCATGGTCTTCCCCAAGTTGCAATTCGTTTCCAACTCAGCTGCCACGTCGTCCTCGGATTCAGCAGACACGTCGTTACTGTTTCGGTCATAACTTCCTCATACGACATCGAAACAGGCCGTTCTTGGATGCGTTGGAAAGGGGACGACGATGCCGTCGTTTTGGATCTGGTCCCAGCTCCAGAAGGTCCGTGGATCATTCCGTGTGACCACGGCAAGGTGCTGCGTCACCTATTTGGGCCAACTTGGCCATGTATCGTGTCGGGCCTTAAGCCCAAGTTGTGGGTGCCCAACCCCTGGCCGTCCCCAACCCTAGGTCGAGTCTTAGACTATAAACACAGCCGCTGCCGCTGCTACACAATTGGGTTTTGTTTAGAGTTTAGTTTTCCCTCGAGAAACTGAATCGTTCATTGTAACTGTGGTGACAAATCCTTTTACAGTGATCCAGGGCCCCCGTTCTTGATCTCCTCCACTGTGTCGATTAGTCCTTTGGAACCGAGTTCTTGAACCCTCTATTGATATTCGCGTCATTCATATTTGCAATTTCAGATTGCAGTGTTTTACCTTCTTGCTTGTGCTCTTCGATTCGCTTGCAGGAAAAGCCTTCTTGGCGAGGTCAATCAAGTTGTGCTTGGTTGATAACCAACGGAGCAGGTGGTGTAACGGTTGCAGGGTTCGAATCGTGTCTGATTTGAAGCCGGATCGCCAACGTCGAGATCTCCACAAATCGAACTTACCGGCTACCTCTCGGAAGATCGGGCCTGTACTCATCAATTGGTATCAGATATTTCAGGTTTACCGTGAGGTATAATCTCGTTTGCCTTAGATTCATATTTGTTCATTACCTAGAGTCCACAAAAGCCCAAAAATATTTCAATTTCCGCTGTCCTATCGCCCTTTGTGCCTTTGCAATTTCGTTTCAGATTCGTGTTGTTGAGTTTGTGTCCGTGGTCGAGTCTTGTTGCTGGTTTAGGATTGTGTTCGTGGTCGTAGTTCAATCGCCCGTTGCTGTGATTTTGTTTTCCGCCGCTATCCCATCCACCGTTCCCAAACAACAAGTCGAAGCCACCACATTACTCGACTTGCCCCGCTAGCCGCCTTGTGTAACTTCTCGCCGCCGCGCAAACCCTAGATAGGTTGCCAGCCGCTCTTATTTTGCCTGCATCGCAGCCCTCCTTACATCATCAGGCGAATACCTACTGCTGTGATCGGTGTTAGAGTTTAGGGACGCTTTGCCCTAACTGCCGCCGCCGTGTTGTGCCTCCCGGAAAACATACCTCGAGATACCTTCAGTAAAACAGGCATAACTTTTCGCTCGTTTATCAGAAAAATCTGAAATTTTTTGTGCAGCTTCTTGACACCATTTGGACCCGACCCAAAGTAGGCTTTGTCCTGTTTGGTTTCATCAGAATTGCCAAAAAAATTCGGGAAAATATAGAAAAAAATTGTCAAAGTTTTTGCACGCTTTTCAGAGAACGTGCTGAATTTCTGTAGACCACATCCCACCTCAGTTGTAGGTGCCAATTTTTGTGGTTGCCTCTTTTGTGATCCTTATTCAGAGAAATGTATAAAAAAAATAGTAAAAAAAAAGTTTTGTTTCCTACTAGTGCCTTTTGGGAAAATCCGGGAAAAATTCAGGAAAAAGGAGAAATCCGGGCTATTTGCTTGTTCTGTGAGTTCTTTCGATCGTCCTTTGTTTTCACCTTGTTGCGCTACGCCTCGACACGTCTTAGCCAGCAACTGTGATTTGTACTTTGGATCCAGATTGAACAATCGCTACTCTGCACTCGTTAATTGCTAATCCTTGCTGTCATATTGTGTGCCTACCCATAGCTCCACATATTCTTCTGTCAGCACAGGTTCATCTTGCAACTGTTACCCACGTTCAACAACAGATTGCTTCACCACTTTGGTTTTGCTCCTGTTTGGCGTTGGTAAGAATACAGGCAAGATGGTGGTAAGCCGCTTGTGATTTTGCATTCCACTTTCACCACCATCACCACCACTTGTTTCCTTTTAGTTGATAGGGATAATACTTTGGTGTTGTCTTTTTCTATCTTCTAACCATGGCAGGAACTCCGACGGACTTCAATGAGTGCGTGTCCAAGGGCGAGCTTGCAACGTTCATGACTGAACAATGCAATCTTATGACCGAGCTGACGCGCAACGTGAACAATCTGGTCACCCTGCATTGAACAGCTTGAGCAACGCCCTCCACCTTATCGTGCTGATGATGAAGATGCTGGTGATGAAGATGCGTATGCTGACGGTGGTGCCCGTCGCCGCCTCAACTTCAATCGTCGCGGTATGGCAGGTAATAATCATGGTAATAATGATCCTTTTGCTAAAATTAAATTTAGTCTACCACCTTTTGCTGGTAATGTTGATCCAGAGGCATATTTAGATTGGGAGCTTGCTGTTCAACAAAAATTTGATTCTCATAATGTTCCTGCTGAGCATAGAGTTAGACTTGCTACTAGTGAGTTTACTAATTTTGCTTTGTTCTGGTGGAGTGATCTTTGCAATGCCAATAATGCTGCTGCTGTGCCTCAAACTTGGAATGTTTTAAAGCAACGTATGAAATCTCGTTTTGTTCCTCCTTATTACCAACGTGATTTACGTTTGAAACTACAAACTTTAAAACAAGGTGATAAAGGAGTAGAAGCATACTATCAAGAATTGCTTATTGGTTTAGCACGTTGTGGTATAAATGAAGATGATGATGATGCTAGTGCTAGATTTTTTGGTGGTTTAAACCATGATATACAGAACATACTTGATTACAAAGAATGGCGTAATTTTTCCCAATTGTATCATCTTGCTATTAAGGCCGAACGAGAAGTACAGGGACGCAAACAACACCAGCCTTTCAGGTCTAACAATGGGAGGAATTTTCAGCAGCGTTCCGAGCCGGAGACGCCCAAGCTTCCTGTTGCACCACAGCCATCTACACCTCCATTTTCTTCTGGGGTAAGTAAATTGTCTAATGTGCAGTTTCCACAGCTGAAGAAAGGTGGCACTCCGGGTGCTTCTACTAGCTCCTCCTCGTCCAGCTCTAAAATCATTTGCCACCGATGCAAAGGCATGGGACATGTCATGAAGGAATGCCCCAGTCATCGCGCTTTCATTGCTACCGAGGATGGATATGTAAGTGCTAGTGATGTTGAAGATGATTTAGCCCTTGCTGCTAACATTGATGCAGATCCCATCGAGGGCGATCATGACAAGGAGGCCATCACCATTGACTCTGTGGCTGCTGCCGCGGACTACCCTAGCCTTCTTGTGCAGTGTGTGTTGAGTACACATGTGGGTCATGAAGAAGAGATGAAGATCCAACGCCACAATTTGTTCCACATGTATCTCATTGTGCAGGGTTGTCGTGTTCTCACTATCATTGATAGCGGGAGTTGCAACAACTTGGTGAGTTCAGATTTGGTTGACAAGCTTGGCTTGACCACACGACAACATTCGTATCCATATAAACTTCAATGGTTCAATAATAGTGGTAAGACTAAGGTAACTAAATCAGCACGCATTAGCTTTTTCACAGGCTCTTATCATGATACTGCTGATTTTGATGTTGTCCCTATGCAAGCTTGTTCCATTTTGTTAGGTCGCCCATGGGAATTTGATAATGATGCTTTACACCATGGTAGAACTAATACATACACTATCATACATAAGGACAAGAAAATTACATTGCTGCCTTTGTCTCCGACGGATATTATTAAACATGCTAATGAGATAAAAAATAAACCTCCAACAGACATTGCTAAAAATAATGGGATTAAGTTAAAAGGAGGTGCTTTTCTTGCTACAACTCCTGCTACTGCTGAGTTATGTGATAATCCTGATGCACCATGTTATACTATGTTTTGTCAACCTTTTATGTCTGGTGCATTGCCTGCTGTCACTAACCTTTTGCAGGAGTTCGTTGATGATGGAATGGAGTCGAGGACGACTCCAATTCTACAAGGAGGGGATAATGAGGATATCACCAAGATGGAGTCGAGGACGGCTCCAATTCGAGAAGGGGAGGATGATGAGGACATCACCACACTGGACACACCGACGCCATGGTCTTCCCCAAGTTGCAATTCGTTTCCAACTCAGCTGCCACGTCGTCCTCGGATTCAGCAGACACGTCGTTACTGTTTCGGTCATAACTTCCTCATACGACATCAAAACGGGCCTGTTCTTGGATGCGTTGGAAAGGGGACGACGATGCCGTCGTTTTGGATCTGGTCCCAGCTCCAGAAGGTCCGTGGATCATTCTGTGTGACCACAGCAAGGTGCTGCGTCACCTATTTGGGCCAACTTGGCCATGTATCGTGTCGGGCCTTAAGCCCAAGTTGTGGGCGCCCAACCCCTGGCCGTCCCCAACCCTAGGTCGAGTCTTAGACTATAAACATAGCCGCCGCCGCTGCTACACAATTGGGTTTTGTTTAGAGTTTAGTTTTCCCTCGAGAAACTGAATCGTTCATTGTAACTGTGGTGACAAATCCTTTTACAGTGATCCAGAGCCCCCGTTCTTGATCTCCTCTACTGTGTCGATTAGTCCTTTGGAACCGAGTTCTTGAACCCTCTATTCATATTCGCGTCATTCATATTTGCAATTTCAGATTGCGTGTTTTACCTTCTTGCTTGTGCTCTTCGATTCGCTTGTAGGAAAAGCCTTCTTGGCGAGGTCAATCAAGTTGTGCTTGGTTGATAACCAACGGAGCAGTGGTGTAACGGTTGCAGGGTTCGAATCGTGTCTGATTTGAAGCCAGATTGCCAACGTCGAGATCTCCACAAATCGAACTTACCAGCTACCTCTCAGAAGATCAGGCCTATACTCATCACCTAGATATGTCCAAGTGACCCACCCATCAGGCCAAGTTATTAGATGTGAACCCTAGTCCGGAAAGTCCACTTCTATCTTATGTGCCCTTAAAGCGAGTTCAGAATCATAGAAGGAGGAGAAGATAGTTCATGATGTGCCTGTAGTCAGAGACTACCCCGATGTATTCCCTAAAGAATTACCGGGTATGCCACCAGACCATGATGTAGAGTTCATCATCGATCTTTTGCCAGGAATAGAGCCTATTGCTAAGAGACCCTATCGTATGTTAGTTGATGAACTAGCCAAGCTCAAGAAACAGCTTGATGAGCTCATCTCGAAGGGATATATCAGACCCAATGCTTCACCCTGGGGGTCCCCTGTTCTGTTTGTTAAGAAGAAGGATGGCTCGATGAGAATGTGCATTGACTATCGGAACTTGAACGCAGTCACCATCAAGAACAAGTACCCCCTGCCAAGAATCAATGATCTGCTTGATCAGCTTTGAGGTGCTAAGTATTTCT
This sequence comes from Miscanthus floridulus, assembly GCF_019320115.1. Lineage (NCBI taxonomy): Eukaryota > Viridiplantae > Streptophyta > Magnoliopsida > Poales > Poaceae > Miscanthus > Miscanthus floridulus. The sequence goes on along the minus strand of NC_089581.1, from coordinate 92,244,515 downwards.
CCAAGATTGATCTCAGATCTCGCTATCATCAGATGAAGATTCAAGAGAGTGACATCTCGAAGATAGCTTTTGTGACTAGGTATGGGCAGTTTGAGTTCACCGTGGTGTCCTTTGGACTCACGAACGCTCCTACTTACTTCATGAACATGATGAATAAGGTTTTCATGGAGGAACTGGATAAGTTCATGGTAGTATTCATTGATGACATCCTTGTCTATTCATCCACCACTGAAGGAACATGAACATCATCTAAGAACGGTGCTTGAGAAACTAGCCCAACATCAGCTCTACGCAAAGTTCAGCAAATGCGAATTTTGGCTACAGGAAGTTGCCTTCTTAGGCCATGTACTATCAGCTGAAGGTGTGCACAGTTGACCTAGCCAAGATTGAAGCTAGTGATAGAGTGGGATCAACCCCGCAATGTGATAGAAGTTAGAAGTTTCTTGGGATTGGCTGGATATTATCGCCGATTCATCGAAAACTTCTCCAAGATAGCCCGTCCAATGACCAACCTTCTAAAGAAGACTAAAGAGTTTGAATGGATGCCTGAGTGCGAACAAAGCTTCCAGAGATTGAAACAGAAGCTTACCACAACTCCTGTACTAGCATTGCCTAATATCAGTAAAGATTTTGTAGTCTATTGTGATGCATCCCGTCAAGGACTTGGTTGTGTACTAATGCAAGATGGGAGAGTGATAGCATATGCGTCTCGATAGTTGAAAGAATACGAGAACCGTTACCCAACCCATGATCTTGAGTTAGCAACAATTGTGCATGCCTTGAAGATCTGGAGACACTACTTGATAGGCAACAAGTGTGATATCTATAGGGATCACAAGAGCTTGAAGTACTTTTTCACTCAGGAAGATCTAAATATGAGGCAACGCCGATGGCTAGAGCTCCACATATAGTATGATCTCATGGATCGCATCTGTCAAGCTTAGAAAAGTTGCGAAGAGATCGAATATCTCCGTGGTCTAATGAAACTAGGCTACAAGACCAACCACCAAGAAGATGAACAAGGAACCATCTGGTTCAAGAATAGAATCTGTGTTCCATCTGACCCGGCATTACGAGAGGAAATTCTATCAGAAGCTCACGACTCCAAGTACTGTATTCACCCTAGAGGTTCGAAGATGTATCAAGACTTGAAGAAACACTTCTAGTGGAAAGGCATGAAGACAGACATTGCAGGACATGTGGCACTATGTGACACCTGCAATAGAGTCAAGGCTGAGCATCAAAGGCCTGCAGGATTGCTAAAGCCTCTGGATGTTCCCAAGTGGAAATGGGAGAGCATATCCATGGACTTCATAGTTGGATTGCCCTGTTCATAGAAAGGCAATGATTCCATCTGGGTGATTGTTGATCATTTGACCAAGATTGCTCACTTTGTACCAGTTAAGACCAAGACCAATGCCAAAAAATTAGCAGATTTATATGTTGAGCATATTCTCAGACTGCATGGAGCTCCTTCTAGTATTGTATCTGATCGTGGTCCTTAGTTTGTATCCTGATTCTAGGAAGCTCTGCACAAGTCCATTCGAACCAAACTTGATTTCAGTACCGCTTATCACCCATAGATAGATGGATAGACAGAATGAGTAAATCAGATCTTAGAAGACATGCTTCACGCTAGTGTACTGAATTATGGCTCTGATTGGGAGAAATGCCTACCCTATGCAGAGTTCTCTTACAACAACAGCTACCAAGCTAGTATCAAGATGTCGCCATTTGAAGCTCTGTATGGCAGACCTTGTAAGACACCTCTGATGTGGTCCCAACTAGGAGAAAGATCATTCTTTTACTTCGCTAAGATTCAGGATGCAGAAGAAGGAGTTGCGCAAGTAAAGGAGAATTTGAGAATTGCTCAAAGTCGATACAAGAGTTATGCTGACAAAAGGAGAAGAGAACTTGAGTTCAATGTGGGAGACTTCGTCTATCTCAAAGTATCTCCGCTATGTGGAACTATCAGATTCCATGTAAAAGGAAAGCTTGCCCCTAGATTTGTTGGCCCATACAAGATTTGCAAGAGGACTGGAAAGCTCGCCTACAAACTTGAGCTACCCGAGGAATTGATGGGTGTACACCCCGTATTCCATGTCTTATAGCTACGCAAGTGTTTGAGAATGCCCGATGAAGTAGTTCCAACTGATTCACTTGACATTCAAGATACGCTTGAGAATAAAGAACATCCTATCAGAATTCTAGGCAGAGATACCAAAGAGACCCGAAGCAAGACTATTCCTATGTGCAAGATCCAATGGAGCAATCACACAGAGAGAGAAGCAACATGGGAGAAAGAGTCTGACCTCCGACTATGATACCCTTACCTCTTCGAAGAGTACGTTACGCTTTAATCTTGGGGATGAGATTCTATTAAGGGGGTAGGACTGTAACAACCCAAAAATCACAGCTACAAAATTTTTCTTAAAACTCTCATGTGATGATGAGTGTCATGTATAGTAACCCAACCTAAGAGATGCATTAGGTCTAACCCCAACCCAAGTTAACACATAAGCATGGCATGTCATTTGTTGATTATGATTATTTAATTTCTAACAAATACAGTGATGCATACATTTGTTAACTCAAATTGTGATTTGGACTTCCATTTGTTTTATGTTATGCTTAACAACTCTTTTAAGGAAACACACCATAAAGTAATTACTATTCAAACAAAGGATAAGTGTGTAAAAAGAGAAAACTAATTCTATCATTATATATATAACAGACTACACCTTTGTTGTTATACAAAATAGCTAAATAAATTCCTAATATTTACATAAGAATGTTGTGGACCTCCTATCTAAAACTCCAATGAATTTGGTGCACCAATTTTGAATTCAAATTTCAAAACCAAATCTGAATTCAAAACAAAGAAGAAGAAAAACAAAGTGGGAAAAGAAAAAGAAAGAAAGAAGCCTCACAGCAGCCCGGTCTGCTCAGCATCGTGGCCCAGCCAGCCCGGCCTGCTCGGAACCGCACCCGCCATTTCCCCCAGCGCGCACGTACATGGCCCATGAGCCGGCCCAGCACTCCATGCACGCCCGCACGCCCTCCACGTCATGTGCTGTCGCTGCTTGCCGGGCCCCCCACGTCAGCCACCCCGTCCATAGTGTCATCTTCTCCACGCCCACACCGCAACCATCTTCGACTGAGCCCCGACAGCATTGGCAGGGGTGGGCTAGGGAGTCACGCTTGGGGCATGGCCCTGTCTCCTTGGTGCCACGCCCATGAAACCTCATGCCATCGTTGGATGTATCGCACGCCCCTCCACCAATCAATCACCATCCGCTGTTGGGGGCATGGTGCTCGGCTATAAAAGCCCGGCCTCAGTTTCCCTAGCGCCCTAAGCTCGTCCCATCACCCTGACGCCACCTGGGTGGCCGTCCACTTCACCACCGAGCCAAAGAAGGGAGAGGAAGAAGGAAGGGAGAGGGAGAAAAGCAGAGGAAGGCGCCATCGGAACACCTTCGAAGTCGCCAGAGCCGAGGGTGACGCCGTCGTCATCATCATGGTCGTGGGTCGGCACTGCACGGCTTCCAAAGCTACACGGCCGCAACTCATCACTGCACCGCTATCCCCTCTTCCACAACACCTATGGTGAGCCCCCGGTTCATCCCCTACTCGCCACTAGACCTTGCTACTCCGGCCATGGCGCTCCATACCATGAGCGCGTAGGTCAAGGCCATCTCTAGTCTCTAGGCACACAAGCACGGCACACTCACGCGCACACTGCGACCACCTCTGAGCCCTTGGACGCTGTAGACCCCTCCAAGCCCCATGGACGCCATAGCCGAGCATGCATGCTAGGCTCACGACGCCGCCGCCATGGCGCAGCCACCACCGGCGCACCTGACCACCTCCGAGCACTAGACCACCTCTGATTAGCAGACCACCAGCCCGAGCAACAGACCACCAGCCAGAGCCGCCGACCACCATGGCCGACGCTCTAGAAGGCCCCAGCCACCATTTAGACCCCCGCATCATGATCGCCATGGCCTGGGGAAGCTTTTCCCCTCCCCAATTGGACACCAGCACCACCACAGGGCTCACCAGCAAGATCACCACCGGTAGGAGCACCGCCGCGGGAGAAATAGGGGAACACCCCCCCTCGCTAGCCGTCAGCGCCTGCACCCGATGCACATGAACCATGCCTGAGAGAAGAAGGGTGGACTTGGTCCACCATGGACCCTGCCTTAGGTCTATGGACCATGAACAAGGGTCCACCGTGAGCCACGCTCACGCCCACAGCCTAGAAATGAGGCCCAGTAAAGGCCTAGGGACATGACGTGGTAGCACCATAGCATGCCATGTGGCGAACCAAGCCCGGCCTAGACCGGCCCAACCCAAGCCCACCAGGGCCTGTTTGAGACTCGGCCCATGTTGACCATTGACCGGTCAATGTTGATCATTGCCCTGGACCCACATGTCAGTGACATGGTCACTCTGGACCCACATGTCAGATGCTGACATCGCACGGGACCCACATGTCAGAAGCCAACACAGCCGGGGTGACGTCATGCTGACGTCACGATGACATTAGCTGCTGACGTCAGTAGCTAGGCCCCACATGTTAGTGACTCTGACCGTTGACCATTAACCATTGACTCACCATTGACTGACGTTGACTTTGACCGAACCCACATGTCAGTGACCTAAGAGTCCCTGGACCCACCTGTCAGAACTAATGACGTTGCTGATGTCAGCTGGACCCCACCTATTAGCTCAAAACCGTGATGATGACATCATGCTGACATCATGCTAACATCAGCATGCCACATGGACCGGTCACAGCGTGACACATGTCAGCCCATGATTAATTCAGCTTTTTTCCATTGTCAGAAATGAATTAAACTTTGGAAATTCATTACTAATTCATACGACCTCAGAAAAATATGAAACTAGGGCCAAAATTCATCTAAAATCAAGCTCTATGCAATGAACCCATGTTTGAGTGCATTTGGCTCTTTTGAATTTTCATTGCTTCTTTGTGCTTTTCTATGGACGTCGCTAACACGACTATAATGCGATCGATGCAGACTCAGAGAAGAACCAGACGGACAAGGATCGTGAGTACCATGAGGAGTACGGAGATGACTACACTAAAGGTGACACATCCCACCCAAATCTCATAGCACCTATTATGCATGGCTAATGTAGAACTGCTATTGCTTTACTTTACTGTTATAATCATACTACGATAGGACTTGCATGGTAGTATGCTTTCTTGATGGCCTTTACCTTGATGCAACCTTACCCCTGCATACCCTGCTATTAGGTTAGACACACGCTTACTGCTATATTTTATTTGCTTGTACTTCTACTATGCTTATACTACATTAATGTGTGGTGTATTCTAGACTATGAGGAGAGTGCTGCGTGTGTGACTTGGGTGTGTGGAGGGTGAGGGTTGTGTCGACCAAGTTGGAGTATACGACAAGCCTAAGGCAAGTCTTGCCATGGGATGCTACCTGGGCAACCCTAGAATGGATACTTGTGGTGGGTAAATGGTATATGAGGTGGTCCTGGGTGTGAACCTATGATGGGAGGAGCCCGGGATGGAGGTGCTATGGTGGCATGGTAAATGGAAACCCTGATGAAGACATTCTATCTTGGTCACCCCTAAGGACTTACTAGTACTCAGATTCACCGAGAAGCCTTACGTACCACTCGCCCTATATGGTGCGGGACGACCGGACTACTTGGTAGGATATTGCCACTACTGCTAGGTTGATAGCGGACAGTGTAAGGAGGTACGGGGCATGGAGGATTTCCCCCACACCCTTCCAAGACTTCATGGAGACCTTCTAGACCTGGCTCATGACTCACAGTTTCAGCCACCCTAGACTAGACTTGGGGTGAACCAGGGCTGAATGGTAGAGTGTCATTATCCTAGGCTAGCAAGCAGCCAGAATGAGCCTAGTTGATGATGGTCAGCGAGGAGGGCAGATCTTGTGGTTATGTAAAACCTCTGCAGAGTGTATGATTGAGTGATCGATACATGTGCCGACTCGTCGGCTATGGACCTTTCCTGGGTTTCGCTTAAACTAGATAGTGAGATGAGTCCTTCTCTTCTTCCCCCGTGAGAGAGTGTCAATCATAGCCAGGGGCTACGGGCCTTGAGACAGTGCCAAGAGGGAGTTGGCCTGTCGATTGAGCAATGGTATGGTAATGGTGTGGAGATGGAGGTATATCGATCCCAAGATCAAAACCTGGCTCTAGGAAAGGGAATGGAGTGGAGTGTGTGTGGGAATGGTGTTAAAACTTAACCAACTATTATTATATACTTGATATGCTACTGCATAGGAAACCCTAGCCTTATAGGTTCCTTTTGCTTATATCCAACTTGCATCCAAATTCCACAAAGCAATGCTCATAGGGTTGGGAGTGGCCAGTACAAATCGTACTGATAAATTTTGGCACATAGGTTCTGCTGAGGAGTATAGCTCCGAGGAGTTTGACGGATAAGGGGTTCGTGCCTACGCTCGAGTTTGGCGATCTTATCTTCAAGCTGTTCTGAATGAATGCTACTTTTGATTCCGCCAATGTGGCGATGAAATAAATTATGTAGTTCCACACTATTTGTACTCTGATATTATTGTTGTACGGATGTGATATTCGACTAGAAATTGGGTAATATGATCTACAACGGTCTTATTACACTTTGACGCTGTGGTTTTCCCTTCACAAAATCAGGGTCGCTTCATATGGGCGAGCCCATACATGGCCGAGGCCCAAGCAAGCAATTTCTTGGGATGCCCTAAGTCGTGTCCGAGATGGGCAGGGAGGTCTCTGAATAGGATCCCACCATAGGGAGGCATCGAGCCCCTAGGGCCAATCAAACGGCTCTGGGACCCACTAGAGAAGCCCTCTGGTACTTTTGGAGTGCGTCTTTGGACTACTAGCCAACCCCTATGGAATGGGGCACGGGCCTATACTCGGACTTACCCGGTAACAGCTCACCGAAGGTGTCACTGCTCGCCCACCGAGGGTAGCCTAGCATACTCCACCCCTCCTTTTGAATGAAAAGGATGCGCAAGGGCCACACAAAAAAGACAGGGAAACTCCTGATCACCCTCTCGCTCCTGAACAGAGGCTCGGGGGCTCTTCCTACAACCAAGCCAGGACCCAGCGACCCAAACTCACACTCGGGGGCTCGGCAAATGCGATAAAACCCCTCCTTCTAAACGAAAAGGATGCGCGAGGGCCGTACAAAAGACAGGGAAACTCCTGATCACCCTCTCGCTCTGAGCAGAGGCTCAGGGGCTCTTCTTGCAACCAAGCCGAGACCCAGCGACCCAAACTCGCACTTGGGGGCTTGACAAACGCGATAAGCACCCCTCCATCCGAACGAAAAGGATGTGCGAGGGCCGCATAAAAAAGACAGGGAAACTCCTGATCGCCCTCTTGCTCTGAGCAGAGGCTCAGGGGCTCTCCCTACAACCAAACTAAGACCCAGCGACTAGAACTCACACTCGGGGGCTCGGTAAACACGATAAAACCCCTCACTCAACATGAGAAAAGCCCCTAGAGGAATAAATCCACTCCTCTAGTGCCTCGAGGGCTACACCCGGCGGGTGCGCTCACGCGCACCCACCGAAGCCTTGAGTACAAAACACCATCCCGCCAGGAGCTGCCGCGAGCCAAGTCTCGTCAAAACCTTAGGGAGAGCGCTAACACTCTCCCCAAAGCTTGGGGGCTACTGTTGGGTACCATGAAAAGGGGTCCCCTAAGCAAGAACCGAAAAAATTGCTTAGACCTCATAAATATCGAAGCCAAGAGACAACCACCGGCAAAAGCCCCACCTTATCTGAGGCTCAGCTAGACCGCCCGGCCCACCTCGAACAAAATCCGGGCTCACCCAAAGCAGGCTCGGCCCAGAATGAAACCACGAGGCCTTGGATGAGGTACCGATTCTCCGACTCGCCTGAGGCCCGTGCATAAGGCCTCAGATGAGGTACCGATTCTCCGACTCGCCCAAGGCCCCACGTGTAAGGTCTCAGACGAGGTGTCGATTCTCTGACTCGCCCGAGGCCCCATGCGTAAGGCCTCAGACGAGGTACCGATTCTTTGACTCGCCTGAGGCCCCGTGTGTAAGGCCTCAGATGAGGTACTGATTCTCCGAATCACTCAAGGCCCCGCCTGTAAGGCCTTAGACGAGGTACCGATTCTTAGCCTCACCCAAGGCCCCGTGCCACAAGGCCTCGGATGAGGTACCGATTCTTTGCCTCGCCCGAGGCCCCATACCATGAGGCCTTAGATGAGGTATCGATTCACTGACTCACTCGAGGCTGGCTCAACATCAACCCCATCACCTCTGCCTTGACCGACTTCTCTGATAGGACATCACATCCAACCAACATGTCCAACCACTCCTACAACGTTAGCTGAACAATGGCTCGATACAGTGGAGTGGCCGATGAGATGGGAGTCACATCGACGCCATGCCGTCCGGGACAGGATGGGGTAGGGGTTACCGGCCACTGTGCTCAACACTATGCCCATAGCTGACACCCATGCTGCACTATGCTACCTAACCCCTGCTCCAAGGATAGTGCGGTGTGGAGAGTCAAGTCCGGGTCCCTGTAGCCTCAGAATCGACGTACAAGACCAACTGCTCCCTCTGAGCCTCAGCTATCCGCTTCTGGCCCCTGTAGCCTTGGGACTCACACTCGCTGAGCCCCCCACAATGGTTCAGCCTTTGTGCCAACTAGGCCTTGGCTCTCTATGTTGTCAGCACTCTGGGACCGGCATGTCATCCGTAGTACGCGCCATACCCTACGTCAAGCTGCAAGAGCTCCCACGTCATGCACAGGGCCAAGCTCCTATATCCTCGAAGTCAACACACCCACGCCATCATCTCTACCTAGCCTTGGCTCTCCACGCTGATCAAACATACAGTGACCAGCACGCCTCCAATAGAAGAAGGCGCGCATGCCACCACAGGAGCTCCCACGTCGCACAGGATCAGGCGTGACCGGCGCGTCGCTCTAGTGCACTGAGGACAAGGCCACTCCACTAACCATACCGCCATAGTGATGAGCTACAGGGCTCGGACATACCGCCTCTGCTCACAAAACGCCACATAGCAAATCCATGTACCGCCCCCATGCCTCCCTTCGACTATAAAAGGGAGTGACCAGGGCCTGCTTCTAGGCAGGGGACACAGGTGCAAGCGACGCACAACGCTCTGTAACACACACACTCCCTCACTACAAGAGATCAACATCTCAAGCAACCCATGCCATTCCACCTAGAGACCTAGGACTAGCTCCCTCTCTCACTCAGCTTGTAAGCCCCTACTATAAGCACCTCGGTGTAAGGAATACAAGATCGCTCTCTCAGACTGGACGTAGGGCACCTATTGCCTGAACTAGTATAAGCCTTGTGTCTCTTTCGCATCACCATCCAGGATTAGGGGCATGCAGTACACTTTCACTAGTCGGTTGAGGATCCGCTAGACCCAAAACACCGACAAGTTGGCATTTTTATCCACCCTTTACCTTGATACCTATGGGGCTTGTAGCTTTTCTAATTTCTTGGCCGCCTGCAAGATAGAACTAGTTATAATAGAATTACCAGTCATTCATTCCTTGATCAACCTTCTAGCCAGAGGTTTTATGAGTTCTGTAAATAAAAGTAAGTTCCTCAAATGATTCACTCGATCGCTTAGTGTGTATAAAACCTCACCAAGGCATTTTGATATTTTGCCTTCTTTTCATCCTACCACTAAAGATTCTTTGATGAAGTTATGAAACTGAGACATATTTCGCTCAGTGGGTAGGTATGAAACTGAGACATACTTGCATGACAAATTTTGCTAAGTCAAATACTAGATCCAAGGAGATGCAAGTCATACACTTTGATCAAAACGTGCGAGTGTGTGGAATTTTTTTTATAATTTTCCTAATTCTAAAATATTTTTTTGTACTCCTTTGATCACTGACTCTCTCTTTTAGAAGGATGCCTTTCATTTGAAAGTATGGGCTATCTTATTTCTTTCTTTCTTTATGCTCTTTGGCATGTATTTTTTTCTCTCATGTTTTTTAGCATGGGTATTTTTCTTTTTCTTTCTTTGTTTCTTTTTTTAGCATAGCCCATACTTTTCTTTTTGGCACATGAAAACTTTAGAGAGAGACTCATAAAAAAGTGGATGGAGTATTTATTTTAGTGGATGAGAAAACATGTATTTGCATAACTCTCAGTGTAAGAGTCAGTAGTTTATTTGTGGGTGTATGTGAATCTTGATCATGAGTGCATGACTGAGAATCTCAACAAGGATCATAAACAATTTCACAAAGCTCAATGCAATAACAAGTAGCATATGACTAAAGTTTTGTATTTTGAATTTTATCATATGGCTTTGGTAGGTAATCATAATCATTGAAGAACTTTTCATTTTAGTATTTTTGAAATTAAAAACTTCGGATGTCAAGTTTCTCTTATAACAAAATCATAGCAAATTCTATTTCTACCATATCATAACTCAGCAACAACTTAGAAAAGGAGCTTGCATTTGCAACCCATAAGTTTTCAAGTTTTTAGGATGAGATATTTTTAGCCAGCAAACTTACATCTTGGAGAATACTAAGTTACAATCTAGGCACAGTGAATTATAGATAGAGCAACTATTCATCATTTCAACTTTAGGAGAAACTAAATATTCTTAAAATACATATGAAGAGTGTAATTCATTTTTTGGTATTTTTTAATTTTTAGATTTTTTAATTGCTAATAATTAAATAAATATAAAAAATAAAAGATATAAGTTACCTCTACGGGGGTCCTCCCCCAAGCTAGCTCAAGGCCTATGATCCAGGATTGTATCCCATGGACCGTCAATAGGCCACCTGTTGATCGTGCTGTTGCTTCAGCACTGCGTTAATTTGCGTGAACTATTGCTGCTGCTAAAGCTGCCACTGAGCTGAATCCTGCACGTGAGTGTTAAACGTGTTTTGGATCTCACCTGTGCGTATCTCCAATCCTCCGAGTCAGGTATTGATGCCGTCCAACTCATGACAGTCTGAAATAGACTGTCATGGATGGACGGGTAGTGGTAGTCCCTTGAAGTCGGACGAGTGTCTCGTCCATACCGTGTTATCGGCCTCTTGCCATCCCGACCCTCCAACCTCATGGGGTCACAGAGCATGGTCCCAACTAGGTGGTATGTGGGTGTGAACCCTAGGTACTTGCCCAGTTGGGAACCACTCTGCATGGAACGCCTATGGTACAACTGGTGGAGGCATCGGCTTGTGCCTGTTGAGAGTTGCCTCCTTCGTTCCTAGCCCTACTTCCGTGTCATCATGCCAGAAGCAGAACTCCTGTGTGCTTCCTCTTGTGGGACAAGAGGGAATGTTAGCTCCTGAGGAATTATACAAACCAAGCTCTGAGTTAGGTAGTGGAATTTCAGTTTGTATGCCCCAAGAAGAAATATACAAGGTCACCTGCAGCATTATTTTTCAGATGATGCCCTTGCATCAAGTAGTGCTCATTAATAATGATGCGTGGGGTAGAGCTATATGTCACATCTTGTCCGTCCAATGCACTAATACTACTAGCAATACGTGTTACAAGGGAGGTGCATAATATAGATGTAAAAGCCTTGAATAATTCTAATTGGTGTTTGAATATTTCTTTCACAGGAGCAACTTCAATCTTTTTAAGCATGGCATAGAGCAGTTGCATTTTAGCATGATAAACAAATCGTACATCCTATCTTGCTAAAAGCCTATAGTTTGGTTTTGGATAATTGATGAAACCTAATGTACTAACCCTTGTCCTTAAGTGTTGTGATTAAGATAGGGTTGTACACACCAAGTGGTGGAGTTAGATGATGGTCATAGTGATGGTGGTGGCCAAACTTGAAGATCAAGAGCTCCAACTTGGAAAAGAATAAAGAGAAAATCAAAAAACCAAGTGTTGATCAAGGCAAAGATATTAAATAGGTTTTTATTTTGGTGATCAAGACACTATAGAGAGTGTGATCACATTTAGGATCAATTGTCGTATTATAAAGAGGGGAAACCTTTGGCTAAGCGGTTATCGAGTGCCACTAGGTGACATGATTCTTGCATATGCATTAGGGACCTAGTGTGCTCACTATTAACCCTTGTAAAATGCTTTGAAAAATGCTAACACATGTGCACAATGATAATACACAATGTGCTTAGCACTTGGTAGCAAGGGTGAAGAGATAGAAGTTGTTTTGGAGGTGAAAAGGTCAATAGGACCCTGGTGGAGGGCAACGGGACCATTATGAGATGGTCTTGTTCGTCTATGTTGAACATTGATGGTTCCTAGATGGGAAATTTTGTATTGATCCTTTGTGCTTTGGACCAAATATGCATTTGGGATGTGTAGATCTCTACACAAGCTTTCCAAAATGTCTAAGATCATCGAAATCGGACCTCAGAGCTAAGACTTATCGTCGTTTTAGCGCTTAGGACTCTGGCTCAGGACCAGGGTCTGGGTCCAGGGTCCGGACCATGTCACCTAGGTCCAGAACATGTCATCTAGGGTCTGGTTCTAGGGTTCGAAGCATGTTTTCTTGGTCCGGTTGAGCGTTTTTACATGTGTTCGAAGGGATAGGACCCTGAGTTGGTCCGGTTGTTGGGTCTAGACCAGGGTTCGGAGGAAAAAAACCCTCTCTAGATTGAACAGGACTGAGGGTTCATTGGCCTTGTTGCTTGGTCTGGTTCTAGTGGCACTTGGGGATCATTGTGGCTGCTGGATTTCTTGTTACTATTGGTGTTTGCTGGCACCTAGATGGCTTGGAATAGCGGAGGAGCATTGGCACTGAGTTGGCGATTGTTCAGTGGCCATCTTATGGTGATTGTGAGGGGTCTTGTACCTTCCCTGGCGAAGAGCCGAAATGTAACTCTAGTGGATTGCTCATGTCATTGAGTTACTATTGGTGGTCACTAATGATCAATTTCGACGGCCAATTAATATCCAAAATGGGAGAAATAAACAAACTTTCAACACATATGCATTTACTATTAATATATTTCCACATGTATTGGATGCTTAGTGTTTTGCAGGACATATTCACCAAATACATGGGAAAAGTGATCAAAAGGTGCAACACAGGGAAAATGTAAAGCAGAAAAGCGCAAAGGAGCCAAGCAAAAGCCCACCCACATGCTAAACATGGGCTGAGCACTGACATGGAAGCAACCTTGGCCCAGCCAAAAGCCTAACAGAGCAAGACAGGTAGTGAGCGGAGTAGCTTAGGATGCGGCTGCACCTAGGGTGTGCCCTGCACCACCCTCAGCTCTACTCGGGCCTAGTTTGTTCTAGCGGTTGCATGGCAACATGCAGAGGCAGGTCCACTGTCGGTTTCCTAATTTACTTGCGCTAAACCAACCTCCATGTCATCTATAAGAAGAGGGGTGGAGCTCTCCTTCAAGACACAAAACACTTGAGGCACTACACCTCCACTTCTCTACTTGTACTCTTTTGTTTTAGTAGTATTTTGGAGCTATCAAGAGCTATCAAGGAGGGCTTGGCTCCTTAGGAGAAAAGAGAGAAAAGCTTGGTATGAATACAAAGAGAATTTCTTCCAAAGTCATGCTCCCATATCATAAATATAGTAGTGCATATGAACTAGACTATAGTTTTCATGTTATAATCTTGACATATGAACTAGCATATAGTTTGTATGTTATGATCTTAACATGTTCAACTTTATGCTTAACCATTCATATGACTTATATGAGTAGAAGTAGAGCTAGGTCGAGGTGGTGGTTCATCGTGCCTTCGGGTGTGCCCATGTCCTATGCTTGTCGATCTGTAGGGTCAGAGCCCTGGGGGGATGTGGGTAGTTTCTATGTAATCGGGCATGGTGCCCGGGTACATGGGAGCAGGTGCATACATTTTCTCATGCCCAATTGAGGGGTAGATGGCAGGTGGTGATAGCCCTGTCGGTCCCTTGTAATCCCCCACATTCGGGTAGGGTGTAGGAGTCTAAATTGTTACATGAGGTTGCTGGCAGACCAGTACTCAGTGGCCTCCCGGACCTATCTTAAACTTAGTTCTAGCTCTAATCATGTAACTTGTATGATCATTAACTATTCTTTGCATAGCTATATTTGACCATGCTGGCTCCACTTAGGAATATTTGTTTATTCTTTATTTTTGTTTTATCCTTGAGGTTGGCTCTGATGTGTGTCCACTATCTTTGACCTACCATTTTTACCCCTATTATGAACTATTGGTTTACTAATGCAAGTATGTAATCTTGTTCATGCTCATGGTAGACTCTTATACCTTGCCCTCCTTTGGAAAAATATAAATAATGATACCTTGAATACTTTCGGGTGAAATGCTACTATGATAGATCCATGCGCTTGCGGATATTTTCTATCATTTTTAAGAACTATCAGTAGTTGGTGTTTTTTGGTGGCAGTCGCTAAGGTTTACTCAATCTTAGTGATGGTGCTAAGAAATAGCAATAGGCATTTCTGGCTCTGTTACCAGGGATGGACTTGAAACCTCCATACTTGGTGATTGCGCTAAGAAATGCCAACAAACATTTCTGGAGCCATTGCCGGGGAGGGCATTGGTTAAAAGAATCTAGTAGGACATGATCATGATGACATGCATGTAATGGTAGCCATAGTTTAAGCAGGCTAATTCTGCTTGTTTTCTTCCTATTGTGGATGAAAACTAGGATAGTGTATGACCAGTTACAACCTGCCATAAAACTACACCGATAATCTGGAGGCGCTCCTAAGGAAGAATAGGTCCCTGTACTGCTTCTTCCTCCACTACTCCATCGGTAGTTGAGCTAGTCACTAGAAGCTCTAGTTTGGTTTTGGTTAATTGATGAAACCCTAAGTGCTAACCTAGTTTATCAAAGAGATTATGAGATAGGTAGCACTACTCCAAGTGATGAAGCAATGGCGAAGATCATGATGATGGTGATGATCAAATGCTTCAACTTGGAAAAGAAGAAAGAGAAAAACAAAAGGCTCAAGGCAAAGGTAAAAATTGTAGGAGCCATTTTGTTTTAGTGATCGAGACACTTAGCGAGTGTGATCACATTTAGGATCGATAGCCGTACTATTAAGAGGAGTGAAACTCAGTATCGAAATGCGGTTATCAAAGTGCCACTAGATGCTCTAACTCATTGCATATGCATTTAGGATCTAGTGGAGTGCTAACACCCTTGAAAATGTTTGTGAAAATAAGCTAACACATGTGCACAAGGTGATACACTTGGTGGTTAGCATATAGCAAGGGTAGGAAACTTCACCGGCGGAGTGTACGCCCATAGAGTGCGGACAGTCCGATGATGCCACTGGCACCCTAGATAGAAAAGACGAAGGTCACTGTAAGTGACCAGACGCTAGTCTCTGTTAGACCGGCATGTCCGGTCAGTAGCAGTAGTGAGTGCGTGGTCTCGGTCTTTGACTAGATGCTAGCGCTAAAAGTGACCGGACGCTAGTAGGGTGCGTCCGGTCAGTGCTGATGTATGCTATCATGGGACACACAGAGGAGACTTTGAGTAACCGGATGCTGGGTGAGTCCGGTCATGAAATGTCACATTTGGAACCTTACTAGAAATGACCAGAACGCTGAGATCCAGTGTCCTGATCACTTTCTGACTGATGTGTCCGGTCATCACTTGACCGTTGAAATCGGGCAATCGGCGTTTGAAGCCAATGACACGTGGCGCACATCACACGACCGGACGCTGAGGTCCAGCGTCCGGTCAATATGACTGGAGCGTCTGGTCAGCCCGTGTTCAGTGCAGTGAGGAGCCCAATGGCCCTATTTCGTGGGGGCTTCTATTTAAGCCCCATGGTCAGCTCAAACTCACTCTCTTGCACATTTTCATTGACATAGCAACCTTGTGAGCTTAGCCAAAGCCCTCCCACTCATCTCCATCATTGATCCATCATCTTTGTGAGATTGGGAGAGAATCCAAGTGCATTGCTTGAGTGATTGCATCTAGAGGCACTTGGTATTCGTGTTGCGCTATGGATTTCGCTTGTTACTCTTGGTGGTTGCCACCACCTAGACAGCTCAATGCAGTGGTGGAGGATCGGTATGAGTTGGTGATTGTTCGTGGCCATCTCCGGTGATTGTGAGGGGAGTTGTACCTTCCCTGGCGAAGTGCTGAAAGGTAACTCTAGTAAATTGCTCATGTCATTGAGTTACCTCACTTGTGGGTAGGTTCTTGCGGTGTCAAATCATGTGGACTGAGGTTTGTGAAACACCTCTTAGCCACCGAACCACCAAGTGTTGGTCGACACAACAGGGGACTAGCGTGTTGGCAAGCACGTGAACCTCATGAGAAAAATCGGTTGTCTCTTGCCATTTGATATTCTCCTAGTGATTGGTTTCATATTCATCTTGTGATTGATTCATTGCTCTACATGGTAGTATAACCATCCTACTCACTCGTTTATATTCTTGCAAATTAGTTGTAGCAAGCTCTTTAGTGTAATTAGATTGAGAGCTTGCTTTGCTATTTAAGTTTGCTTAGTGGAGCTCTTTAGAGTAGAAAGATTGAGAGCTCTTAGTGAGTAGTATCATAGCAAATTGTGTGTCTAGCTATCATTGCAACTAGAATTGTTAGATAGGTGGCTTGCAACCCTTGTAGAGCTAGAGCAAGGTTGCATTTCGCTATTTGTCATACTAATCAAATTGCTCTAGTTGATTTGTAGATTTTTAAATAGGCTATTCACCCCCTAGCCATATTAGGACCTTTCAAGTGGTATCGGAGCATGTGGTCACCAGTTTGATTGAAGGCTTAACAACCTCGGTGTCAAATTATGGCTCAAGTTGTGTTCAACCATGTGGGAGGCAAACCACCGTTCTTTGATGACACATACTATGATTATTGGAAGAGAAAGATGAGGATGTATCTTGGTTCAATCAATGATCAAGTGTGGGAAGTGACCGAGAATGACTATGCTATCATCGATCCCGATGATCCCACCAACCAAGATAAGATCAACAATCAATGCAATACAATGGCTCTCAACACCATATACAATGCCATTGATTCCAAGGTGTTTGAGCAAATCAAGGATTGTGAAAGAGCAAATGAAGTGTGGAAAAGATTGGAAGAAACTTATGAGGGCACACCGACGGTGAAGAGTGCCAAGTTGTATATCCTCAAGGATAAATTGACAAGCTTCAAGATGAAGGAAGATGAGAGCATTCCAGAGATGTTCCATCGATTGTAAGTGATTGTCAATGATTTGAAGGCATTGGGAGAGAAGATCAAGGATGATGATGTCTCTCATCGGTTCTTGATGTGCCTACCTCCAAGATTTGAGATGTTGAGATTACTCATCATAAGAGGAGGATTGAAGGAGATTACCCCCAACCAAGTACTAGGTGATGTCATGACCCAAGAGACATACCGTGTGGAAAGGGAGGTGGATGACAAGGATGACAAGAAGGAATAAGAAGACAAGAAGAAGAAGAAGAGTATAGCATTCAAGGCTAGCTCATCATCATCCAAGAACAAAGGCAAGTCCAAGAAAGAATCAAGCGATGATGATGATCTTAGTGATATTAATGATGAAGCTATGGCCCTCTTTGTCCGCAAGATGGGAAAATTCATGAAGAAGAAGGGCTATGGTGCAAGAAAGAGAAGAGATCACACCAAGAGCAAAGAGTATGTGAGAAGATGCTACAATTGCAAGAGCCCCTGATCATGTTGTAGCAAATTGTCCCTACAATAGTGATAATTATGAAGATGAGAAGAAAAAGCACAAGAAAGATAAGAATGAAAAGAAGGAGAAGGAGAAGAGAATGACCTTCCAAAAGAAGAAGAAGGGTGGAGGCTATGTAGTCACTTGGGATAGTGATGGTTCCTCAGATGGTGATAGCTCTAGTGATGGTGACAAGAAATCTATCAAGAGAGCACTAGCAAGCATCGCCATCAACAAGAAGCTCTCCATCTTCGACACTCCATCGACATGTCTCATGGCAAAGCCTACCAAGGTAAAATATGATGAGAGTGATGATGATGAATGTGAAAGTGACTCTTGTAGGAATGATAATGATGATGATGATGAGGAGGAGGATGAGGAGTACACCAAGGAGGAGCTCTTGGACATGTGTGAGCAAGTGCATGCTTGCAATGAGATGAAGAGAAAGGAGTGCAAAGAATTGCGCAAGAAAGTAAAATTTCTTGAGCAATCCTTTGATGAGCCCAATGCTACTCATGAGAGGCTAATAGGAAGCCCATGAGAAGCTTGGCAAAGCTCACTCTAAGCTTGAAAAGGCTCACTCCTCTATCATTGAGCAAGTCAAAGTGGAGGAAAGCCAAGAAGGAGCAAGTGATCAAATCATGTGATGTGGGACTAACATGTGATCTTATTGATGAATCTATTTTTGTTGCTCCCACTAACCCCTCTTGTAGCACTACCACTTCTACTTCACCTTTGAGTGATGGAATCACTTGTGATGCCTCACTAAAAGTGGAAAATGAGACCCTCAAGAAGGAGGTGAACGAGCTCACTCGTGCCTTAGGCAATGCCTATGGTGGAGAAGCCTGCTTGCTAAAGTGCTTGGGTAGCCAAAGGTTTTCTCTCAACAAAGAATGATTAGGCTATACCCCCAAGAAAGGCAAGGCTGGCCTTTGTCACTCCCAAAGCTAGCTTTGTGAAGGGCAATGGTCAGGTTTTGCAATAGATGCAAGCAAGTTGGGCATATAGAGCAATATTGCAAAATTAACAAGAACAAGCTACCTAATGTATCCTCAATCAAATTTGATTCTTATTAAATGCTTTTTAAGGGTGCCAATGGTGTGAAGGCTAAGTTCATTGGTACACCAATTGTAGGCCCAAAGAAGAAGGCTATTTGGGTACCAAAGACCTTGGTAACTAACCTTCAAGGACCAAAGCAAGTTTGGGTACCTAAAAAGAATTGATCTTCTTTTGTAGGTCAATTATAAAGCCGGAGGAAGGCATTGGGTGCTTGATAGTGGGTGCACTCAACACATGACCTGGTGATCCAAGAATGTTCAATTCAATCAATGAAAACAAGAGCAATGGGATTGATAGTATCACATTTGGTGACAATGGAAAAGGCAAGGTCAAAGGGCTTGGTAAGATTGCAATATCCAATGACTTGAGCATTTCATTTCCAATGTGCTACTAGTAGAGAGCTTGAACTTCAACCTATTGTCGGTAGCTCAATTATGTGATCTTGGTTTCAAGTGCATATTTGGTGTGGATGATGTAGAGATTATAAGTGTAGATGGCTCTAACTTGATATTCAAAGGATTTAGATATGAGAATCTATACTTGGTTGATTTCAATGCTAGAGAAGCTCAATTGTCAACATGTTTGATCACTAAATCTAGCATGGGTTGGTTATGGCATAGAAGGCTTGGTCATGTTGGAATGAAATATTAAACAAGTTAATCAAGCATGACTTAGTTAGAGGCTTGAAAGATGTCACTTTTGAGAAAGATAAGCTATGTAGTGCATGTCAAGCCAGGAAAGTAAGTTGGTAACACATATCCTAAGAAGAGTATGATGAGCACATCTAAGGCATTTGAGTTAATGCATATGGACTTGTTTGGACCAACCACATACACTAGCATTGGAGGAAAATAAATATGGATTTGTGATTATAGGATGATTTCAGTAGATACACAATGGGTATTCTTTCTTGTTGATAAGAGTGATGTGTTTGCAACATTCAAATCATTTGTCAAGGGCATTCACAATGAGTTTGAAACAACCATCAAGAAAGTTAGAAGTGACAATGGTAGTGAATTCAAGAACACTAGAATTGATGAGTTGTGTGATGAATTTGGAATTAGACATCAATTCTCAGCCAAGTACACTCAATCAAATGGCTTAGTTGAAAGGAAGAATAGAACTTTGAATGATATGGCAAGATCAATGTTGAGTGAGTACAATGTGAGTCATTCATTTTGGGCTGAAGTAATCAACATGGCTTGCTACTATAGCAACCGACTCTATTGTCACCCCATGATGGAGAAAACACCTTATGAGCTATTGAATGGAAGAAAGCCCAACATAGCATACTTCTGGGGTTTTGGTTGTAAATGCTATATATTGAAGAAAGGCACTAGATTGAGTAAGTTTGAAAAGAAATGTGATGAAGGTTTCTTGCTTGGTTACTCCACTACTAGCAAGGCTTATAGAGTTTGGAATTTGGCTAGTGGTACTCTTGAGGAGGTTCATGATGTGGAGTTTGATGAAACAAATGGTTCCCAAGAGGAAGATAAGAATCTAGATGATGTGAAAGGCACTCAATTGGTCAAGGCAATGAGAAACATGGACATTGGTGAGTTAAGGCCTAGAGTAGTGATTGATGTTGAAGATGACAAGAATTAAGTGCTCTCTAACTCAAATGTGCAAGCTAGTGGTTCTCATGATCAAATCCAAGCAAGCACTAGTGATGGCAATGTGCAAGATCAACAAATGGCTAGTTCATTCATCTCAACCAAGTGATAAATCAAATGCTAGCAATCAAGTGCAAGTGCTTCAACCAACCAATGTTGCAAGAGATCATCCATTGGACACTATCATTGGTGATATTTCAAGAGGTGTGCAAACAAGATCAAGATTGGCTTCATTTTGTGAGCATTTCTCATTTGTGTTATCCATAGAACCTAAAAAGATAGATGAAGCTTTGAGGGATGTTGATTGGGTCAATGCTATGCATGAAGAGCTAAACAACTTCACAAGAAACCAAGTATGGGACTTAGTTGAGAGGCCTAAGGATCATAATGTGATTGGAACCAAGTGGGTCTTTCGGATGAAGCAAGATCAAGATGGGATAGTAATAAGGAACAAAGCAAGATTAGTGGCTCAAGGTTACACTCAAGTTGAAGGTCTTGACTTTGGAGAAACATATGCTCCGGTTGCAAGATTGGAAGCAATTAGGATCTTGTTAGCCTATACTTGTGCCCACAACATCAAGTTGTACCAAATGGATGTGAAGAGTGCATTTCTCAATGGGTACATCAATGAGCTTGTGTATGTTGAGCAACCTCCCAGTTTTGAAGATAAAAAGAAACCCAACCATGTTTACAAGTTGAGAAAGGCTTTGTATGGATTAAAATAAGCACCTAGAGCATGGTATGAGAGATTGAGAGATTTCCTACTCTCTAAGGGATTCAAGATGGGAAAGGTTGACACCACTCTCTTCACCAAGAAGCTTGGAAATGACTTGTTTGTAATGCAAATCTATGTTGATGATATCATTTTTGGGTCAACAAATCAAGATTTTTGTGAGGAGTTTGGCAAGATGATGGCAAGTGAGTT
Source organism: Miscanthus floridulus (assembly GCF_019320115.1). Classification (NCBI taxonomy): domain Eukaryota; kingdom Viridiplantae; phylum Streptophyta; class Magnoliopsida; order Poales; family Poaceae; genus Miscanthus; species Miscanthus floridulus. The sequence continues at coordinate 92,223,240 of NC_089581.1, read as the reverse complement.
TGAGATGTCCATGATTGGAGAGCTTAGTTACTTCCTTGGTCTTCATATCAAGCAAATGAAGAATATTATCAAAGTGAGTTTGTGAGTTTGAGATGTCCATGATTGAAGTAAATAAAATAAAAATCATTTTCCGATAGAATAGATTTTTTTGTTATAATTTCTCATTTTTAAAATATTTATGAAAACTCAAAATATTATCAAAGTTTTGTGGGAAATCAATTTCAGAAGACAAATTTTGAAACTGAGGGAAGCACCAACGACTACATCATCCAAATAGCCAGTTGGACACACTTGACAAAGGGGGGCAGCAGCAAGGCCCACCGTAGGTGCAGGCGCACCAGGGGTGCTGCCTATACCCTGTAGGTGGCAGTTGGCCCCTGCACTTTCACCCACAGTTGCTAGCCATTGTCCTCTGCCTCCCCAGGCTGGTGCTCGGCATGCTATAAAACCGTGAGCTTGGGTGTGATCCCTCACTCACACTCCACTCTCCATTTTCACTCCCTCTCACTCTCTTTGCTTCACCACTTGCAAAATTTTGTTCCACAAAGCTTGAGAGCAAGGAAACTCTACAGAAAAATCCTATGCTCAAGACCACCAAGCCAAGCTCATGGGTTGATTCGATTTATTTTCACTAATGTAACCCCATTTTCGAGTTTGTTATGTTATTTTTGCCATGGGAAAGTTTAGTAGGAAGCTTGCCGGTGCTTTCAAGAAGGCCATGGGAGCAAGCTCAAGTCGCTTCCATGGAAGCTCAAGTGCGCGCTACACTAAGCCCGAAGAGAGCCCGATGCATGAAGATGAAGAAACGGTGCCAACGGAAGAAGAACAAGAGCAAGAGCAACCGATGGAGGAAGGCAACGATGATCCACGCCTTGATTTGGAAGGAGACCAGGAGATGCAAGCATACAACCTCATCAAGAATTGTGAGTTCATCCATATGCCTACGTATGACCTCGACCTTCTCCAAAAGATAGGCATGGACACTGAATTCGCCACCATCTGGAAATCCATTGGATGATAGAATGTTGCTCCCGTTGACGAGCTTAGTTCTCGCTTCCTAACAATTCAATTCTTATGCTCTTTGTAAGAAGTTGAGGGTGGGATTACTTTCCATCTTTTTGAGAAAGAATATTATCTTACATGGAGGAATCTCAGTTCTCACTTAGGCTTTAGTACAAATGCTCAATTGACTTAGATCATGCTCTCAAAGGTTTTAATCGCCATGAATTTTGGAGAATGATTTCTAGTCAAGACGTGGTTAGCAAGTTTCAACCTCAAAATATGAATATTCATCATCCTACTTTGAGGTTCATGCATCGTTGGATTGCCATGACTTTGTTTGTTAGGCAAGACATAAGATTTGTTTATCATGCCAAATTGCAAATTCTCTATGCCATGCTTAAAAAGACTAAAATTGCCCCTGTGAAAGAAATATTTAAACATTGGTTAGAAATATTCAAGGCTTCCATGGCTATTTCTTGCACATCCGTTGTGACTCGTATTACTGTTAGTATTGGTGAGTTGGATGGACAAGATGTGACATACATCTCTACTCCACGCATCAAAATTGATGAGCACTACTTGATGCAACGACACCATTTGAAAAATGATGATACTAGGGAACCTTGTATATTTATTTCTAGGATATACAATTGAGATTCTGCTCCCTAACTCAGAACTCTCTTTGTATAAATCTCCATCACTCACCTTCACTCTTGTCGAACAAGAGGAAGCGCACTGGAGTTCTGTTTCTCACAAGGCAATAAGGAGCAAGGGCTAGGGACGAAGCAGGTAGCTCTCAACAGCCACCACCGCCCCTGAACACCACTCATGCCTCAGGCATACCATGTGGAGTGGTTCCCAGCCATGCAGACACCTAGGTTCACCCCGGGTATCAGCCTAGCTAGGGGTACACCCCACAACCACACTGAGGCCTAGTGGATCAGGGATGGCATGAGGCCGACTGATGCAGCATGGAGACATGCTCACTCCTCTGACTCTGAGGGATTGCCACCACCTGTCTAGCCACAATAGTCTACATCGGATCATCATGAGCTAGATGGCATCAACACCTACCTCAGAAGATTAGAGATCCCACACAAGTGAGATCCAAAATACGCTTAACACTCACATGCAAGATATGACACAATGGCAACTTCACCAGTAGCAGATGGCACAAATAAATGCACTGCTGAAGCAACAACACTGACGCACAGGTGGCCTACTAGGTGGTTCTTGGGATACAATCCTAGACCATAGGCCCCGAGCAAGCTTGGGGGAGGACCCCACAGAGGTACCTTGTATCTTTTTTTCGCATTTTTAATTTTTGTATTTATTTTCTACATTTATTTATTAGCATATAAAAAATCAAAAAATTAAAAATACCAAAAAAATGAAATATGATAAAAATATCAAAAATATTTAGAATTAGGACTTTATAAAAATTCCACACACTTGCACGTCTTGATCAAAGTGTATGACTTGCATCTCCCTGTGGTCCTGGTTTTTGACTTAGCAAAATATGTGATGCAAGTATGCCTCGAAGTCATACCTACCCAAAACTTCACTCAAAAGCCTTTAGTGGTAGGATATGAAAAAGAATGCAAAATACCAAATGCCTTTGGTGAGGTTTCATACACATTGAGCGATCGAGAGAATCATTTGAGAAACTTACATTTTATTTTGCAAAACTTATAAAAACCTCTGGATAGATGGTTGATCAAAGAATGAATGATTAGGTGATTCTGTTATAACCATTCTATCTTGTAACCACCCAAGAACTTGGAAAAGCTATATGTCCCACATGAATCAAGGTAAAGGTTGGATAAAAATGTCAAATTATTTAAATTGCAGAAGAATACTTTGTTATATGTGTGGCACTTGTGAATTATATTTGACATAGTCGCAACTCCAGATCAACAACCAAGTACTTAGCTATTTGCTCGAGACGAGCAAAGGTTAAGCTTGGGGGCTTTGTTGGCAGTTACTAACGATCAATTCTGACCGCTAATTAATGTCCAAAACAATAGAAATAAACAACCTTTCAACACATACACATTTACTATTAACATATTTCCACATGTATTGGATGCTTAGTGTTTTGCAGGACATATACACCAAATACATGGGTAACATAGGAAAACGTAAAGCAGAAAAGTGCAAAGGAGCCTAGCCAAAGCCCACCCACACGCTGAACTTGTGCTAGGCACTGTCAGTGGAAGCAACCTAGGCCTAGCTAGAAGGCCACCAGAGCACGGCGGTGGTGAGCAGAGCAGCCCAGGGTGTGGCCGCACCTAGGTTGCATCCCACACTACCCCTAGCTCCGCTCAGGCCCAGTTTGTTCTAGCAGTTGCATGGTGGCATGCAGAGGCGGTCCACATCGGTTTCCTAATTTACACATGCCAAACCAACCTCCATGTCACTATAAGAAGAGGGGTGGAGATCTCCTTCATGACACACAACATTTGAGCCACTACGCCTCCACTTTTCTACTTGTACTCTTGTTTTAGGAGTATTTTGGAGCTAGCAAGGAGGGCTGGCTCCTTGGGAGAATAGAGAGAAAAGCTTGGTATGAATACAAAGAGAATTTCTTCCAAAGTCATGCTCTCATATCATAAATATAGTAGTGCATATGAACTAGACTATAGTTTTCATGTTGTAATCTTGACATATGAACTAGCATATAGTTTGTATGTTATGATCTTAACATGTTCAACTTTATGCTTAACCATTCATATGACTTATATGAGTAGAAGTAGAGCTAGGTTGTGGTGGAGGTTCATCATGCCTTCATTTGTGCCCATGTCCTATGCTTGTTGATTCGTAGGGTCAGAGCTCCGAGGGGGATGTGGGTAGTTTCTGTGTAATCGGGCATGGTGCTTGGGTACATGGGAGCAGGTGAATACATTTCCTACTCTTTGGTTGAGGGGTAGGTGGCAAGTGGTGGCAGTCCTTATCCATCCCTTGTAATCCCCCATGTTTGGGTAGGGTGTAGGAGTCTAAATTGTCACATGAGGTTGCTAGCAGACCAATACTGAGTGGCCTCCTGACCTATCCTAAACTTAGTTCTAGCTCTAATCATGTAACTTATATGATCATTAACTGTTCTTTGCACAACTATATTTGACCATGCTGACTCCACTTAGGAACATTCTTTTATTCTTTGTTTTCCTTTTATCCTTGAGGTTGGCTCAGATGTGTGTCCACTATCCTTGAACTACCATTTTTACCCCTGTTATGAACTGTTGGTTTACTAATGCAAGTATGTAATCTTGTTCATGCTCATGCTAGACTCTTATACCTTGCCCTCCTTTGGGAAAATATAAATAACGATACCCTAAATACTTCCAGGTGAAATGCTACAACGATAGATCCATGCGCTTGCGGATATTTTCTGTAATCGTTAAGAACTATCGTAGTTGGTGTTTCTTGGTGGTGTCAGCTAAGGTTTACTCAATCATAGTGATGGTGCTAAGAAATACCAATAGACATTTCTGGCGCTGTTACCAGGAGATGGTCTCGAAACCTCCATACTTGGTGATTGCACTAAGAAATGCCAACAATTACCTCACTTGTAGGTAGGTTCTTGCAGTGCTTAATTGTTGGGCTAGGTGTGTGATATCCATTAGTTGCTGAACCACCAAGTGTTGGTCGACACAACGGGGACTAGCTGTGCTGGCAAGCACGTGAACCTCGGGAGAAAAATTGTGGGTCAATTGTCTCTTAGATTTCTCCCGGTGATTGTTTGGGTATTCATTGATTGGTTCATCTCTCTCTTGTCATGGCGGTATAACCAATTCACTCACTCTCTTGCATTTACATTGATTACTTTCTTGCCTAGTCAAGCTCTTTAGTGTAGTTAGTCTTGAGAACTTGCTAGTTTGGTTAGTGAGGCTCTTTAGTTGGTCTTTGAGAGCTCACTAGCTTAGAGAGTAATGACTTAGCCTTTGTGTGAATCTAAAGATCATAGATTACTAGAATTGTTGAAATAGGTGGCTTGCAACCCTTATAGAGCTAGAGCAAAATTGCATTTTGCTATTTAGGTTTCTAACCTTTTGCAACTTGAGCTAGAGCAAAATTGCATTTAGTGCTTTTGAAGAGGTTTTTTATAGGCTATCCACCACCCTCTAGCCGTTTAGGACCTTTCAAGTTGTATCAGAGCCATGGTCACTGTTTAATCAAGGCTTAACAACCTTCGGTGTCAAAAGATGGCTCAAGTTGTGTTCAACCATGTGGGGGGCAAACCACCATTCTTTGATGGCACATGTTATGACTATTGGAAGAGAAAGATGAAGATATATCTTTGTTCGATCAATGATCAAGTGTGGTATGTGACCGAGAGTGACTATGCGATTCTTGATCCCACCAATCTCACCAATCAAGACAAGGCAAACAAGCAATACAATACAATGGCTCTCAACACCATCTACAATGCCATTGATTCCAAGGTGTTTGAGCAAATCAAAGATTGTGAAAGAGCTAGTAGGTGTGGAAGAGATTGGAAGAAACAAATGAGGGCACACCAGCAGTCAAGAGTGCCAAATTGTACATCCTTAAGGACATGTTGACAAGCTTCAAGATGAAGGATGATGAGAGCATTCTAGAGATGTTCTGTAGATTGCAAGTGATCATCAATGACTTGATGGATTTGGGTGAGAAGATAAGTGATGATGATGTCTCTGATCGGTTCCTGTTGTGCTTACCTCCAAGATTTGAGACATTGAGATTGATCATCATAAGAGGAGGATTGAAGGCAATAACCCTAACCAAGTATTAGATGATGTCATGACACAAGAGACATATCGTGTGGAAAGGGAGGGGGTTGACCAAGATGTGAAGAAGGATGAGGACAAGAAAAAGAAGAGTGCAGTATTCAAGGCTAGTACATCACCAAGAGCAAGGGCAAAGCAAAGAAAGAAGAATCTAGTGGTGATGAAGAGGCTAGTGACATTGATGATGAGGCTATGCCTCTCTTTGTGCGCAAGCTTGGTAAGTTCATGAAGAAGAAGGACTATGGTGCAAGAAAGAGAAGAGATCACAACAAAGAGTATGTGAGATGATGCTACAAGTGCAAGAGCAAGGATCACATTGTAGCGGATTGTCCCTACAATAGTGATAATGATGAGGATGAGAAGGAGAAGAAGAAAAAGAAGGAAAAGAAGGAAAAGAAGGAGAAGAAGATGACCTTCCAAAAGAAGAAGAAAGGTGATGTCTATGTGGTGACATGGGATAGTGATGCATCAATGGTGGATGGTGACTCTAGTGATGATGATAAGTCTAAGAAGAAGGCACTTGCAAGCATTGCCATCAACAATAAGCCTTCTCTCTTTGGCACTCCATCGACTTGCCTCATGGCAAAGCCCACCAAGGTAAAATATGACAAAAGTGTTGATGCTTGTAGGAGTGATGATGATGATGATGAGGACTCCAAGGAAGCTCTCATGGACATGTTGGAGAATGCCCATACATGTCTTGAGATGAAGAGAAAGGAGTGCAAAGAGTTGCACAAAAGGGTCAAATCCCTCGAGCAATCCTTTGATGAGCTTAATGCCACTCATGAGAGGCTAATGGAAGCCCATGAGAATCTTGGAAAAGCTCACTCTAAGCTTGAAAAGGATCACTCCTCTCTCCTCGAGCAAACCAAGAAGGAGCAAGTCATTGTATCATGTGACGTAGGTTTAACTTGTGATATTCTCTATGAATCTTTGTACAAGCCTATTGTTGTTGCTTCCACTAACCCCTCTTGTAGCACTTCCACTTCCAACTAATCTATTAGTGATGGTCTCACTTATGATGCCACATTAATAGTTGAGAATGAGACTCTCAAGAAGGAGGTCAATGAGCTCACTCTTGCCTTAGGCTAAGCCTTTGGTGGTGAGGACCGCTTGCTTATGTGCTTGGGTAGCCAAAGAGCATCTCTCTACAAAGAGGGATTGGGCTATATCCCCAAGAAAGGTAAGGCAACCTTTGCTCCTCACAAGACTAGTTTTGTGAAGAACAATGGCTGGTATTGCTATAGTTGCAAGCAAGTTGGTCACAAAGAGCATGATTGCAAAAATAAGAAATCACATGCTAATGTATCCTCAATTAAGTTTGATTCTTGTTATTTTCTTACCAAGGGTGCAAATGGTGTGAAGGCTAAGTTTGTTGGTACATCCTTGTTGGGCCCAAAGAAGAAGGCCATTTGGGTACCAAAGAGCTTAGTGACTAACCTTCAAGGACCCAAGCAAGTTTGGGTACCTAAAAGAAATTGATCTTCTTTTGTAGGTCAATTACAAAGCTAGAGGAAGGCATTGGGTGCTTGATAGTGGGTGCACACTACACATGACCGGTGATTCAAGAATGTTCAATTCAATCATAACAAGTGATAGCAATGGAGTTGATAGTATAACATTTGGTGATAATGGCAAAGGCAAGGTCAAAGGGCTTGGTAAGATTGCAATATCCAATGACTTGAGCATTTCCAAGTAGAGAGCTTGAATTTCAACCTATTGTCAGTAGCTCAACTTTGTGATCTTGGTTTCAAGTGCATATTTGGTGTGGATGATGTAGAGATCATAAGTGTAGATGGCTCTAACTTGATATTCAAAGGATTTAGATATGAGAATCTATACTTAGTTGATTACAATGCTAGTAAGCTCAATTGTCAACATGTTTGCTCACTAAGTCTGGCATGGGTTGGTTATGGCATAGAAGGCTTGGTCATGTTGGAATGAAACAATTGAACAAATTGGTTAAGCATGATCTAGTAAGGGGCTTGAAAGATGTCACATTTGAGAAGGATAAGCTATGTAGTGCATGTCCAGCCAGAAAACAAGTTGGTAACACACATGCTAAGAAGAGCATGATGAGCACATCTAAGGCATTTGAGTTGTTGCACATGGACTTGTTTAGACCAACCACATATACTAGTATTGGTGGAAACAAATATGGATTTGTGATAGTGTATGATCTTACTAGATACACATGGGTGTTCTTTCTTGTTGATAAGAGTGATGTATTTGCAACCTTCAAGATATTCATCAAGAGAATACACAATGAGTTTGAAACAACCATCAAGAATGTAAGAAGTGACAATGGTAGTGAATTCAAGGATACTAGAATTGATGAGTTGTATGATGAGTTTGGAATTAGACATCAATTCTCGACCAAGTACACTCCACAATCAAATAACCTTGTTGAGAGGAAGAATAGAACTTTGATTGAAATGGCAAGATCAATGTTGAGTGAGTACAATATGAGTCATTCATTTTGGGCCGAAGCAATCAACACGAATTACTACTATAGCACCCGCCTCTATTGTCACCCAATGATGAGAAGACACCATATGAGCTCTTGAATGGAAGAAAGCCCAACATTGCATAATTTTAGGTTTTTGGTTGCAAATGCTACATATTAAAGAAAGGCACTAGATTGAGTAAGTTTGAGAAGAAGTGTGATGAAGGTTTCTTGCTTGGTTACTCCACTACTAGCAAGGCTTATAGAGTTTGGAATTTGGCTAGTGGTACTCTTGAGGAGGTGCATGATGTTGAATTTGATGAAACCAATGGTTCCCAAGGGGAAGATGAGAATCTAGATGATGTGAGAGGCACTCAATTGTTAAATGCAATGAAGAACATGGATATTGCTGATATAAGGCCTAGAGAGATGATTGATGTTGAAGATGAAAAGAATCAAGTGCTCTCTAATTCAAATGTGGAAGCTAGTAGTTCTCATGATCAAAATCAAGCTAGTACAAGTGGTGCTTAAGTGCAAGATCAACAAGTGGCTAGTTCATCACCTCAACCAAATGATCAACCAAGTGCAACCAATATTGCAAGAGATCATCCTTTGGATTCTATAATTGGTGATATTTCAAGAGGTGTGCAAACTAGATCAAGATTGGCATCATTTTGTGAGCATTTCTCATTTGTGTCATCCATTGAACCAAAGAAGATAGATGAAGCTTTGAAGGATGTTGATTGGGTGAATGCTATGCATGAAGAGCTAAACAGCTTCACAAGAAATCATGTATGGGATTTAGTTGAGAGGCCTAAGGATCATAATGTGATTGGAATAAAGTGGGTCTTTCAGAACAAGCAAGATCAAGATGGGATAGTTATAAGGAACAAAGCAAGATTAGTAGCTCAAGGTTACACTCAAGTTGAAGGTCTTGACTTTGGAGAAACATATGCCTCGGTCGCAAGATTGGAAGCAACTAGTATCTTGTTAGCCTATGCTTGTGCCCACAACATCAAGTTGTACGTAATGGATGTGAAGAGTGCATTTCTCAATGGGTACATCAATGAGCTTGTGTATGTTGAGCAACCTCTCAGTTTTGAAGATGAGAAGAAACCCAACCATGTCTACAAGTTGAGAAAGGCTTTGTATGGCTTAAAGCAAGCACCAAGAGCATGGTACGAGAGATTGAGGGATTTCCTACTCTCTAAGGGATTTAAGATGAGCAAGGTTGACACCACTCTCTTCACCAAGAAGATAGGCAATGACTTGTTTGTGTTGCAAATCTATGTTGATGACATTATCTCTGGATCAATGAATCAAAACTTTTGTGAGGAGTTTGGAAAGATGATGGCCAATGAATTTAAGATGTCCATGATTGAAGAGCTTAGTTATTTCCTTGGTATTCAAATCAAGTAAATAAAGAATGGCACATTTGTGAGTCAAGGCAAGTACATCAAAGACATGCTCAAGAAGTTTGGAATGGATGATGCAAAAGCTATTAGTACACCTATGGGGACAAATGGAAACTTGGATAGTGATGCTAGTGGCAATATGGTGGATCAAAAGATGTATCGGTCTATGATTGGAAGCCTACTATATGTGACCGCATCAAGACCGGATGTGATGTTTAATGTATGCATCTATGTTAGATTTCAAGCCTCACCAAGAGAAAGTCATTTGAAGACAACAAAGAGAATATTGAGGTCCTTGAAGCATACACAAAATGTTTGATTGTGGTATCCCAAAGGACCAAGATTTGAGTTGATTGGATATTCAGACTCTGATTATGTGGGATGCAAAGTTGAGAGAAAGAGGACTTCAGTCACATATCAATTACTGGGAAGATCACTTGTATCTTGGTCATCAAAGAAGCAAAATAGTGTAGCACTTTCAACCACCAAAGCGGAGTACATTTCAGTCGGTAGTTGTTGTGCTTAATTACTTTGGATGAAGGCTACTTTGAGTGACTTTGGAATCAAATTTAAACATGTGCCATTGATATGTGACAATGAGAGTGCCATGAAGCTTACCAACAACCCAATTCAACATTCAAGAACTAAGCACATAGATGTCCACCATCATTTCATAAGAGATCATCAACAAAAAGGGGACATTTGCATTGAGAGTGTGGGCACCGATGATCAACTTGTCGATATATTCACCAAGCCACTTGATGAGAAGAGGTTTTGAAAGCTAAGGAATGAATTGAACATACTTGACTTTTCATATATGTGTTGATGCACCACCCATATATGTGACATGCCTCTCCTTTGAGCAAAGCAAGGTAAAATTGATTGACATGTCATTCATCCATTGCTAAGGACTTGTTTAGTGCATCTAGTCATTCCTCACATGTCTTAGGCTCATTCATGAAAATCAAATGAATTTGATGCTTATATGTGACCACTATTGCCTCTATGTTTGAAATGATCTAGTGGTAGCATATGACATGTTTATGCGCTTGTGAACCTAGTGTTTAATCTAGAAAATGAGCTATAAGTGTTTAACTCAACATTGTCAAGATAAGCCTTGAAATGAGGTGTGAAGAAGCTTGCCATTGGATCAAACTGAGTTAAAGTAATCTAGATTGAACTAAATTTGGCAAATGATCCTCACATAACATGGTTTCACCCAACCTTTCTAAAATTTGAGTGACGTGTTTTTAGTGTCCGTTGAGATCTAATGAGCATGTTTGAATGTGGGGACATGTGGCAAGACCTAGGGGTTTGGAACTTCACTATAGATGGTCTAGAACCATGGTCCAAAGCCTCGGTCCTGAACCTCCCTGAGGGCATAACGGCTATAACTTTTCGGGGGCTCTATAAAATAGAGCTTGGGCATGTTTGGCTCTCTTGGTCATTCTTACATGTGATAGCATCCTTTGAGCTGAGCCAAACCTCTCCCACTCATTTCCATCATTGATTCATCATCTTTGTGAAATTGGGAGTGATTCCTAGTGCATTTGCTTGAGTGATTGTATCTAGTGGCACTTAGAGATCATTGTGGCTGTGGATTTGTTGTTACTCTTAGTGTTTGTTGACACCTAGATGGCTTGGAGCAGTGGAGGAGCATTGGCACAAGTTGGTGATTGTTCGTGGCCATCTCCCAGTGATTGTGAGGGGTGTTGTACCTTCTTCGGTGGAGAGCCAAAAGGTAACTCTAGTGGATTGCTCGTGTCATTGAGCTACCTTGTAGGTAGGTTCTTGCGGCACTTAATTGTTGGGCTAGGTGTGTGATACCTATTAGCCACTGAACCACCAAGTGTTGATTGACACAATGGTGACTAGCGTGCCGACAAGCATGTGAACCTTGGGAGAAAAATTGTGTGCCACTTGTCTCTTGGATTTCTGTTGGTGATTGTTTTGGTATTCATTGATTGGTTCATCTCTCTCTTGCCACGGTGGTGTAATCAATTCACTCACTCTCTTGCATTCACATTGATTACTTTCTTGCCTAGTCAAGCTCTTTAGTGTAGTTAGTCTTGAGAGCTTGTTAGTTTGGTTCATGTGGCTCTTTAGTTAGTCTTTGACAGCTCACTAGCTTAGAGAGTAGTGACTTAGCTATTGTGTGAATCTAGAGATCATACATTACTAGAATTGTTGGAATAGGTGTCTTGGAACCCTTGTAGAGCTAGAGTAAAATTGCATTTCGCTATTTAGGTTTCTAACCTTTTGCTCTATTGCTTTTGTAGAGATTTTTTATAGGCTATTCACCCCCTCTAGCCATTTAGGACCTTTCATTAGCAAACAAAGTCATGGCAATCCATCGATGCATGAACCTCAAAGTAGGATGGTGAATGTTCATGTTACAAGGTTGAAACTTGCCAGTTACATTATGATAAGAAATTACTCTCCAAAATTCATGGCAATTAAAACCTTTGAGAGCATGACCTAAGTCAATTGAGCATTTGTTACTAAAGCCTAAGTGAGAACTAAGATCTCTCCATGTGGGATAATATTCTATTTCAAAAGACAGAAAGTAATCCCACCCTCAACTTCTTATAAAGAGCATAGAAATTGGATAGTCAGGAGGCGAGAACCTTCCTCCTCAATGAGAGCAATGTTGTCCTGTCCAATGGCTTTCCAAATGGTGGCAAATTTGGCATCCATACCTATCTTTTTGAGGAGGCTTGGGTCATGCACCGGTGTGTGGACAAAGTCACGATTCTTGATGAGGTTGTATGCTTGTGTCTCCTGGTCTCTTTCTAAGTCGAGGTAGGGCGCGTCATCATCGCCCTCCATTGGTTGTTCTTGCTCTTCCATTGGCTCAGTTTCTTCGTCTTCATGCATTGGGCTCTCTTTGGGCTCGGTGTAGCATGCGTTGAGCTTCCATGGGAGCAACTTGAGCTCAACCCCATGATCTTCTTGATGGCACCGATGATGTTTTTCCTGAACCTGCCCATGGCAAAAAATAGCACAACAAGCTCAAAAACGGGGTTATGTTAGTGAAAACAAATCGAGCAACCCGCGAGTTTGGCTTGGTGGTCTTGATCTTAGGAATTTTCTATAGAGTTTCCTTGCTCTCAAAGCATTGTGGAAAATATTTTTACAAGTGGTAGAGCAAAGAGAGTGAGAGGGAGTGAAAGAATGAGACTGGAGTGTGAGTGAGGGCTCACACCCAAGCTCTCGCTTTTATAGAAGCGAACACCGACCGAGAGGGGGAGGGAGCAATGGCTCCTAGCTACAGGAGAAGTGACAGCACCAGTGGTGGCAGGTGGCACTAGAGGGGCCCTGCTCAGGTCCCCCTTTGGCCGTTGGATTCCAACGGCTAAATGGGAGCTAGCTATTGGGGTTTCACAATTTTTGAACTCCCCTCTTCTCAGATTTGATTTTCCACAAAAATTTTATTATATTTTGAAATTTCCATAAATATCATAAAAATGAGAAATGATAAAAGAAAAATCTAAGCTATCATAAAATGATTTTTATTTTATTTTTCTAAAAATTTATTTTGAAGTAAAATTTTAAATTTTGAAATTTTTGAATTTTTCAAGGATAACTACCAATTTACCTTCGGCAAGGGCTCGACATTTATAGTCCATCGGAAAGATTTCTCCTCCATTATTGCTCTACAGCTGTATGAGTAAATTCAGGGAATTCTCGGGTTGCCCTGGGACTTTACCCAAATAGTTGACCGGAATAGCTGCAACTATTTGAGCTATTTGAGTTCAATCATTTTATTAAAACTTAGTTGATTCTTAACAGAGGAGGGTAAGCTTTGAATTTTAGAGTTTATATTTTCAAGCATTTTATCATTAAACATCAACTTTTTAGTTAGATTTTCATTTATTTTTGCTTGGCCTAAGACCAAGTCTTTCACGGAAGGTTGATTCGCATTGAAATTGGAGTTGAAATTCGAATTACTTTCTTATGGGCGGGACAGGTTGTTCCACCCATTATTGTTTTGTTAGAATCTATTGTTGAAGTATGCGGTATTTTTACGGGTCTCAGGGCAGTTGTTCCCTAAGTGTCTGACTTCTCCACAGACCTCATGATGAGGACATCACTCTTTCAGATGCACCTTCTGATCCTCTAACCATTATGCAAGGTCCAATGACCCGAGCTCGAATGCGTCAACTCAATTTAGAGGTGAGCTTGTTCTTAAGCGATCCTTTTCATACTTTTGAGAATAGACTACTACCTAATGATGTTATCTTGCTTAGGAACATTGGAGAGGATCATGAAGGACTTAGAGGAAGTGGTGGAGGTGATGATGACCAGCAAGGACGTCCAACACAAGCCAGAGGCCTAGTCCAACATGAATTCGAGTCGGCCTCGGCCTCCAGGACTAGTCTTCCTTGAACTGGTCACCCAGGACGCATCTAGACTCCGTTTTTGATGATCCACATATGGATGGAAAGCTAATTTGATAAGGAACCCAATCTAAGTGGTTTCATGTCAAAATCTCTTCGGAATCAACAGGAATTATCGAAACAAGTCAGCATCTAGAATCTACCAGGGTGCTACGACACCTTCTTTTGGTCCGTTGGACCGCGTATCATGTTTGGGCCCATTAGGGGGCGCGTCTAGGGTAGGCGATGACCCTAAGACCTTTATAATCATACACCGCCGCCATCATTAGGTTTTGGGTTTTGCTTAGATTATTCTGTCAAGAACAGTTTCACCATTCATCGGTTTATGAGCCCCCAACTTTGTGAGATAATCATTCATCTGCAATTTAGTTGTGTTCTTTCTTGTTCTTGCTTGTGTTCTTCATTGCACAAGCAAGGATTAGCCTTCTTGGTGAGGTCAACCTGGTCCATGACTTGGTTGATAACCAGAGGACCTGTGGTGCTAAGATTGCAGGGTTTGATCTTTCGATCTGAAGCCGGATCGGTGTGTCATTCTCCGCCACAACGATAGTTACCATCACCTGACGTAAGATCAGGATCCCCGTCTCCATTAAGTGGTAATCAGAGCTAAGGTATACCATCAGGTTCATATTTATTCCCTAGTTTGAGTGTTTTGCATTTGTCCTATAGTCTAGTGCCATACTCGTTTTTCCTGTCCTAGAACCTTCCGCGCTATAGCCTTTGCATATTTCAGTTTTAGAGTCCGTCGTGTTGAGTTTTTGTCCTAGTCGAGGTCTTGTTGCTGGTTAGGTCATGTTAGAGTCTAGTTCTTGTGTTTTCCCCATCATTTCTGTAACACCCCAGTGTTATGGTTGCACTAAAACACTTGCATCACTTGAGCATGAGCATAGCATCATCATCCCATTCATAAGCATCATACCATTATGAATGTTATCATTTCATGTGTGTTTCTATTTGAACTGCTTGGTGTTATACTAGCATTTGGGTGTGCTCATGTGTGGTCTATGCAAATGTGTGCCAAATGTCCCCTTAAGCAACTTAGCTACACTTAGAATGTCTTTAGCAACAATGTTCATGTTGATCATCTTACCTAATTACACTTCCAAGTCATGGTTTGACCATTGTAGAACACTAGAGCTCCTAAGTTTGACTGTTTAAGAAGTACAATTTAGAATGTTTGCATGTCTGAGCAACCTAAAGCAAAGTTGTAGCAAATTTTATAAGGAACAAACTTTGTTTGGGAGCCAACTCATGAAAATGTTCACAACATGTTCAAAAAGGACGCACAAGTCAGAATTGAAAGCTGTTTCAACAATTAAAATTTTTTCTAAGTGTTTTACTGGATTTTAGTTTCATGTACCCTAGTTCGGAGCACTGTATCTCACTAACCAAGCCAAACCAGCTCGAGCTCCAATTAGCAAACTTGTAGTACTCATGTAGGTCTCCAAATTTGTTAACTATGACTTAACCTAGATCGCCACGGTTTGAGAGATCTATGGTCGACAAGTTTCGCTGTCAGTCGGCACCTATGTAACTAAATCGGTGTCTACAGTTCCGACCGGCAACAGAGAAAGAACGCCGCATGGAGGACACTCGTCGCCGGCCGCCTGGCTACGCAGGCCATGCGCCACAGCTGTCCTGGCACTACTGGCCACTACTAGAACTGCGTCTGTATGCCTGACCGACCCTCAAGTTCATTTTTCGTTTTCCTTCACCTCCTTCGCTCGCCGCAGCAGCGCAACGTCTCCGCCGTCATTGCCGAGAGCACGCCGTCGCCCAGCTTGCTTGCTGTCACGTTTGGGCTCCCTCCAACTAGCACATGACTCTGTCTTCTTCCTCCGGAGCTCGCCCACCTTGCCACTAAGCTGGAGAGTCAAGGTGGACGCTGTTCTTCTCCTTCTCTGCAGTGCTCCTCCTTGCCGCCGGAGTAGGAGGTGAGCCCGCCGTGGCCAACCACCACCAGAGCTCTCTCCCTCCTTTCTCTCCCATCCCTCATTTTCTCTACGTACTCCTAATGCTCACGCCTGGCTTAGGTCAGACCGCCATGGCCAGAGTTGGTCGACGTACCTTGCACAGCGCCGCCGCAACCACCATTGCCGACGGTGACCTCCTCCTCTATAGCTAGGGGGTCCGTTTTCTACTCCCATCGGCGCGGGGCAGTGTGCTGAGCACGTTGGTGACACCCCCTTCACTGGAATCCTCGTCGTTGTCGAGCAGTGGCCGGTCAACGACCTCCCCTGCTTCGGCTGCGACTGGCCGGTGGGTCCATTGACCCCACGGGACCTGCTTGTCAATGGCTCATAGAGTTTTAGATTTGAGTTTAAATGTAGATTTTTATGCTATTTTGTGATTTTTGTATCTCCTAAGTGGTAGATCCAAATGGAGTGAGGCAAATTTTGGTAGAGTCACAATGAAGTGTAGTATTTAAGAAAAATAGGACATGAGCACTTGTTGTAGAAATTTTGGATGAATTAAATAGGAACTTAAAATGTGTTTTTCAATACATGCAAACTTGTTTAAATTATATCTTGAGTTTCTGTGATCCAAAAATTATGAAATTTTGTGGGTAAGCTATTCTTGCTTAGTAGAAGCTCTGGTAAAAATTTGAGAGTCATTGCATGTATGGTTTTTGAGTTATAGATTTTTCTTTTACCATTGGTTGATACTTGTGTGAATTTTCATATATTATCTAGGAATCCTATGACCCTGAAATTTGGTGGGTAGCATCCTAGTACCTTAAGTATGCTAGGAAAAATATGAAATCTTTTGCTTGACACTTTTCACTAAGGTTTCCTAATTATTTCATTTCAAGCCATTATGCCTTATCATTTTTATGTAGGCTGTTATACTTACTCAAATGGTGTCAAATTTTTATGGTAGTATACTTAGAGCATGTAGTACCTACTGTAATTTTTGTAGATTTAATGTTAGAGTTTTCATATATGGTTACCATTTCCCCTGATTAATTAAATAAATTAAGAAAAGCATTAAAAGAAAGGATTTGGTGGTGAACACCCTACTTTCTGGTATTATTTTGATATGTGTGATGAGTTAGTAAAGTTGGTCTTGTCCAATTATATGTATGAAACATAAGTTAATAATTATTTTCTCCCGTTATGTAATTCTGGACAGCAAAGCATAGATTTACTATTTTGGCTATGATAGATTGTGATTCGGCTTTTGGTGATTAAATAAGAGTTGTAGGTAATTTTATAAGCTTTCCATAAAGTCTTAAATCATGGTATTTGGATCTGTAGAACTCCAGTTATGGATCAAACTTGTAGCTGCTGTTTGCAGCCTGAAAACTGTTGAGTGCAGTGACTGACTTGTTTGCTTTATATGAGTGGATGTGATGATTTAGATGCTAGACTAATTAAGATAAATTGTAGTTGCAGGTGCTAGACCTCTTACAGAAGATGAACAACTTTATCTTAGGTTGTTAGAACTTGGTGAGTGTGCCGTTCTTGTTTTCTAAAAGAGATATGCACCTACTCGGTAAAAATCAATGTTAATCTTGCATCATTATGTCTTTCATGCGTCCATTCATACATGGCTATACATTTCATCATCATCTTCCATCTCTTGTGCATGCACGATTCTTACTATGCATATGCATGCAATAGGTGTTCCGGAGGGAGTTACGCTTCTGGAATTCGAACCAATACTTCCAGAGGAGCCGCAGCAAGCTCAGTAGCAGGAGGTGCAGGCCCCGAAGAAGGAGGCAACGAAGAAGTTCTTGAGTGCCCCGATCACCAACCTTCATCTTTTCTGAAAGGCAAGCCCCGAAGCATTCTAAGTCTCCTATGTTTTAAAAATGGTTACTTTGAGTATCTTTATTTATTGATGCATTAAGTGATAGGAATTGGATGCGAACACTTCTTGCATATATATCTATTCCTTGGCCAGTATATGTACCCTGAATCCTATTTAGGTCCAGGAGCGAATCAAAGCTTAGCCATGCTTAGACCGGTAAGAGTCTGGTGATTTCCTGTCACCTGCATATTAGGAAAATGTCTGGTCACGGTTGGCTATAATTGCTATCGTGGAGAATAACCATGTGTTAATAATGAATTGTGACCGGGCGGGAGGTCGATAGAGAAGCAACAAGGCAAGGAGGTCTTTGGTGTGGATCTATCCCCGTCTATGTCGGTTAAGGACCGATTCGATGTACGTCCTCATGTCATGTTGAACGCATGCCTATCACTTAGTTGGCCGGATAACTCGTTCCGACCGCGAAGCCGAGTAGCTCAACTCAGGCCGGAAGACCGAGAAGTGAAAGTGCACACCCTAGCGGTAGCAAGGATGTGTGGGGAGCTATTGGCGTAAGTCCATGGTGAGATTGACCACTTGGCAGAGTGGAGTCCCTGAGGGTGCGATGCTACTCGGAGCCGCGATTCTTGAGATGTACCAAAGGTGACCTAAGGCTGCCTTCACGAGGTATGCCTGGGTTTGTGTTAGGAATACCCCTCCAGCTAGATAAGAATCGATTCGAATCACTGTCTCTCCTAGATAGTGAGAACTTGACTGAGCAGCGGCAACGTAGATGCACTTAAGTGAACTTGATGGTTAAATCGATGATGATGATACAACATTATACCGGATATGGTTACTAATGTTTGGAGTTAATCAATTGCTTGCTCTAGTACAGGCGCTAATCTAGTGGATAGGTTAATATTGTTAAATTGCTGCTTACTCATAAATCAAATTATGTTCTCTTATCACTAAAGCTTTTATGCAAAATGGTTGTCAAGCAAGATCCACCGATAAAGCCTTGCATACTCCTTGGTGTCATTTATTTCTGGTTTACGATGGGTAAGTCTAGCTGAGTACCTTCTCTTACTCAGGGTTTATTCCCCCTTGTTGCAGATGACGTGCTCTATAACGGCTACTGCAAGTATTGTCTTCACCCTATGGGGGATGAAGACTAGATCATGGGCATGATCATCTATGTTATCTTATCTTACTGCTTTTACTAGATATGACTATGGAACTGGCTTGTATTTGAACTAAGTGTGTGTGATGGTGTCAAACTACTTTGCTTCCGCTATTTGTGAACTCGTTTTGTAATAACTATGTGTACTCTGATGTATGTGGTACTTATGAACTACTTATGAAATGGATGTAACATGTGGCTTGTTATGTTGAATTACTGTGATCTTGGTTGTATACAAGTTGGTTTGAAATCCTTCGTGGTTTCAGTTGACTACCAAGTTTATATGGGTTCAAGTATGACGGTTTGATCACTCCGGTGATTGCTTTCGTACTTGTGCTCTTATAAATTGGTCACTTCTGTTACAGCTGGCATCAGAGCTAGATTCAACATTAAACATGTCATATGTGTATTTAAAACAAAAGCTTTTGTTTGCAAAAATTAGTTTTGACATCTTATAGCTATCTATATATAGGTGTTCAAATCTGAAATTTTTGCTAAGTATGCCAGTTGTCATATCCTCTATGCCCAAATAAGGACTTTCAGGTGGCTTATTTAAGTAATGACTTTTGGGGGGAAATTGCTTGCATTTTATTTCGTCGTCCATACAGCGTGCTATTGTATGGATGCCATCCGCTTGGGTGGTAATGTATGGATCAATTGCCTCTATGCCCAGGTAAAGTGAGCTGTGAGAGCATGACCGTCCAATTGTTGGTCTAGGGGAGAGTTAGTTATGGTTACCGGAATGTTTACATGTTGCACACATGCACATATGAAGGTACTTAATTGTGGGTGTATCAATCGGGTAGCTTTGGATACCGAAGTATATATATCTGGGGATGTATATATGGAGAGTATCTTAGTTTACTGCTTTCATTGCGTACTTATTTCTTTTGTTGGGATGGGCTGCAATGAAATTTTTTGCAGGTACACTAACAACGCAACGTGTAGCTCGACTAGATACGTATATGAGAGAACGTATGTATGCCACCATCTATGTCGCTAGAATGTTAAATTTTCTTAAGATTCGTGAGGACATACGGAACGTGCATGCATCATGTTTACTCATGCCATTACATTTTTGCATCACTCCCTCCCTTATCTTCAAGTATTCCATTATACTTTTCTCATCCTGCAAGGTAATCCTCTCACACCCAAGTTGCAATGCTACGACTGATGGCCGCACTAGCACTACCACCCTGGAGCAGCACATTCCTTCATGTGTTTGGCACCCCAACCCTATTGTGGATGGTGTTACATTCAGTAGGATACACGGAGAAGCTTTGTTATACTTAGATGAAATCTCTAAAACTGGCATGTTGGTTCCATTTGGATGTGAGCTTTAAATCGAAGTCCAGTTTTGAAGTTGACCAAAAATTTGGCATGTGAGCGTATGCATCGCATGAATGTGCGGAGTAAAGTTATGGCGATGTTAGGAGGGTGAATTATTACGCCTCTATTTATTGTATGAGTATCTGGTTATGTCTTTTGGCCTGACCAATGCTCCTGCATACTTCGTATATCTGATGAATTATGTGTTCATGGAAGAACTGGACAAATCTGTAGTTGTCTTCATTGATGACATCTTGATCTTTTCTGTAAATGCTAAAGAACATGCTGAGCATCTGAGAGTTGTTTTATCCAGGCTATGAGAGCATAAGCTTTATGCCAAGTTCAGTAAATGTGAGTTTTGGCTTAAGAAAGTACCTTTCTTGGGTCATGTGTTGTCCGATGAAGGGATTTCAGTTGATCCGTCTAAGGTGCAAGAAGTCATGAATTGGAAAGCACCAACGTCAGTACATGAGATCAGAAGTTTCCTTGGTTTAGCTGGATATTATCATCGATTCATCCCAGATTTCTCTAAGGTAGCCAAGCCCATGACTAGGTTACTTCAAAAAGATGTAAAGTTTGTTTGGACTCCAGAGTGTGAGACTGCTTTTTGCACTTTGAGGACCTTGTTGACATCAGCTCCTGTGTTGGCACAACCTGACATCGAGAAACCTTTTGATGTGTTTTGTGATGCATCAGGTACCGGTTTAGGATGTGTCCTTATGCAGGAAGGCCGAGTTATCGCCTATGCCTCACGTCAGCTAAGGAAGCACGAAGCTAATTATCCAACTCATGATCTTGAGTTAGCTGCGGTTGTTCATGCTTTGAAGATTTGGAGGCATTACCTGCTCGGTAACGTGTGCCATATTTATACCGATCATAAAAGTCTCAAGTATATCTTCACTCAACCAGAATTGAACATGAGATAGAGAAGATGGCTAGAGTTGATTAAGGATTATAACTTAGAAGTTCATTATTATCCGGGTAAAGCAAATGTTGTTGCTGATGCCTTGAGTAGGAAATCTCACTGTAATTCTCTCTTGGAAGCAGATTATCATTTGGCACATCTGTTACATCCTGCTGTGTTGCACAGTATTACCCTTAGTTGCTCTCTAGAAAGTAAAATCATCGAGTTTCAAAAAACCGATGTGGATGTGTTCCACATCAAAAGAAAGATGAAGGAACAAGAGACAAAACACTTTCACATTGATGAGAAGGGTGTTCTATGGTTTAAGGATAGACTGGTAGTACCAAAGGACAAAGAGCTTAGAAACTAAATCTTAGAAGAAGCTCACTCATCCAAGTTATCTATCCACCTGGGAAGTAGCAAAATGTATCAAGATTTGAAATCTCACTTTTGGTGGACAAAGATGAAGAAAGAAATCGCAGCTTATGTTGCAAGGTGCGATAATTGTTGTAGAGTCAAAGCAATTCACATGAAGCCTGCTGGACTTCTCCAACCATTGTCTATACCAGGATGGAAGTGGGAAGAGATTAGTATGGATTTTATTGTTGGACTTCCCCCTACTCAAAAGAATTTTAATTCCATATGGGTAATAGTGGATCGTTTAACAAAGTCTGCTCATTTCATACCAGTTAGAGTTGACTATCGACCAAGTGACTATGCTGAGCTATATTTTAACCAGATAGTACATCTCCATGGTGTTCCTAGAACCATTATATCTGATAGAGGACCTCAGTTCATCGCTCGTTTTTGGGAACAATTGCATAAGATGATAGGGACCAACTTAGTTAGAAGTTCTGCTTATCATCTGCAAACCTCTGGACAGACGGAGCGGGTGAATCAAATATTGGAAGACATGTTAAGAGCTTGCGTCATATCCTCCAAAGGTTCATGGGATAAGTGGTTACCCTTGGCTGAATTTTCCTATAATAATAGTTATCAAGAAAGTATCAAGATGGCCCCGTTCGAAGCGTTGTATGGTCGCAAGTGTAGAACTCCTTTGAACTGGGTTGAATCTAGAGAAAGGAGGTACTATGGCATTGATTTTGTCGAAGAGGCTGAACAACAAGTCCGTACTATCCAAAAACATATGAAAGCCGCTCAAGCTAGGTAGAAAAGCTATGCGGATAAAAGAAGGAAGCCCATTGAGTTTGAAGTGGGTGATCACGTTTATCTGAAGGTATCACCGATGAAAGGTGTGCAGCGATTCAGAGTAAAGAGAAAGCTTGCACCTAGGTATGTAGGTCCATATCCGATCATAGAGAAGAGTGGGAATGTAGCTTACAAGATAGAGGTACCTTATGAGATGAGAGCTATCTTCAATGTTTTTCATGTATCTCAATTGAAGAAATGTCTCCGTGTTCCCGAAGAAAGAGTTTCACTTCGAGATGTCAAGTTGAAATCAGATCTATCCTATGAAGAAAGACCAGTGCGGGTTATCGACATGAGAGAAAGAGTAACCTAGAACCATGTGGTTAAGTTCTACAAGGTTACGTGGAGTAACCAGGGTAGTGAGAGCGATGCAATGTGGGAGTGGGAAGATTATTTGAAGGATGTATACCCTACCTTTTATTCAAAATGGTATGCTTTTCAAATCTCGGGGCGAGATTTTTATAAGGGGGGAGGGCTATAACACCCCAGTGTTATGGTTGCACTAAAACACTTGCATCACTTGAGCATGAGCATAGCATCATCATCCCATTCATAAGCATCATACCATTATGAATGTTATCATTTCATGTGTGTTTCTATTTGAACTGCTTGGTGTTATACTAGCATTTGGGTGTGCTCATGTGTGGTCTATGCAAATGTGTGCCAAATGTCCCCTTAAGCAACTTAGCTACACTTAGAATGTCTTTAGCAACAATGTTCATGTTGATCATCTTACCTAATTACACTTCCAAGTCATGGTTTGACCATTGTAGAACACTAGAGCTCCTAAGTTTGACTGTTTAAGAAGTACAACTTAGAATGTTTGCATGTCTGAGCAACCTAAAGCAAAGTTGTAGCAATTTTATAAGGAACAAACTTTGTTTGGGAGCAACTCATGAAAATGTGCACAACATGTTCGAAAAGGACCCACAAGTCAGAATTGAAAGCTGTTTCAATAATTGAAAAATTTTCTAAGTGTTTTACTGGATTTTAGTTTCATGTACCCTAGTTTGGAGCACTGTATCTCACTAACCAAGCCAAACCAGCTCAAGCTCCAATTAGAAAACTTGTAGTACTCACATAGGTCTCCAACTTTGTTAACTACGACTTAACCTGGATCGCCACGGTTTGAGAGATCTATGGTCGACAAGTTTTGCTGTCAGTCGGCACCTATGTAACTGAATCGGTGTCTACAGTTCCAACCGGCAACAGAGAAAGAACGCTGCGTGGAGGACACTCATCATCGGCCGCCTGGCTGTGTAGGCCACGTGCCGCGGCTGTCCTGGCACTGCTGGCCACTGCTTGAACTATGTCCGTCTGCCCGACCGGCCCTCAAGTTTATTTTCGTTTTCCTTCGCCTCCTTCGCTCGTCACAGCAGCGCAACGCCTTCGTCGTCATTGCCGAGAGCATGCCGTCGCCCAGCTCGCTCACTATCGTGTCTGTGCTCCCTCCAGCTAGCACATGACTCCATCTTCTTCCTCTGGAGCTCGCCCACCTCGCCACTGAGCCAGAGAGTCAAGGTGGATGCTGTTCTTCTCCTTCTCCGTAGCGCTCCTCCATTGCCGCTGGAGTCGGTGGTGAGCCCATCGTGGCCAACCACCACCGGAGCTCTCTCCCTCCTTTCTCTCCCATCCCTCATTTTCTCTACGTACTCCTGATGCTCACGCCTAGCTTAGGTCGAACCGCCATGCCCGGAGTTGGCCGGCGTACCTTGCGCAGCACCGCCGCAACCACCATTGCCGACGGTGACCTCCTCCTCTGTAGCTAGGGGTCCGTTTTCTACTCCCATCGATGTGGGGCAGTGTGCTGAGCATGTTGGTGCCACCCCCTTCGCAGGAATCCTCACCGTCATCGAGCGGTGGCCAGTCAACGACCTCCCCTGCTTCGGCTGCGACTGGCCGGTGGGTCCATTGACCCCACGGGACCCGCCTGTCAATGGCTCATAGAGTTTTAGATTTGAGTTTAAATGCAGATTTTTATGCTATTTTGTGATTTTTGTATCTCCTAAGTGGTAGATCCAAATGGAGTGAGGCAAATTTTGGTAGAGTAACAATGAAGTATAGTATTTAAGAAAAATAGGACATGAGCACTTGTTGTAGAAATTTTGGATGACTTAAATAGGAACTTAAAATGTGTTTTTAAATACATGCAAACTTGTTTAAATTATATCTTGAGTTTCTTTGATCCAAAAATTATGAAATTTTGTGGGTAAGCTATTCTTGCTTAGTAGAAGCTCTGGTAAAAATTTGAGAGTCATTGCATGTATGGTTTTTGAGTTATAGATTTTTCTTTTACCATTGGTTGATACTTGTGTGAATTTTCATAAATTATCTAGGAATCCTATGACCCTGAAATTTGGTGGGTAGCATCCTAGTACCTTAAGTATGCTAGGAAAAATATGAAATCTATTGCTTGACACTTTTCACTAAGGTTTCCTAATTATTTCATTTCAAGCCATTATGCCTTATCATTTTTATGTAGGCTGTTATACTTACTCAAATGGTGTGAAATTTTTATGGTAGTATACTTAGAGCATGTAGTACCTACTGTAATTTTTGTAGATTTAATGTTAGAGTTTTCATATATGGTTACCATTTCCCCTGATTAATTAAATAAATTAAGAAAAGCATTAAAAGAAAGGATTTGGTGGTGAACACCCTACTTTCTGGTATTATTTTGATATGTGTGATGAGTTAGTAAAGTTGGTCTTGTCCAATTATATGTATGAAACATAAGTTAATAATTATTTTCTCCCGTTATGTAATTCTGGACAGCAAAGCATAGATTTACTATTTTGGCTATGATAGATTGTGATTCGGCTTTTGGTGATTAAATAAGAGTTGTAGGTAATTTTATAAGCTTTCCATAAAGTCTTAAATCATGGTATTTGGATCTGTAGAACTCCAGTTATGGATCAAACTTGTAGCTGCTGTTTGCAGCCTGAAAACTGTTGAGTGCAGTGACTGACTTGTTTGCTTTATATGAGTGGATGTGATGATTTAGATGCTAGGCTAATTACGATAAATTATAGTTGCAGGTGCTAGACCTCTTACAGAAGATGAACAACTTTATCTTAGGTTGTTAGAACTTGGTGAGTGTGCCGTTCTTGTTTTCTAAAAGAGATATGCACCTACTCGGTAAAAATCAATGTTAATCTTGCATCATTATGTCTTTCATGCGTCCATTCATACATGGCTATACATTTCATCATCATCTTCCATCTCTTGTGCATGCACGATTCTTACTATGCATATGCATGCAATAGGTGTTCCGGAGGGAGTTACGCTTCTGGAATTCGAGCCAGTACTTCCGGAGGAGCCGCAGCAAGCTCAGTAGCAGGAGGTGCAGGCCCTCGAAGAAGGAGGCAACGAAGAAGTTCTTGAGTGCCCCGATCACCAACCTTCATCTTTTCTGAAAGGCAAGCCCCGGAGCATTCTAAGTCTCCTATGTTTTAAAAATGGTTACTTTGGGTATCTTTATTTATTGATGCATTAAGTGATAGGAATTGGATGCGAACACTTCTTGCATATATCTATTCCTTGGCCAGTATACATACCCTGAATCCTATTTAGGTCCAGGAGCGAATCAAAGCTTAGCCATGCTTAGACCAGTAAGAGTCAGGTGATTTCTTGTCACCTGCATATTAGGAAAATGTCTGGTCACGGTTGGCTATAATTGCTATCGTGGAGAATAACCATGTGTTAATAATGAATTGTGACCGAGCGGGAGGTCGATAGAGAAGCAACAAGGCAAGGAGGTCTTGGGTGTGGATCTGTCCCTGTCTGTGTCGGTTAAGGACCGATTCGCTGTACATCCTCATGTTATGTTGAATGCATGCCTATCACTTAGTTGTCCAGATAACTCATTCCGACCGCGAAGCCGAGTAGCTCAACTCAGGCTGGAAGACTGAGAAGTGAAAGTGTGCACCCTGGCGGTAGCAAGGATGTGCGGGGAGCTATTGGCGTAAGTCCACAGTTAGATTGACCACCTGGCAGAGTGGACTCCCTAAGGGTGCGGCGCTGCTCGGAGCCGCGATTCCTAAGATGTACCAAAGGTGACCTAAGGCTACCTTCGCGAGGTATGCCTGTGTTTGTGTTAGGAATACCCCTCCAGCTAGATAGGAATCGATTCGAATCGCCATCTCTCCCGGATAGTGAGAACTTGACTGAGCAGCGGTAACGTAGATGCACTTAAGTGAACTTAATGGTTAAATCGATGATGATGATGATACAACATTATACCGGATATGGTTACTAATGTTTGGAGTTAATCTATTGCTTGCTCTAGTACAGGTGCTAATCTAGTGGATAGGTTAATATTGTTAAATTGCTGCTTACTCATAAATCAAATTATGTTCTCTTATCACTAAAGCTTTTATGCAAAATGGTTGTCAAGCAAGATCCACTGATAAAGCCTTGCATACTCCATGGTGTCATTTATTTCTGGTTTACGACGGGTAAGTCTAGCTGAGTACCTTCTCGTACTCAGGGTTTATTCCCCCTTGTTGTAGATGACGTGCTCTATAACGGCTACTGCAAGTATTGTCTCCACCCTACGAGGGATGAAGACTAGATCATGGGCATGATCATCTATGTTATCTTATCTTACTGCTTTTGCTAGATATGACTATGGAACTGGCTTGTATTTGAACTAAGTGTGTGTGATGGTGTCAAACTACTTTGCTTCCGCTATTTGTGAACTCGTTTTGTAATAACTATGTGTACTCTGATGTATGTGGTACTTATGAATTACTTATGAAATGGATGTAACATGTGGCTTGTTATGTTGAATTACTATGATCTTGGTCGTATACAAGTTGGTTTGAAATCCTTCGTGGTTTCAGTTGACTACCGAGTTTATATGGGTTCAAGTATGACGGTTTGATCACTCCGGTGATTGCTTTCGTACTTGTGCTCTTATAAATTGGTCAGTTCTGTTACAGTTTCCATCAAATCTTTGCTGTTGTGACCAATTTTATGCACATTGTTCCCGGTTTGTCCTCTAATTCGGAGTCAATTCTTAAAATTGGTCTAGTTTTCACATACGAACTCCGATTTTGACGTTCCATATATCAAAATCGATCAGAAAATTTTTTTGGATCCATCCATCCCCTACTTTGCTGGGGTTGGAAAATTTTAGATTGGTCAAAAAGTGGTCACAAGATCCTCAGTAAAAGAAAATTTCACTTGTTTGAGCTCATATTTTCTGTGGTTACTTTTTTGTGCACCTAAGTAAAGGAAAAATATCAAAATAAAATAAAATAAAAAAGTCAAAATTTCCCAAAAAAACAATGACAGCCCAAAAAATAGAAAAAAAGAGAGGGGCAAAAGAGGAACAATATCTAGAGGAGCATATAGAGAAGACCAAAGTGAGCTGTGTTAGCGTGTGCTGTCTGGTACCTTGTTTGTGTTGCTGTTTCCATCCACCATACTTGTTTTTCACACACCTGTCACCTTGCTATCCACCATACTTTTGTCACACACCTAGTACTTGGAACATTTTAGACCAGCAACGAGAACAAGTACTTTGGATTATAATTCAACATTACTTTCTGTTACTGACTTGTGTGCCAGATATACATATTACTCTTTGTGTGCCCTCCAAGCTCCACAAACTCTTCAGATCAGTATAGACAAAGGGCCTTGCAATCTCGGTACCACTGCCTCATAGGTATCACGAACCAGCTGCCGATTGTACCACCCACTGCTTGTGTTGGTAAGAACTTTGTAAGAGCTTGGTAAGACGCTTCCACTTGCTGTGAAAAGTGAGATCACTACAACCACGTAGTCATTTGGTAGGGATAACTTTCACCTATTTGTTCCTATTTTTGTGTTTTCAATGGCAGGAGGTGAACAGACTAGAGATAACAATCCTAAGGGTTTCAACGAGTGTGTTAGTCAAGAGCAACTACAAGCTGTTGTAGAGGATGCCCAAAAAAGGATGAATGAGGCCGTTAGGAAGGCCGTCACTTATGCACTCATTGAACTCAACATTGGCAATAGCATGGAGAGATTGGACAAGCGAATTTCCACGCTAACCGACAAGGTTACTGAGTTGGAAACCTTTGTGGCGGGCAACAACGATGTCTCTGGCAGCAACACCGATGGTCAAGACACGGTGTATGATGCCAACAGGAACACAGGTCGAGCAGCTTTCCAACAAGAGAGATTATGACAATGTCTTCGCCGCAACACGATAGGTGTGGGTGGTGTCCACCACCACCGTCAAGGTAATAATCACCGTGTGCCCGATGATCCTTATGCTAAAATTAAGTTCACAATACCATCTTTTTCGGGTCATTATGATGCTGAGGGATATCTTGATTGGGAGATGATGATAGAACAAAAGTTTAGTGCCCACCTTGTACCTGAGCAGCATAGAGTTAGACAAGCTACTAGTGAGTTTAAGGATTTTGCCATTATTTGATGGAATGGGCTAGCTGCACAGAATGCTTTACCTAGTACGTGGGAAGAACTTAAGGTAGTTATTGATGAGGACATCACTTCTTTAGAGGTACCTACTGATCCTCCAACCGTCATGCAAGGTCCAATGACCCGGGCTCAAAAGCGACAACTCAATTTAGAGGTGAGCTCGTTCTTAAGCGATACTTTTCATACTTTTGAGAATAGACTACTACCTAATGATGTTATCTTGCTTAGGAACATTGGAGAGGGTCATGAAGGACTTAGAGGAAGTGGTGGTGGTGATGATGACCAGCAAGGATGTCCAACACAAGTTGGAGGCCCAGTCCAACAAGAATTTGAGTCTGATGACCAGCAAGGACGTCCAACACAAGTCGGAGGCCTAGTCCAACAAGAATTCGAGTCTGCCTCGGCCTCCAGGACCAGTCTGCCTTAAACTGGTCACCCAGGACACATTTGGACTCTGTTTTCAATGATCCATATATGGATGGAAATCTAATTTGATAAGGAAGCCAATCCAAGTGGTTTCACATCAAAACCTCTTCGGAATCAACAGGAATCATCGAAACAAGTCTACATACAGAATCTGCAAGGGTGCTGCGACACCTTCTTTTGGTCTATTGGACCATGTATCATGTTTGGGTCCATTAGGGGGTGCGTCTAGGGTAGGCGACGACCCTAAGACCTTTATAATAAAACGCCACCGCTGTCATTAGGTTTTGGGTTTTGCTTAGATTAATCTATCAAGAACAGTTTCACCGTTCATCGGTTTGTGAGACCCCAACTTTGTGAGTTTAATCATTCATCTGCAATTTGGTTGCATTCTTTCTTGTTCTTACTTATGTTCTTCGTTGCGCAGGCAGGGATTAGCCATCTTGGTGAGGTCAACCTAGCCCGTGACTCGGTTGATAACCAGAGGAGCTATGGTGCTAAGATTGTAGGGTTGATCTTTCGATCTGAAGTCGGATCGTTGTGTCATTCTCCGCCACAACGATAGTTACCATCACCTAATGGAAGATCAGGATCCCTGTCTCAATTACTATGCATGATCATTTTGTTCCTCCTTCTTATCATAGAGACTTGCATAAGAAATTGATGTGTTTAGAACAAGGAGATAAATCTGTACAGGATTACTATGGTGAGCTCCAAAAGGGAATGTGTGCTGTAGAGTTGTGGAGGGAAATGAAGATGCCATTTGTCATTTTTATTCGGGTTTGAGGTGTGAGATTCAGGACATTGTTGATTATAAAGAATTTAACTCTGTCAACTAGTTGTTTCAGTTTGCTATGCTTGCAAAAAAGGAATTGCAGGGGCGTGAATAGCAGGGCAAGAGCAAGGTCAGCACCAGCACATACACGCCATGCTCGGCACCATCGTCAGGGCTAACCAAGCCAACCACTTTTTGGATGCCTCCACCAGCG
The DNA here is from genome assembly GCF_019320115.1 of Miscanthus floridulus. Classification (NCBI taxonomy): domain Eukaryota; kingdom Viridiplantae; phylum Streptophyta; class Magnoliopsida; order Poales; family Poaceae; genus Miscanthus; species Miscanthus floridulus. Next base: position 92,192,989 of record NC_089581.1, on the reverse strand, counting down.
AGCAAGCGATCAACAACCTCTGGAGTTTCCGCTACACCTAAGGCACCTCCCGCATGACCTTTAGATTTAGGTAAAAATTCTTTGCAGGTGCCTACCAAGAGTTCCTCATCTGTTGCATCGATGGAACGCACTTCGGGTATTTAGTGCCACCACTGCCATGGCATTGGCCATGTGCAGAAGGACTATCCAAGTCAGCGGGCATATATTGCTACAGAAGATGGTTACATCAGCACCTCTAACATTGGGGATGAAGAAGACCAAGATGCAGATGAGGACAATGTTGAAGTCCTTGGTGACGAGGCCACAGCGTCCTATAGGAGCATGATTGTACAGTGGGTGCTCAGCTCACAAGTCTAGCAACCTGAGAAGCTACAACGCCATAACTTGTTCTAGATTTTCTTTGTCATCAGCGACCATCGAGCACGTGTCATTATTGATGGAGGTAGCTGCAACAATTTGGTGAGTTCTGATTTGGTCAAGAAGCTTGGCTTGACCACACGCCCACACCCACGTCCATACCATATTCAATGGCTAAATGATTCTGGTAAAGCAAAGGTAACACAAACTTGTAGAGTTTTATTTTCCATTGGTTCTTATGCTGATTCTATTGATTGTGATGTGGTACCTATGCAAGCTTGTTCACTCTTATTAGGTCATCCTTGGGAACATGATAATGATGCTACACACCATGGTAGAAGTAATAAATACACTTTTGTGCATAAAGGAATGAAAATTACTTTGGTACCTTTGACCCCTGCTCAAATTGTACAAGCTAATAGAGAACGCGCTGCTAGTTTCAATGATGTTCAATCTAAAAATCAGCAAGTTGCTAATTCTATTTTCCCACCTAAAAAGGATAAGTCTACATCTATTTCTAAGGCTGAGGAGATTAAATTGAAGGGTGGTGTTATGCTTGCAACAAAATGTGACTTTGCTGAAATTTTTGATGATGATATTTGCTATGCTTTGGTATGCAAACGAGCTATGTTTTCGCTTGATGATATTGTTAGTTTGGTACCTCCTGCTATCACTAACCTTTTGCAAGAGTATGAGGACATTTTTCTAGCTGAGATACCCCTAGGGCTGCCACCTATGAGAGGGATAGAGCATCAAATCAATTTGATTCTAGGAGCGACCTTGCCCAATCGAGCTGCCTATCGAACCAATCTTGAGGAGACTAAGGAAATTCAATGGCGAGTCCAAGATCTTTTGGACCATGGGTATATACATGAAAGCCTTAGTCCTTGTGTTGTTCCTGTACTTTTGGTTTCTAAGAAAGATGGAACTTAGCATATGTGTGTTGATTGTAGAGCCATCAATAATATTACTATTCGGTATTGTCATCCTATTCCTAGGCTAGACGACATGCTTGATGAGTTGTGTGGTTCTATAATTTTCACTAAGATTGACTTGCGATGTGGCTACCACCAAATTAGAATGAAACTTGGAGATGAATGGAAAACTGCATTCAAAACCAAATTCGGGTTGTATGAGTGGTTAGTAATGCCTTTTGGTTTGACAAATGCACCTAGCACTTTCATGCGCTTAATGAATGAGGTTTTAAGAGCTTTTATTGGTCATTTTGTGGTAGTTTACTTTGATGATATATTGATTTACAGCAAGTCTTTTAATGAACATATGGATCAATTATGTATTGTTTTTAATGCTTTATGTGACGCACGTTTATTGGTAACCTTGAGAAGTGCATCTTTTGTATGGATTGAGTTCCTTTTCTTGGCTATATTGTAACTCCATAGGGAATTGAGGTGGATGAGATGAAAATTGAAGCCATAAAGAGCTGGCCGGTTCCCCAAACCGTCACACAGGTGAGGAGTTTTCTTGGTCTTGTAGGATTCTACTACCGCTTCGTCAAAGATTTTAGTACCATTGCTGCCCCATTGCATGAGTTGACGAAGAAAGGGGTGGTGTTTCATTGGGGAGAGGCACAAGAGGAGTCCTTTGACACTTTGAAGGACAAGCTCACACACGCACCATTACTGCAACTTCCAAATTTTGGTAAGACTTTTGAGCTAGAATGTGATGCTAGTGGAGTTGGCATTGGTGGTGTTTTGATGCAAGATGGTAAACCTGTTGCTTATTTTAGTGAAAAATTGCACGGTCCTGTTCTTAATTATTCCACATATGATAAAGAATTGTATGCACTTGTTCGTTCTTTAGAGACGTGGCATCATTATTTGTGGCCTAAAGAATTTGTTTTTCATTCTGATCATGAATCGCTTAAGTATCTTCGCTCTCAAAATAATCTAAATCGTAGGCATACTAAATGGGTTGAATTTATTGAATCTTTTCCTTATATTATCAAACACAAGAAAGAGAAGGATAATGTGATTGCTGATGCTTTGTCTAGAAGATATACATTGCTGTCCCAACTTGATTGTCGGATTTTTGGTCTTCACTCAATAAAAGAACAATATGCGCTTGATCTTGATTTTAAGGATGTGTTTCTTAATTGTAGAGAGGGATGTACATGGAATAAGTTTATGATCAATGATGAGTTTTTGTTTAGATCTAACCGCCTATGCATTTCAGTTGGTTCTGTTCGTCTTTTGTTGTTGCAGGAGGCATATGGCGGTGGATTGATGGGACATTTTGGTGCCAAGAAGACGGAGGAGGTGCTGTCCACACACTTCTTTTGGCCAAGGATGAGGCAAGATGTAGAGCGGTACGTGGCTCAGTGTGCCACATGTCAAAAAGCTAAGTCACGGTTGAACCCACATGGTTTGTATATGCCTCTTCCTGTTCCTTCTACTCCTTGGGCTGATATATCTATGGATTTTGTGTTGGGTTTGCCAAGGACTAAGAGGGGGAGGGATAGTATTTTTATGGTGGTTGATCGTTTTTCTAAGATGGCACATTTTATTCCTTGTCATAAGAGCGACAATGCTGTTCATATTGCTAACCTTTTCTTTCAAGAAATCATTCGCTTGCATGGTATGCCTTCTACTATTGTTTCAGATCGTGACGCAAAATTCTTGAGTCATTTTTGGCGCACGTTGTGGAATAAATTGGGGACCAAGCTACTGTTTTCTACAACATATCATCCCCAAACTGATGGACAAACTGAGGATGTGAATTGAACATTGTCTACCATATTGAGAGCCATTTTAAAGCGCAATTTGAAGATGTGGGAAGAGTGTTTGCCACATGTGGAGTTTGCATATAACAGGGCGGAACATTCCACCACCAAGGTAAGTCCTTTTCAGGTAGTGTATGGTTTTAACCCCCGTGCTCCTATTGATCTTTTGCCTTTACCTACCACTAAGAGAATACATAGTGATGCTAGAGAGCGTGCTGATTTTATTCGTAAGTTGCATGAAACAACTAAAGCAAATATTGAAAGAATGAATGAAAAGTATAGAATTGTTGGTAGTAAAGGTAGAAAAGAGATTAAACTTGAACCTGGTGATTTGGTTTGGTTACATTTGAGAAAAGATAGATTTCCTGAGCTATGTAAGTCTAAATTAATGCCAAGAGCAGCAGGTCCTTATAAGATTACTGAGAAAATAAATGATAATGCATACAAACTTAAGTTGCCACCTGAGTTCGGGGTTAGTCCCACCTTTAACATTATAGATTTGAAACCTTATTTGGGAGAAGAAGATGAGCTTGAGTCGAGGATGACTCCAATTCAAGAGGGGGAGTATGATGAGGACATCACTCTTTTAGATGCACCTACTGATCCTCCAACCATTATGCAAGGTCCAATGACCTGAGCTCGAATGCATCAACTCAATTTAGAGGTGAGCTCATTCTTAAGCGATCCTTTTTATACTTTTGAGAATAGACTACTACCTAATGATGTTATCTTGCTTAGGAACATTGGAGAGGGTCATGAAGGACTTAGAGGAAGTGGTGGAGGTGATGATGACCAGCAAGGACGTCCAACACAAGCCAGAGGCCTAGTCCAACATGAATTTGAGTCTGCCTCGGCCTCCAGGACCAGTCTTCCTTAAACTGGCCACCCAGGACGCATCCAGACTCCGTTTTCGATGATCCACATATGGATGGAAAGCTAATTTGATAAGGAAGCAAATCCAAGTGGTTTCACATCAAAACTGTAACAACCCAGAAATCCACACACCAAAAATACCAACTACAAATTTTTTTTTGAAAATCCCATGAGATGATGAGTGTCATGTATAGGAACCTAACCTAAGAGTTGCATTAGAAGTAACCCAACCCAAGTCATCACATAAGCATGTCATTTGTTGATTATGAATATTTAATCTCTAACAAATAAGTGTTGCATACATTTTGTGAGTTGGACTTTTCATTTGTCTCATGTAATGCCTAACGACCCCTTTTAAAGTAACAAACCAAAAGAAATCAAATCAAAGGTTTAAGTGAAAACTACCCATATTTTTGTATAACAAAACTACACCTACTCTTGTTATACAAAATGGCTAAATAAATTCCTAATATACATATTTAAGGAAGTTGTGGGTCACATATCTAAAACCCTAATGAATTTGGTGCACCAATTTTTGAATTCAAAAACCAAAACCAAATTTAAATTTAAACAATGGAGATGAAATGAAAAATAGAAAAGAAAAGAGAAGAGGAGAAGGCCTCGAAAGCCCAGGCAGCTCAGCCCAGCCAGCACCAGTGTGCACGCGGCCCAGCTCGTGGCCCAGCAACGCCCGCGCGCTCCTCGCCTTTGCTCGCTGCCGCTGCCGCTGGACCCCGCGTGTCAGTCACACGACACCCATGCCCGCGTGTCTCCCTGCCTCCGCTTGCAGCCGCTGCCGTTGGACCCCGCAAGTCAGCCCTACTATTCTTCTTCTCCACGCCATGCACGACCACCGCGCGATAGAGCCCCGACAGCAATGGCAGGGTGGGCCAGGGGGTCACGCCCAGGGCATGGCCTTGCCCCCCCCCTTGCGCCGCGCCCACGCAACCATGCATGGCCGTCGGATGGGATGCATGCCTCTGATCCCCCTCAATCTCCAGCCGTCAAACGCCGGGCTCCATGGCCGAGCTCTGCTATAAAAGCCCCAGCCCTAGAGCCCTAGCGCTCGTTCCATCGCCCCGCCGCCACCTCGGTGGCCATCCACAATCCACCCAAGCCAAGAGAGAAGAGGGAGAAGAGGAAGAAGGGGGGGAAAGACGCCGGAGCTCGGAGCGCCGCCGCGGATCAAGCCAGAGCGGACGACACGGCACTACCTCCAAAGCTACACGGCCACAACCTTTCCCTATGCCGCTATCCTCTCGCCCTCAACACCGACGGTGAGCCATATGCCACTGAGACCCTCTCCTAAGCCCCATGGACACGAGCACGCACGAGCGCATGCCAGGAACACGCGCACGGCCATGGCGGAGCCACTGCGGCCGCATCACCATAGTAGATGTCACGCCACTACCTTGGCTGGTTTCTTCCCGCCATGGAAGATGCCACAATCGCGATCATGGGTAGGCGTAGGCCACCAGAGGACCCCGGAGGCCACACCGCGCCATGGCCGGAGCACCACCGCCGCCGCGACAACTCCACCGGGGACAGGTTCATTGGGAGCGCCTGGTGTTCCCTCATCTCGCCTGTCTTGATCGCTGGAACCACACGCACGCTGTGACCACCCCACTGGAGCCACGTAGAGACCCATGCACCTCACCGCCGTTGTGCTCGGAAGGCCGCCGCCATGGCCAAAGTCACCGGAGCCCCTGGAAGACCTCTCAACCTGCCCAACATGCTCGCTGGAGCACCGTGTCGCCCACGCGCACCACAGAAATGGCCTATGCCGCAGCACCCACGCCTTCCTGCACGCCAGTGGAGCTTGAGCCGCTAATCTCCATGGCCAGCGCCATGGGAAGCCATGGCCACCACCTTGACCCCACAGACATAGTCACCGTGACTCGAGGAAGCTTTTCCCCTCTCCAATCAGACATCAGCACTGCCACGGGGGCTCACTGAGCGCTCACCGTTGATGGGAGCACCGCCGCGGAAGAAAACAGGGGAACACCCCCCCTCACCAACCACCCGAGCGTGAGCTCGGTGCACATGAGCCAAGCCAAGGAGAAGAGGCGGTGGACTTGGTCCACCATGTGCCCTGCCGTAGGTCTATGGACCATGAGCGCTGGTCCACCGTGAACCACACGGTGTGAGCCATGCTGTGGACAAAGCCCAATAAAGGCCCATGACCGTGATGTGGCAGCATCACAGCATGCCACGTGTCCGGGTCAGCCCGGCCCAGACCGGCCCCAACCCGAGCCCACCAGAGCCCAGTTCGGACCCAACCCGTATTGACCGTTGACCAGTCAATGTTGACCATTGACCTGGCCCCACATGTTAGCAACACAGTGTTGCTGGACCCACACGTCAGATGATGACGTCATGCTGGCATCGTGATAACGTCACGCGGGACCCACATGTCAGAAGCTAGCACAGCTAAGGTGATGTCATGCTGATGTCACGCTGACATCAGCTGATGACGTCAGCAGCCCTGACCCCATGTGTCAGTGACCCTGACCATTGACCGAAGACGTTGACTGTTGACTCATCGTTGACTTTGACCGGACCCACCTGTTAGTGACTCAATAGCCTCTGGCCCCACCTGTCGGTGAGCATGACGTTGATGATGTCATGCTGACGTCATCCGGACCCCACCAGTTAGCTCGGAATTGTGATGTTAACGTCAGCAAGCCACGTGGACCAACCCCAGCATGACACGTGTCAGCCCAAGATTAATTCAGCCTTTTTCCATTTTCAGAAATAGATTTAATCTTTGGAAATTCATAACTAATTCATACGACCTTGGAAAAATACGAAACTAGGACCAAAATTCATCTAAAATCAAGCTCTACGCAATGGACCCATGTTTGAGTGCATTTGGCTCTTTTGAATTTTCATTGCTTCTTTGTGCTATTCTATAGACGTCGCTAACGTGACTATAATGCGGTCATTTGCAGACTCGGAGGAGAACCAGACGGACGAGGATTATGAGTACCGTGAGGAGTATGGAGACGACTACACTGAAGGTGCCACATCCCACCCAATCTCGTAGCACCTATTACGCATAGCTAAAATAGAAATGCTAGTGCTTACTTTATTGCCATGATCACATTGTGGTAGGACTTGCATGGTAGTATGTTTTCTTGATGGCCTATACCTTGACGCAACCTTACCCCTGCTCACCCTGCTATTAGGCTAGTCACACGCTTGCTATGATATTTCATTGCTTACTACTTCTACTACACTTGCACTATAATGATGCATGGTGGAAACTGGTGTTATCTAGACCATGGGGAGAGTGCTACGAGTGTGACTTGGGTGCGTGGAGGGTGAGGGTTGTGTCGACCAAGTTGGAGTATACGACGAGCCTAGGGCAAGTCTTGCCGTGGGGTGCTACCTGGGCACCCCTAGAATGGATACCTATGGTGGGTAAATGGTAAATGAGGTGGCCTTGGGTGTGATCCTATGATGGGAGGAGCCTAGGATGGAGGTGCTGTGGTGGCACAGTAAATGGAAACCCTAATGAAGACATTCTAACTTGGTCAAACCTAAGGACTTACTAGTACTCAGACTCACCGGGAAGCCTTACGTACCACTCGCCCTATATGGTGCGGGACGGCTGGACTACTTGGTAGGATATTGCCACTACTGCTAGGTTGATAGCAGATAGTGTGAGGAAGGTACGGGGTGCGGAGGATTTCCCCCACACCCTTCCAAGACTTCATGGAGACCTTGTGGACCTGGCTCATGACTCATAGTTTCAGCCACTCCAAACCGGACTTGGGGTGTACCAGGGCTAAATGGTAGAGTGGCATTATCCTAGGCTAGCAAGTGGCCGTAATCAGCCCAGTTGACGACGGTCAGCGAGGAAGGCGGATCTTGTGGTTATGTAAAACCTCTGTAGAGTGTATGGTTGATCGATCGATACATATGCCGACTGGTCGGCTATGGACCTTTCCTGGGTTTCGGTTAAACTAGATAGAGAGATGAGTCCTTCTTTTCTACCCTGGGAATGAGTGTTCGGATGTAGCCAGGGGCTACGGGCCTTGAGACAGTGCCGAGAGGGAGTTGGCCTATCGACTGAGCGATGGTATGGCTGTGGTATGATGATGGTGTGGGGATGGTGGTTATTGTTCCTGGCTCTGGAAGGGGAAGGGGGTGGAATGGGTGTGTGAATGGAGTTAAAACTTGACCAACTATTATTATATACTTGATTTACTAATGCATAGGAAACCCTAGCCTTATAGGTTCCTCTTGATTACATCCAATTTACATCCAATTTCCACAAAGCAATGCTCATAGGGTTGGGAGTGGCCAGTACAAATCGTACTGATAAATTTTGGCACACAGGTTCTGCTGAGGAGTATAGCTCCGAGGAGTTTGATAGTTGGGGGTTTCATGCCTACGCTCGAGTTTGGCGATCTTATCTTCAAGCTATTCTGAATGAATGCTACTTTTGATTCCGCTAATGCGGTGATGTAATAATTTATGTATTCTGCACTATTTGTACTCTGATATTATCGTTGTATGGATATGATATTCGACTAGAATTTAGGTAATATGATCTACAACGGTCTTATTACACTTTGACTCTGTGGATTTCCCTTCGTGGAGATCGGGGTTGTTTCAAAAACCTCTTCGGAATAAACAGGAATCGTTGAAACAAGTCAGCATCCAAAATCTACTAGGGTGCTATGACACCTTCTTTTGGTCCGTTGGACCGTGTATCATGTTTGGGCCCATTAGGGGGCGCGTCTAGGGTAGGCAACGACCCTAAGACCTTTATAATCATACGCCACCACCGTCATTAGGTTTTGGGTTTTGCTTAGATTATTCTGTCAAGAACAGTTTCGCCGTTCATCGGTTTGTGAGACCCCAACTTTATGAGATAATCATTCATCTGCAATTTGGTTGGTTCTTTCTTGTTCTTGCTTGTGTTCTTTGTTGCGCAGGCAAGGATTAGCCTTCTTGGTGAGGTCAACCTGGTCCATGACTTGGTTGATAACCAAAGGTGCTGTGGTGCTAAGATTGTAGGGTTTGATCTTTCGATCTGAAGCCGGATTGGTGTGTCATTCTCCGCCACAATGATAGTTACCATCACCTGACAGAAGATCGGGATCCCCATCTCCATTACCTCTCATGTCATATGTGAGTCCATGGCCTAGATAGTGGCCTTCATGGCTTCCTTCTCGTGGGCCCTTTTGTCCAGTCTTTTCAATAATGTCCATTTTTGCAGCAAGCATATCCACCTCCTTCATGGTATGCATGCCTTTTTGTTGTTTATTCGTTGTCTCTTCCCCCAGCTTTGATTGGACACCATCTTTTTGATGAGAGACGTAGCTCCATCGATGGTGAGGAAGAGAAAGGCGCCTCCAGTAGTGGCATCTATGTGCCCCTTCGACATGGGTGTTAGCCCATCATAGAAGTTTTGGAGGACAAGCCAATTTTCAATCCCGTGGTGTGGGCAAGCTTGGATGTATTCTTGTAGCCTCTCCTATGCCTCAAGAATGGACTCCATGGTATTCTGATGGAAATTCAAAACTCTTCCCCTCAGGGTATTGGTTTTGCCCATGGGGAAGGATTTCACGAGGAATGCCATGGAGCACTTGCTCCATGTGCTAATCGCTTCCTTGTCCTTGTAGAACCACTGCTTTGCCTTCCCCATGAGGGAGAAGGGGAACAAACAAAGCCTGATGATGTCTGGTGCAACATCCTTGATAACAATGGTGTCACACAACTCAAGGAAGTGCTAAAGGTGTGCGTTTGTGTTCTCGCTAGGCAACGCAGAAAACAAGTTTGCCTACATCATCATGATCAGCCCGGTGCGGAGCTCAAAGTTCTTGTCACCTATGTTGATAGTGGGCCCAATGTGCTTGTTGGCAATGAAAAGGATGGAGAACTCATGGAGTGGCTTCTAGGCCATAGCGGTAGGAGTGGATGGTGCTTGGGTGACTGATTCAACTGCCGGCGGAGTGATAGAAGAAGAAGCGGTAGGAGACCAATTCTTCCTTAGGAGTGTTGTGGGGTTCTCTATGTAGTTATCTAGCATGTTGTAACCCATCATACACTATCTTGTTTTCATCCACAATAGGAGAAAACAAGCAGAGTTAGCTTGCATAAACTATGTCTACCATTCATGCATATGATCATGATCATGTCCTACTAGATTCTTTTTAACCAATGCCTTCCTCAGCAATGGCGCCAGAAATGCTTGTTGTCATTTCTTAGCGGCAATCACCAAGTATGGAGATAGAATCCATCCATGGCAATGGTGCTAGAAATGCCTGTTGGTATTTCTTAGCACCATTACTAAGATTTAGTAAACCTTAGCAACGCCGCTAAGAAACACTAACACGATAGTTCTTAACGATTACAGAAACAATATTCGCAAGTGCACGGATCTATTGTTGTAGCATTTCACCTGAAAGTATTCAAGGTATCATTATTTATATTTTCCCAAAGGAAGGCATGGTGTAAAGATTCTAGTATAGATATGAACAAGATGCTTGAAAAGTGAATCAAAGTTTATAACATGGGTAAACATGGTATATTCAGGATAGTGGAGACACACTTAGGCCAACCTCAAGGATAAATGTCACACCCTAGTGTTAAGCATTGCATTTGCCACTTGCATTTCATGAGCATAAGCATCATCCAAGCATTCGTGAGCATGAGCATATGAAGTTTCATTTCATTCACCTTCTCTTTATCACATGTAATGTTGCTTATATACATGCATATGCTTGTGATCATGTGTGACCAATGTGAGGAATGGTTGTGAGGTCACAAAAACACCTGAGACACATCTAGAATGGTAAATGGAACAATGTTTGTATTCATGACATGGGCCAATTTTGCTTCTAAATCCTAGTTTACTCATGTCATTTTCATGATCCTACTTTGACCAAAGTTGAACTATAGCATAGAGTGTTTGCATGGCAGTGCACCCTTAATAAAAGTTGTATTTCTTGACATGGCTAACAAACTTTATTTGAGGGTCATGAGCTAATTCAGTGCCTAGTATGGTCAAATAGAGCCCACAAGTAGCAATGAAATGCTGTTTTCAAACTTAGAAAATTTTTCTAAGTCATTAGCTGATTATAGTTTCAAAGTAGCACACTTTGGAGCTTTGCATTTTGAAAACCATTGAGAATTTGGCAATGCTTCTTAAAGTAAAGTTTTAGTACTCACATAGAACTACAACTTCTATTAAAGATGTTTTTGCTAAATCACGACGGATTAGGTGTAATGATGGTGTGAAATGCGCTGTCAGTCGATCTAAAACTGGCTGATCAAGCAGCAGCAGTGGCCGACTGGCCACATGTCGTGGCCGCCGCAGGGCATGCACATGCCAGGGCTGGGCCGCATCATAGCGGGGCATACGCTGAAGAGGCCATCATGTGTCCCTGCCCTCACTCGCTCTTGCTCTGCCTCGGTCGCTCTCGCGCACACAGCAGTAAAGCCGAGTGCCACCGTCGCCATTGCCAAGCTCCGCCGTGCTCGCATGCCAACCACACTGCACCACTATCCAATCCATCTCGCCCATAGCTCCACTTTGATGTGCTCCACCTCACCGAGTCACTAGCATCGCCGTTCGAGCAAGGGTAAGGCCACATTTCGTGTCATCATCGCCGTCGCCACCATGGTTGTGGTGTGCCGCCAAGCTCAAGCTTGCCCATGGCTAGCCACAACCCATCCACCTCTGACCCCTTTCTCCCTCTTCTGGTCCTCGTCGTAGGGTCTAGAAGCTATGGCTAAAGTTGGTTTAACTATTACCACCGCCACCACACCAGAACACATGACCGTGCCGTGCGTGTCCGCCATGGCCACGCACATGAGCTCGCCGCCACCGACCTCACTAACCGCCTTTAGCTCCCCCTAGTGCCCGTTACCATGTCATCTAGAACTTCCGCATCTTCCCTAAAGACAGAGATCTACCTTTAGTTATCGCCTTGTCAGAATGGTGACCTCACCACCCTATGCTATGTGCCGCCACGCCACTATGCATGCGGCTGGAGCACACTGCCGCTCCACAGTGACCTAGACCTAACCCTAGAGCTCTACTAGGACCTCCTAACGCTATAGCCATGCTTGCCTAACTGTATTGTCACTAGAGATGACAAGCCCACCACAGAGCACCTCTACCGTGCCGCCATTGTCGCCAGTGAGGTAGCTCCAGTGAGGTATCAGTCGATGTGCAAGAGTGTGGGGAACACAATGTCGATGACCTCGGTGTCAACAGTTTGCCACTGGTCAAGCCACGCCCCTACTCTATGTGTCTTTCGTGTGGGGTCATGTTGACCGTGGGCCCCTGCTGTTAGCCGCAGTGGGTGTATAGACCGGTTCTCTGTAGTATATTTTGGATTTTTTGAGTGATTTTCTTTATTTGTTTTCACAGATTTTGTAGCAAACTTGCAAAAATCATATCTAGAGTTAGGAGTGTCCAAATGAGGTGATCCAAATTTTGCTAGATTCATCATAAAATGTACTAATTGATAAAAATATGAAACCAACTACTTGGGGTATGTTTCTAGGGGAATTAAATTGATCTATATAAGTGCTTTTAAATTTGTGTCCATCTTGTAAAATGCATATCTTGAGCTAGGAAAGTGCAAAAATTGTGATTCCAATTTTTCTGATCTTGTGTTGACATGCTATAGCTAGGAAAAATGCTAATCCTACAATAGGAATACTTGGAGTATGGTCTTTCTATTTAATCTTAATTAATTACTAGTTTCCAGTGAAATGAATTGGGGTAAAAACACATAACTTATGGTCATGAAAAATTTTACACAATGTTCTTGTGCTAGGATGAAAGTAAGAAAAATAGAAAATGTGTTGTTTGAAACTTTTCACTAGGCTAAACTATTTTTGCTAAAATAATCCTATGCAACTTATCATTTTGGTAGAGGTTGCTATTCTTATCCAAATGGCACAACATTTGTAAAGTAGACTATTGGGGTCATATGTAACCTACTGTAATTTTCTCAAAATTTATTGAGCACTAGAAATATTTATCCTTTAAATCACCTTATTATATAAGGCAATTAATAAATGCATGTAAATAAATTATTGGGGTTTTACCATGATGTTTTCTAAGGTTCTTGTGATGCATATGATCTATTGATATTAGTAGTTGTGCTTGGAATTAACTGGTTATAGGCAGCTAGTTAATTATTGCTTTATAATTCAACTAAATTGTTGCATGAGTAGTTTCTGTTGTGTTGACAAATTCATGATGATAGTGACCTCTACTCTAAAACTTGTTAAAAAAAGTTGTAGGTCACTTACTCATCTTTCTTGTACCAAAATTTCATGGTCATAGGCATAATGGTTTAAGAGTTATAGCTGCTAGAAGTCTGCTGTCAGATTTGCTTGTCCTCTGGACAGATCTGAAAGATTTGATTGTTTGACCTAGAGAGCTACTAAATCACCTTAAGATGATTAAAATAAAGTTATAGACAATTTTATAAGCTTTCCATAAAGTCTAAGATCAAATTGTTTGGATGTGTAAAACTCTAGTTATGGTCAAAACAAGTGGCTACTATCTTGCAATCCAGAAAATATTTTAAATAGGTGTTTGTTTAATTACTAAAGAAGAGATATGCACCTACTTAGTAAAAGAAAAATTTTCTTGTTATAACTTTAATACATTACTCTTAAGGACACTTATGAGTATGCATTTTATCACATCATACCATCCATGCCATTATCTATGAATCCATGATATCTTATTTCATGCTCATACATATAGGATCGCCTGAAGGAGTAACCCTACTGTAATTCAAAGAAGAGGTGGAGGACAATCAAGAGGCACCCTAACCCGCAGCTCCTAAAGGTGAGGAGCTAGCTACTGAGGAACTTATGGAGTGCCCTGACCACCGACCCACTTCTTTCCTAAAAGGCAAGCCTCGAAGCATTTTAAGCCTCCTATGTTTTACAAAATATCACTTGAGTCCTTTATGTTTGATGCATTAGGTTATAAGTGTTGATTGAGAACACTTTATGCATAGAACTACCTTGTCTAGATATATATACCTTTAACCCTGTATAGGTCCAGGATCAAATAACTTCTTAGCAATGCTTAGCTTGGTAGAAGTCGGGTGATTTCCTGTCACCTGGGAGATATAGGTGGACACTAAACCACAGTTGGCTATATTTGCTATCGTGTAAAAGAACAATGGGATGTTGTAAATCAAGGCCGGATGGACTCTACATTATAGGTTGACTCATGTGATTCTGTCTGTGCCGATTAAAGACTGCATTGTTGTTGGTCCTCGGTCATTTTAAACGCATGCCTGTCACTTAGTTGGCCGAATAACTCATTCCGACCAATGAGGCCGAGTAGCTCAACTCAGGCTAGGCCTCATTCTATTAGAGTGTGCATAGTGGAGGTAGTAAGGATGTGTGGGGAGCCGATGTGAGGTCAAGGCAGGTTAGAGTCCTGATCGATCTAGCATCTGGTAGTGTTCCTGATTGTGCGGCGCTGATTGAACCCGTGTATTTGACCCGAGTTGTACAAAAGGTGACCTAAGGTGACCATTGATATGGTCTACCTGGGTTTGTGTTAGGAATACTATCCAGCTGGTTGCAATTGATTTGAATCTCCGTCTCTCCTGGATAGTGAGAAACTTGACTGAGCTTCCTTCTATCATAGTGATAATGGCAATTGGAATGGTTCTAAGAATGATATAATAAATTTCTATGGTTACTATTGTTCTATCACTACTGATATACCACATGTTTGGCATAGGTTAGTTGCTAATCTAGAGATGAATAGCTATAATTAACTTGATGATTGAATTATAAAATTTATAGCTGAATTAGTGGCTTTTTATGCAAAATGTTGTCAAGCTAGCTCCACTTAGAAAGCCTTGCATGATCCTTGGAGTCACTTTATTTTTGGTTTATGATGGGTAAGTCTAGCTGAGTACCTTTTTGTACTCAGGGTTTATTTCCCACTTGTTGCAGATAACACAGTCTTTCATGGCTATTGTAAGAATTGCTTTTGTCTCTCTATGGATAAGGAGTAGGCCCCAGGCAAGGCGCTTCTACTTATATATCTTATCTATGATGCTTTTGTGGGTGGTGATCAGAAACTGGCTTGTATTAAACAATGGTGTGAGATGTTGGTTTGAAAACTACACTTTCGCTACTACTTTATTTGAACTTGCCTTGCAATAACTTTAATTGCACTCTATTGTATGGCAATGTATTTGTGAACTCTATGTAACATGTGGCATGTATGTTGAATCATGTATGATCTTGGTTGTATGTTGGCGATGAATCGAGACCCTTTGTGGTACTCGATAGACTACCGGGTTTATATGGGCTCAAGTATGATAGTGTAACTGCTTGCGGGCTACCATTGTACTTGTGCTCTTATAAATTGGACGGTTCTATTACAATAAAAGAGAAACAAAGAATAAAAGAATATTCCTAAGTAGAGTAGGCTTGTTCTAATATAATCGTGCAAATATGTAACAAAAGCGTCTAATTTATAAGAGCACAAGTACAATGGCAGCCCGCAAGCGGTCGCACTATCATACTTGAGCCCATATAAACCCAGTAGTCCATCAAGTACCATGAAGGGTCTTGATTCATCGCCAACATACAACCAAGATCGTACATGATTCCACATACATGCCACACATTACATAGAGTTCACAAATACATTGCCATACATCAGAGTGCGATTAAAGTTATTACAAACCAAATTCAAATAAAGTAGTAGCAGAAGCAAAGTAGTTTTTTAAACCAACATCTCACACCATTGTTCAAATACTTGCCAGTCTGTGATCACAACCCACAAAAGCCTCATAGATTTGATATATAAATAGAAGCGTCTTGCCTGGGGCCAACTCCTCGTCCATAGTAGGACAGAAGTAATTCTTACAATAGCCATGAAAGACTATGTTACCTACAATAAGTGGGAAATAAACCCTAAGTACAAGAAGGTACTCAGCTAGACTTACCCATCATAAACCAAAAATAAAGTGACTCCAAGGATCATGCAAGGCTTTATAAGTGGAGCTAGCTTGACAACATTTTACATAAAAAGCTACTAACTCAGCTATACATTTTATAATTTGATCATCAAGTTAATTATAGCTATTCATCTCTAGATTGGTAACTAACCTGTGCCAAACTTGTGGTATATCATTTAGTAGAACGAGGCCCGACCTGAGTTGAGCTACTCGGCTTCGCGGTCAGAATGAGTTATCTGGCTAGCTAAGTGAGAGGCATGCGTTCAAAATGACAAGTGGGCGTCCAATGATGCAGTTCTTAATTGGCATAGTCGGAATCACATGAGTCAACCTACATATAGACTCTGCCCGGCCTCTAGTTACATTACCCCCTGGTTCTGTTCCACGATAGCAAATATAGTCAACCTGTTTCGGCATCCACCTATATCTCGCAGGTGATAGAAAATCACCCGACTTCTATTGATCTAAGCATTGCTAAGCATATATTCGATCCTGGACCTATATAGGGTTAAAGGTATATATATCTGGACAAGGTAGTTCTATGCCTCAATTGTTTCCAATCAACTCTTATAACCTAATGCATCAAACATAAAAGGACTCAAGTGATATTTGTAAAAACATAGGAGGCTTAGAATGCTTTGGGGCTTGCCTTCCAGGAACAAAGTGGCTAACTTCTCTCCTTCAGGAGCTATGGTTTGGGGTGTCTCTTGATTGTCCTCCGCCTCTTCTTTGAATTCTAGTAGGGTTACTCCTTCGGGCAATCCTATATATATGAGCATGAAATAAGATATCATGGATGCATAGATAATGATATGGATGATATGATATGATAAAATGCATACTCATAAGTGTCCTTAATAGTAATGTATTAAAGTGATGACACGATAATTTTTTTTACTGAGTAGGTGCATATCTCCTTTCTAGTAATTAAACAAACACCTATTTAAACATTTTCTAGGCTGCAAGACAACAGCCACTTGTTTTGAAAATAACTAGAGTTATACACACCCAAATAATATGGTTGTAGACTTTCTGGAAAGCTGATGAAATTGTCTACAACTTTCTTTTAATTATCTTAAGGGGATTCTATAGCTATCTAGGTCAAACAATTCAAACTTCCAGATCTGCCCAGAGGATAAGCAAATCTGACCGCAGACTTCTAACAGCTATAAATCATAAACCATTTAGCCTATAGCTATGAAAGTTTAGGACAAGAAAGATGAGTAAGTTTCCTACAACTTTGTTATTAACAAGTTTAATAGGAAAAGTCACTATCATCATGAATTTGTCAACACAACAGAAACTACTCCTGCAGCCATCTAGTTGAATTATAAAGCAATGATTAAGTAGTTGCCAATAACCAATCAATTCTAAGCATAACTACTAATATCAACAGATTGTATGCATCATAAGCACCATAGAAAAGATCATGGTTAAGCCCAAATAATTTACTTATGTGCATTTATTAATTTCCTTATAAATAAGGTGATTTAAAGGATAAATATTTCCATTGCTCAATAAATTCTAATAAAAATACAGTAGCCTGCATCTGACCCCAATAGTTAGCATACAAATTTCATGCCTTTCAGATAGGTATAACAATCTCTACAAAAATGACAAGTTGCATAGGCTTATTTTAGCAAAAATAGTTTAACCTAGTGAAAAGTGCCAAACAACAGATTTCATATTTTCCTTATGGTCATCTTAGCATAAGAACTCTGTGTAAAAAATTGCATGATCATAAGTTTTGTATTTTTATCCCATTTATTTTCACTAGAAACTAGCAATTATTTAAGATTAAATAAGAAGACCATATTTCAAGTATGCCTACTATAGGTTTAGTATTTTTCCTAGCTAGATCATGTCAACACAAGACCAGAAAAATTGGAATCACAATTTTTGCACTTCCCTAGCTCAAGATATGTGTTTTACAAGATAGAAACTATTTTAAAAGCACTTAACTAGCTCAATTTAATTTCCCCAAGAAAAATATCCCAAACAGTAGGTTTTATATTTTAATCAAATAGTACCTTTCATGGTGATCCCAACAAATTTTGGTTCACTCAATTTGGACATTCCTAGCTCCAGTTATGAATTTTTGAAGTTTGCAACAAAATCTACAAAAATAAATAAAGAAAAATTCAAAACCCTGACTTACAGCTAGGCCCCGTGGGTCAACGGGCCCACATGTCAACAAGATAGGAGCAGAGGATGGTGCTGACTGGCCAGAGCTCGGTGATGATGAGCTCGCCGGCGGTAGCGCTACTACCGTTGTGTTCCTCTCATCAAGACACGTCGATGGGTCGTGAAAACGGAACCTAGGGTTCATCGGAGAGGGCTCGCCGGTGGTGATGGCAGATGGTGGAGGCAATGCGGTGGTACACCATCATTCTTTGGGTGTGGGGTGCTCAGGTGAGGCTCATTATGGCTTTGTGGGATCCTAACTATCTAGGGTGGGTTAGGGCTCTAGTGAGGCGGCGGTGAGCTTTGACCACGTGCAGGTCTCGGCGACGGCGATGGCACGATGGTGCGTAGCTATGTTCTGGTGTACACATGCCAGTAGAGGTTAAACGATCATTGGTGTGAGCTTCTAGGGTTAGAGGGGAAGATGAGATGAGAGAAAAAGAGAGCGGAGGTGCTTTCGCCTAAGCTAGCCGCGATGAGCTTGGAGCTCGGCGGTGCTCTTGCGATGTCGCAGTGGCAGAAACTACCATAGGCCTTTACCTTGGGCTCGAATGGTGGCTCTATTGTGTCAAGGTGGTAGAGTGGAGCAAGGCAGAGCTATTAGCATGGGTGATTTGGAAATGGAGTGGTGAGGGTTGCGCGCAAGTTCGGCGAAGTTCACGGCGGCAATGGCGCTCAGCTTCACCACGACGAGAGGGAGAGAGAGCGAAGCGAGGCGTGTGAGCGAGACAGAGAGAGCAGGAGGGCAACACGGTGGCTTTGCAGCCCACCCTGGCCTAACTATTGGGGCTAGCACCAGTGTGTGGGCACCAAATGGTGTGCCTAGCCTACTGCTGGTTGGCCACTCGACTGGTTTGAAAATGGCCATCAGGCTGTGTTGAACCCACTGACAGCGTGACTTCCTCCACCTCTATCTGCTAATTTGTTCATCCTTTAAAAAACTTCATTAACAAAAGTTGTAGAGCTACATGTAAACTCTAACTTTACTTCTATGGTTTTAGTCTAGATTGCCATGGTTTTCAAACTATAGGGCTCCAAAGTAGAGCACATGGAAACTAAAATCAGGTTTAGACTGAAATTAGTTTGAAAATGGCATTTCATTGCTACTTGTGGGCTATATTTGACCATGCTAGGCACTGAATTAGCCCATGACCCTTAAATAAAGTTTGTTACCCACATAAAAAACTAAAACTTTTATTAAGGGTGAACTGCCATGCAAACAATCTATGCTATAGTTTAACTTTGGTCAAAGTAGTAACATGAAAATGGAAGTTTAGAGTAAACTAGGACTTAGAAGAAAAATTGGCCCATGTCATGAAAACAAATATTATTCCATTTACCATCCTAGACATGTCTAAGGTGTTTTTGTGACCTAACAACCATCTCTTACATTGGTCACACATTATCACAAGCATATGCTTGTATACAATCAACATCACATGTGATAATATGTAAAGAATAAGATGAAATTCCATATGCTCATGCTCATGAATGCTTAGATGATGCTTGTGCTCATGAAACGCAAGTGCCAAATGCAATCTTTAACACTAGGGTGTTATAACCCCTCCCCTTATAGAAATCTTGCCCCAAGATTTGAAAGACATACCATTTTTCATAAAAAGTGGGATAGACCTCACGTATATAATCCTCTCGTTCCCACGTGGCATCTTGTTTGTTGTGGTTATTCCACACCACATTGTAGAACTTGATGACCTTGCTCCGGGTCACTCTTTCCATTTCTTCCAACACTTGGATGGGTTTTTCTTCATAAGTCACATCTTATTGGAGCTTAATATTGGCAGGTTCAATGGCTTCATCAGATATGCGAAGACACTTTTTAAGTTGAGAAACATGAAAGACATTGAATATGGCTCGCATCTCTGGAGGTAACTAGAGCTTGTAAGCTACCCTTCCACTTCACTCGATGATCTTGTATGGGACTGCATATTTAGGTGCTAGTTTCCTTTTCACACCATACCATTGTACCTTTTTCATGGGTGATACTTTGAGGTGTACATAGTCACCTACCTCAAATTCGATAGGCCTTCTTCTCTTGTCGACATAGCTCTTTTGCCTGGACTGAGCAGCTTTCATATGTTGTTGGATAATATGCACTTGCTCTTTGGCTTCTTTGACAAAATCAATGCCATAGTATCTCATTTCTTTAGGCTCAACCCAATTCAGAGGAGTTCTACATTTTCGACCGTACAAGCCCTCAAAAGGAGCCATCTTGATGCTTGCTTGATAATTGTTGTTGTAAGAAAACTCAGCTAAAGGTAGCCATTTTTCCCATGAACCCTTGGAAGAGGTCACACATCTCTCAACATGTCTTCTAGGATTTGATTTACTTGCTTAGTCTGTCCAAAGGTCTAAGGGTGATATGCTGAGCTTTGAACGAGGTTGGTACCTAACTGCTTATGCAAGTACTCCCAAAATCGAGCAGTGAATTGGGATCCTCTATCTAACACAATGGTTCTTGGTATCCCATGTAGATGCACTATATGTGTGATATACAATGCTGCATATTCATGAGGTCGATAGTTGGTCTTGACTGGGATGACATGTGTGGATTGAGTCAAATGGTCTACAATTACCCATCTTCCAACAAGGCTTCTAAGGCATTGCAATGAGATTTCTAACTAAGTGCATCTGCTACAACATTGGCTTTTCCTGGATGATAGTGCACTTTCGAATTATAGTCCTTGATTAGCTCTAACCATCTATGTTGTCTCATGTTTAGTTTAGGTTGAGTGAAGATGTATTTGAGACTTTTGTGATTAGTGTATATGTGACATACATTTCCCAACAAGTAATGTCTCCATATCTTCAACGCATGAGCAACTGCTGCGAGCTCTAAATCATGTGTGGGATAGTTGACTTCATGTTTTTCTCAATTGTCAAGAAGCATAGGCAATAACTCGACCTTCTTACATGAGCACACACTCTAAACCTATACCCGATGCATCACAAAATACATCAAAAGGTTTTTCAATGTCGGGTTGTGCCAGAACAGGAGTAGTGGTTAGCAAGGTTCGTAGAGTGTGAAAAGTAGCCTCACACTCTGGAGTCCTGCTAAACTTTTCATCCTTCTAAAGTAATTTGGTCATGGGCTTAGCTATTTTGGAAAAGTCAGGAATGAAATGACGATAATAGCCTCCTAACCCTAGAAAATTCCAAACTTCATGAACCAAAGATAGGGCCTTCCAATCCATGACCTCTTGCACTTTAGATGGGTCTACAGAGATTCCATCTTTAGATAATATATGACCCAAGAAAGGTACTTTCTT
Organism: Miscanthus floridulus; assembly: GCF_019320115.1. Classification (NCBI taxonomy): domain Eukaryota; kingdom Viridiplantae; phylum Streptophyta; class Magnoliopsida; order Poales; family Poaceae; genus Miscanthus; species Miscanthus floridulus. The sequence goes on along the minus strand of NC_089581.1, from coordinate 92,171,567 downwards.
CAGCTAGAATTCACACTTGCTAAACTTTGCATACAATTTATGCTCTCTTAGCCTAGACAAGACAAGTCTCAAATGCTCTACATGATCTGCCTCATTTTAAGAGTAAATTAGGATATCATCGATAAATATGACCACAAACTTATGAAGCTCAGGCTTGAACACCAAATTCATCAAGTACATAAAATAGGCAAGAGCATTTGTTAGTCCAAAAGACATGACCAAATACTCATACAAGCCATACCTAGTAGAGAAAGTTGTCTTAGGTATATCTTCTAGCCAGATCTTGATCTCAAGTTAATCTTAGAGAATATTTTTGCTCTTGCCAATTGATCAAACAAAATATCAATACGAGGCAAAGGGTACTTGTCCTTAATGGTGATGGCATTTAGCAGCCTATAGTCCACACACATCTGCAAGGATTTATCCTTCTTCTTCACAAATAAAGCTAGACAACCCTAGGGAGATGAACTAGGTCAAATGAGACCTTTGTCCAAAAGTTCTTGTAGCTGAATTTTAAGTTCTACTAACTCATTGGGTGGCACCCTATAGGGTCTACTTGAGATAGGTGCTATACCTGACACTAACTCAATCCTAAATTTCACATCCCTATCTAGCAGCAAACCAGACATTTTGTTTGGGAATGCATTGGGGAACTCACAAACTACTAGAATATCACATAGAGTAGTGGTTTGGATGGCACAAGACAAGTTTTGAAGATCAAAACTTCTATGAAGTGGTACTAGAAAAGCACTACCCCTTTGGTCCTCTCAACATAATTGTTCTAGTGGTAGTGTCAATAAGAACTGCATGACCCCTCATCCAACTCATGCCCAAAATCACATATATGGCAAACTCAGGCAATACTATGAGATCCACAGTATATTCCCTCTCTTGTATAGAGATAAGCACATCTCTAACTATTTGGTTTGTAGAGATAGTAGCTCCAGCTGAACTTATACTATAACAACCCTTGTCTACCTCAATTATCTTCTAATCATACTTAGATGCAAATGTTTGACTCATAAATGAATGAGAAGCATCGGAATCCAATAAAACAATTATGGGGTGTTTGTTTACCAGGAACATACCAGCGATAACAACTTCCCCTTTAGGAATTTCCTCCACAACTATATAGTGCACATACAAAGGATGTGCCTTAGGATTGGTCTGCTTCTGATTACCCTAGTTTTGATTTCCATTCTTCTTGGGATAGGGGCACTCCTTGGCCTAGTGGCCCATCTGATTGCAGTTGAAGCACGACTGGTTATTTCTTGGTCTAGCTGAGCTTCCTTGCCTTGCATTTGCCTTGGGCATGGCAATAGTGAAGGCTGTGAAACACCTACTGAGGATGACTGGCCTAGGCTTTCTACTAGGGAGGCTTGAATTTAGGTGCTGGGGGACTGAATTGTGGCCTAGCTGCCACTGGAGCCCTGGAATGAGAGGAGCCTGACTCAGCTGCTCTCTTGCGACTTTTTGCTGCTACATGTAGGTTGTTCTAGTTTCCTGTGTCAGGGCATCATAGACAAATTCATTATATGTAGCACATCTAGAGTTAGCCATGGTTTTCATCAACTTGGTGCCAAGCCTCTCTTGAATCTTTCTATCTTTTTCTCTTCTGTATCCATGAATGCTAGTGCATATCTAGACAAGTTGTTGAATTCATGCATATACTCGGTGAGAGTCTTTGTCCCCTGTGTTAGCTTCATAAATTCAGCGGCCTTCATCCGCATTAGCCCCGGGGGGTATATGATGTCCCCTAAAGGCTGTCTTGAATTGCTCCTAGGTAACATTTGCTCTAGCAGGTAAGGCAGACAAATAATGAGTCCACCAGATACCTATAGGCCCCTACAGTTGATGCGATGCATACTCAGCCTTCATCATTTTGGTGACCCTCAATAGATGGAACTTCTATTCAATAGTGTTCAACCACTCATTAGCCTGGAGTGGTTCTTCTGCCTCTTTAAAGATAGAAGGCTTAGTCTCCAAAAAGTCATTGAATGTACTATATTGATTGAGTTCTGGTCCCTGATTTTGCTGGCGGGCACGGGAAGTATTCTATGCAATGAGGCACAGTGTTTCTTCCATTGCTCTCTGATTCCCCAAGAATTGCATGAAAAACTCATTAGCGGAGGGGGTGGTGGTGGTGGTAGGTCACCATCATTGCAACCTTGGCTGGTACCTACCCTAGCGCGAGTGCGAGTCATCTACAAAATTGCGACAATAAGTGATTATTGGCTGATGTCAAGAAATTGCAGAAGAATTGTGTAATCATGCCAAACTAAATTTACTGGAGAGAATATAAATTCATACAATAAAATAGAGGCATAATAATTCATTCTCACAACATGACATCACCAATTTGATCACTTATCATACCCGCAACACGTTAACATGCATGTCACATTTCACCAGCAAAACAAAACTAGAATTTCATTAGAGTTTGACCCATGGTGGACCAACATGCAAGGTTCCAATGTTACATTAATGATACATCTGAAGATCAAAACTTAAATCACATGTCCTTTACATAAAAGATAGCAGAGGATAACATCTAGTTCACCAAACTTGTCACTAAATCTGCTCTACACATCAGCATGGTCACTATTGAGGTTAGATAATGCCTCGCCCTCATCCATGGGCACCACTTCTTCCTCCTCCCAACCATCATCTTCAACAAACATTTCTGGATCTTCTTCTTCCTCAACAAGGATCAGGTGCAGTTGGTTGTTCAGAAAATGCACCTCATGCTAAAGATCAACCACCATGTTCTGGGTATGAGCAAGCTGATGGCACAAATCCCACTCAATGTGTGCCTGCTGTGTAGCCTAAGCTTTGACTCTGTCATGTGCTGCTTCTGCTAGGGTTGTGCGATTGTTGGCTAAGTTCTGCTGGCATGTAGCAGTGAAGGCCTCGGCACGAGCGGCCTCTAGCTACTCCCGCAGTCCTGCCAACATAGCCTAATCATCAGCTCTTGCTGCTTGAGCGGCAACTCTCTACTGATCGACCCATTCCATCTGAATCTAGAGGGCTCCCAATGTAGTATAAGCTTCATCGATGTCCCAACAAGCCTCCCTAGCTACCTTCTTGTGCTTACACACATGGTTCCTCAGCTTCCATTATATAGCTTTGGCTCTCATGAGCCTATCCATACAAGTGGTATAGGACTCCTGCCAAAAGTCTCAGGTGTCCCGATGAGCATAAAACATCTTCATCACGATGAACATTGCACTCATAGCGGGACTAGAACTCTCTGCCCGCTCATCCCAGTCTTGGATCAACACATTGCGGTTACGTTGTGCCCAAACTACTATAGATGGATCCACTTGAGGAAAAGTATTAGCTGCACTGCCGGTCAACTCATCCCCATGCTGCTAACAAATTTGGCTCAGCACCTCAAAAGCAGCACTTGGGCACCTTCCCAAGGAGTTTTTCCCTTAGAATCTGCCTTCCACTGTTGCCATAGGGGTGCTTGGGTATGAGCAGGTATGGTTAGCTACACCTCATACCATGGCTGTCCTTCCAGATATCCCTCATTCTAGAAGTAGCGAGGTGGTTTAGTATACCCCACAAAGTGCAGTACCCTCTAGAGCAGGGCAGGGGTACCGAAGATGTCTAGAAAAGTCTCACTCCCAGTTGATGCTACCATTTGTACCAACAAAATATGGTGCAACTATGGACAAAAGATGCTCGATAGTCCACCGAGGGGTATCCCATGATGGTAGATTTGTCATAGAGGTGAGTGAGATCAGGAGCAAGATGGTAATACAAGCACCAAGACACAAGATTTAGACAAGTTCAGCTGTCAGTATGATGTAATACCTACATCCCGTGTTCTGATGTATTGCATTAAGATGTATCGATCGTGTCCACTAGGGGACCCCTGCCTCTCCTTATATACTCTAGAGGGGTAGGGTTACAAGGAAAGTAGCCTATTTGGTACTATACAATAGCTTGCAGTGCACGTCGAGCAGCGCCGTACATGCCTTCATTTTGTGGGCTGTACCACCTCTGATGATGTGACCCATGTCTTATCTTGTGGATACCGGGGGCCATACCCCAATAGCTAGTTCCTGAGCCTAACAGTAGGTGATGTAGTCACGTGGTGTGAAGGTCAAAAAGTAGAAGATCAGCCGAGCAGGCAGCCAGTCCCCGGGCATAGCCTCTAGATGAGAAAAGCGCACATTCATTGCAAGGTGAAGTGTGTCCACTTAGTCCCTGAGCCTGCTGGAAGATGAAGAATAAATCTTGTAGCAGGGTCAAAGAAAAAGAAGTCTAAAAGCTTTGCCGACGTCGTCCGACATGCACGTATCAAGACCCCAGACGTGCTGCCCAAGATTAGCATCCTGATACAAATAGCATGGAGCAGCTTGATAGCACACCGATGAGACGTAGCAAGATCCGACCACCAAGGGAGCACCAAGGAGTCCCTGGCATCGCTGGCGATGTCTGAGCACCAAGGAGCGAGGAGTCCCCAATGTCGCAGGTGATGTCTGAGCATCGAGGAGTCCCCAACATCGCTAGCGATGTCCGAGCACCGAGGAGCGAGGAGTTCCCAACGTTGCTGGTGATGTCTGAGCACCGAGGAGCGAGGAGTTCCCAGTGTAGCTGGTGAGGTTTGAGCACCGAGGAGTCCCTGGCATAGCTGGTGGTTGTCTGAGCACCGATAATGGAGACGGGGATCTCAATCTTCCGTCAGGTGATGGTAACTATCGTTGTGTGGAGAAGGACACACCGATCCGGCTTCAGATCGAAAGATCGAATCCTGCAATCTTAGCACCACAGCTCCTCTGTTTATCAACCAAGTCACAAACTAGGTTGACCTCGCCAAGAAGGCTAATCCCTGCCTGCACAATGAAGAACACAAGCAAGAACAAGAAAGAACGCAACCAAATTGCAAATGAAAGATTAATCTCACGAGTTGGGGTCTCACAAACCGAAGAACGGCGAAACTGTTTCTTGACAGAATAATCTAAGCAAAACCCAAAACCTAATGACGGTGGCGGTGTATGATTATAAAGGTCTTAGGGTCGTCGCCTACCCTATACGTACCCCCTAATGGGCCCAAACACGATACACGGTCCAACGGACCAAAAGTAGGTGTCGCAGCACCCTGGCACATTCTGGATGCTGACTTGTTTTGACTATTCCTATTGATTCCAAAGAGTTTTTGATGTGAAACCACTTGGATTGGCTTCCTTATCAAATTAGCTTTCCATCCATATGTGGATCATCGAAAACAGAGTTCGAATGCATCCTGGGCGTCCGTTTTATTGCAGACTGGTCCTGACGGCCGAGGCAGACTCAAACTCGGATTGGACTGGGCCTCTGGCTTGGCTTGGACGTCTTTGTTGGCCTCCTAAAGTGGTGGCCAAGGAGGAGGACGTCCAAGGCCATCTCTTAGGTGTTCTCCATCTTCTTGGGGCATGCTCCAACTTGGGCCTGGGTCCCAAGGATGTCTAACAAGCCCATGACGACAGTGTAGCTCCCGCCAGAAATAGCGACAGAATATATTAGTGATTTGGAGGCCTTGCCGATGTGATATTGAGATGGGACCTGATCTATTTGAAAGCTTATCAAACAAGCTTTCCATCAAGTGCTCATTGACCTCGATCGCACTCCGGATGGATGAGTTATGGCCTTCCCAATGAGGCACTATTGGGCTGCCGACGAACCAAAAGTTCAACTTTGATGAACTTCCATTATGAAACATATTTGAACCTACAATCAAATAGTGACATGTACATGTGGAACCAAGTGAATTATAACCAAAGCCACTATGCAAATGTAGGAACGAGCGCACCTTATAATCATTGTTCGTATCTGAAGGTGCCATGTCCTCGTCATCCTCCCCTTCTTGGCAACAAACCGTCCTCGGTTTGGGATTAGCTGAAGGAAACGTTGTTGGTAGTAGCCAACATTGCTCCCCTTCTTGAAATTTAACATGTTTCTTTATAACAAAACTAGGGAAACTCAACATGACAAGATTATAGCAATTGGAATCCTTTGGTTGATCATACTTTTGCGCAATGTTAGGAGATTTCAGAGTTGAACAAATATAGACACGATGCACCATATACTCTCCTTTACAATTATATTTTCCAATAAAATGATATGTACAAGTAGACAACCATGGCAATTCAACACATTTAAGTTTCTCTTCTAAACTACTAAGAGCATATAAAGTATCAAACTCAATATAACCCAAAGTATTTAAAGAATACAATAATTTCTTTTCTTTTTTTTCGGTAGCAATGGGAAGCAAACATTTATGTTCAGCATATGTAATTGGTTCCAAAACATGGAAAACTGAAGCATCATCAACTAATTCATCTTTATCACAAGGAATATCAAGCAAATTATCACGGGACAAAGATAAATCAAGAGAGGGTTCCACTAACAATTGCTCTATGATAGCATGGTTTGTGGAAAAATTGAGTACATTAAGACAATTTTCACCTTCCGTGAGTGTAGCACCATGGGCATTACCTATGTTCTCAGCATGAGTAATAGGTGCATTGTGAAGTGATGGTTCTGAATTTGCATATGAGGTTGTGAGCTCCTCATTTTCTTCCATGTCATCCTCTCGCTTATGGATATTATCCTATAGAAGGTTAGTCATAGCAAGAGGAATAACAACAGATTCTTCCTCCAAATGGTGCACCTCATCATATGAAATCAAAATAGGAGGTGGATTAACAAAGGTTTCTCGCATAAGAAGTTTCATATCATTCCAAGTTTGAGGTTTATTAGAAGGATCTAAAGACTCCCACCAAGATAAAGCAGAATGTCACAAAACACTAGCTGTATTTTTTACCTTCCTCCTTGGACACATAAAGCGAGTAGCAAATATGTTGTCGATGACAATTTCCCACTCCGTGTACTCATCAGCACCTATACCATCATAAGTCGGTGGATACGAACAACCTATCATTGTTAGAAGATAGCAAAAGACAATACAAAAATATTATCCCTATCAAATGACTACGTGGTTGCAGTGGTGTCACTTTTGACATCAAGTGGAAGCGTCTTACCAAGCTCTTACAATGTTCTTACCAATGCAAGCAGTGGGCGGTACAACCGGCGGCTGGTTCGTGATACCTATGAGGTAGTGGTACCGAGATTGCAAGGACCTTTTTTTTGTACTGATCTGAAGTATATATATGGAGCTTGGGAGGCATAAAAAAACAAATATATATATGTGGCACACAAGTCAGTGACAGACAGCAATATTGAATAAATGTCCAGAGCACTTGTCCTAGTTGCTGGCCTATACGTGTTCCTATCACCAGTTGTGATAAACAAGAGAGGAAACAAGGATAAAAGGAAACAAGTATTAAAGGTAGCAACGGATATGAACAAGGCAAAAGGTACCACAAACAATAGAGCTATTGAGTGTTCCTTATGTGCTCCTTTTCGATATCTTCTATTCTCTTTTACTATTTTTTTTCTTTTATTTTTTTTTGTCCAATCTTTTTTTTCTTGCTTTTGCTCTTTTGATATTTTTTTCTCAGCAAGGAGCACACAAGAATAAACCACAAAAAATTTGAGCTCAATTGAATAAAAGATGTGGCCTATAGAAAATTAGGACTGTGCTCTAAAAAACATACCAAAACTTGTGGGCCCAGAAACTCAATTTTCCTAATCGAATTTCGCAAATCTAATTTTTGCGAACCCAGCAAGCTAGGATGAAATAGATCTAAAATTTTCTGGCGTTCTCCGTAGATATAAAATTTTCCCCGTTTCGAGTTCGGATGCAAAAGTTATGACTGTTTTAAGGAAGCTGCTCGAATAAGGGTTTTAGTGGACACAAGATGCAAACCGATGGTAATATGGAATAGCGGCGGGTGGAGGGATCAACACAAACTAGAAAAGAACACAATCTAAACCAGCAACAAGACTTTGACCTAGGACACAAACTCAACAACGGAATCTGAAACTGAAATATGCAAAGGCTATGGCGCGGAAGGTTCTAGGATAGGAAATAAAAGTATGGCACTGGACTATAGGACGAATGCGAAACTCTCAAACTAGGGAATAAAAGTGAACCTGATGGTATACCTTAGCTCTGATTACCACTTAATGGAGACAGGGATCCCGATCTTCCATCAGGTGATGGTAACTATCATTGTGGCGGAGAATGACACACCGATCCGGCTTCAGATCAAAAGATCAAACCCTACAATCTTAGCACCATAGCTCCTCTGGTTATCAACCAAGTCACGGACCAGGTTGACCTCGCCAAGAAGGCTAATCACTGCCTGCGCAACGAAGAACATAAGCAAGAACAAGAAAGAACGCAACCAAATTGTAGATGAAAGATTAATCTCACGAGTTGGGGTCTCACAAACCGAAGAACGGCAAAACTGTTTCTTGATAGAATAATCTAAGCAAAACCCAAAACCTAATGATGGTGGCAGCGTATGATTATAAAGGTCTTAGGGTTGTCGCCTACCCTGGACGCGCCCCCTAATGGGCCCAAACACGATACACGGTCCAACGGACCAAAAGTAGGTGTCGCAGCACCCTGGCAGATTCTGGATGCTGATTTGTTTTGACTATTCCCGTTGATTCCAAAGAGGTTTTGATGTGAAACCACTTGGATTGGCTTCCTTATCAAATTAGCTTTCCATCCATATGTGGATCATCGAAAACGGAGTTCGGATGCGTCTTGGGCGTCCGTTTTATTGCAGACTGGTCCTAACGGCCGAGGCAGACTCGAACTCGGATTGGACTGGGCCTCTGGCTTGGCTTGGACGTCCTTGCTGGCCTCCTAAGGTGGTGGCCAAGGAGGAGGACGTCCAAGGCCATCTCTTAGGTGTTCTCCATCTTCTTGGGGCGTGCTCCAACTTGGGCCTGGGTCCCAAGGATGTCTAACAAGCCCATAACGATAGTGTAGCTCCCGCCAGAAATAGCGATAGAATATATTGGTGATTTGGAGGCCTTGCTGACGTGATATTGAGATGGGACCAGACCTATTTGAAAGCTTATCAAACAAGCTTTCCATCAAGTGCTCATTGACCTCTATCGCACTCCGGATGGATGAGTTATGGCCTTCCCAATGAGCCACTGTCAGGCTGCCAACGAACCAAAAGTTCAACTTTGATGAACTTCCATTATGAAACACATTTGAACCTACAATCAAATAGTGATATGTACATGTGGAACCAAGTGAATTATAACCAAAGCCACTATGCAAATATAGGAACGAGTGCACCTTATAATCATTGTTCGTATCTGAAGGTGCCATGTCCTCATCAACCGAGGAGTGAGGAGTCCCCGGCGTCACTAGCGATGTTCGAGCAGCGAGGAGTTCTTGGCGTAGCTGATGATGTCTGAGCACCAAAGAGTCCCTAGCGTAGCTGGTGATGTCCGAGTATCGAGGAGTCCTTGGTGCAGCTGGCGATGTCCGAGCAGTGAGGAGTTCCCGGTGTAGCTAGCGATGTCTGAGCAGCGAGTGGTTCCTGGCGTAGCTGGCGATGTCCGAGCAGCGAGGAGTTCCTAGCAAAGCTAGTGAGGTCCAAGCACTGGCACAGCTGGCGACATTCGTGCGATGAAGTGTGCCCACTTAGTCCTCAAGCATGAAGAATCTGAGCACCGAGGAGTTCCCAGTGAAGCTAGCGAGGTTCGAGCACCAGCATAGCAGGCGACATCCGTGCGGTGAAGTGTGCCCACTTAGTCCTCGAGCATGAAGAATCTGAGCGCCGAGGAGTAACCGGCATAGCTGGCGATGAAGCACGAGCAACGAACAGTCTAGTCAACTAGTTGGTGGTGAAGTGAGCATTTAGTAGAAGCGTCCGGCGAATAGTCCGATCAACTGGTCGGTGATAGAGTCCATGAACCAAGCGGTCTGACCAGTTGATCGGTGGAGAAGTCCGAGCACCAGGTGGTCCGATCACCTGGACGATGATCCTACAATACAAATATGTAGAATGGGTAGTACATGATGTAAAAATATATGAACTCCGAAGAAAAAATAGCGTATGTAGCTTGGCAATCAGTTGGAGCGAAGATGTGTTTATTTTTAATATAAACCGCCCGACCAGTTAGTGTGTAGCTGAGTCTCCAGCCCTAGCTAGCCCATAGTCCATAACATCGAGCACGGAGCCCGTGCACGTGTAGGAGGAACAAGCGTCACCAAGGAGCCGCTACCAACCACCCATAACGCAGAGGGTAGACGATGATGCACGTGTAGGGAGGAGCCAGAGACAGGGCCATCTCTAGAGGCGTTCGAGCATCAACATGACTATTTAGGGGTTTGAAAAATCGTTTGGAGAGCAAATATGGAGAAAATAGCTCAGAGAAACATTATGGTGATATAAGGAGATTGGAGAATATTTAGAAGAATATTAAAGCATGACTTAGCTTTAGATAGAACGTTTGGTCAGTGGCGTATAACGTTATCAAGTTGGTGATGCGGGCAACTCACTTAATGGCTTAGTTCGTTTGATAGCTTAACACGACGAACGGAGTTGGAGTCAGCACTGGCGGAGTCGGAGGGTCTAGACTTGATCGGAGCGGACTGTCGATCGATCTGCTTGTAGACGTGATTGTCCTCTTGCTTGGTTGCAGTAGTCTTCAGGGCATGAAGATATCGACAGGTAGCAAGCTCATCAAGTCTGTACATGATGCATATACATGCAACTGGTTTGGCTTGCCTAATGCCCTCTTGCATGTAGATCATACATCCATCTTGCTTGCTGACGTCAAGTCTTGTAGATGTATGCAAGCGCCTCGTTCCTTGTTAGCTTGCATGTGGATTGAATCTTGGTACAGCTTGTGGATGGGGGCATCGGCTCAAAGATGTGGCACATCAGCCATTGAGTGCCCACACATCATCAGTGATTCCGATCTGTTAGGCAATTGAAGCATGCCGCCACAGGAAGTTAGGTCACCACGAGCGGCGTCGATCTTGAGATCCCATATAGCCCACCATGGATCAAGCGCACACCCCTACCTGGCATGCCAACTGTTGACAAAAGATGCTTGGCAATCCACCGAGGGGTATCCCACGATGGTAGATTTGTCATAGAGGTGAGCGAAATCAGGAGCGAGATGGTAATACAAGCACCAAGACACAAGATTCAGACATGTTTGGCCGTCAGTATGACGCAATACCTACATCCTATGTTCTAATGTATTGCATTGAGATGTATCGATCGTGTCCACTAGGGGACCCCTGCCTCTCCTTATATACTCTAGAGGGGTAGGGTTACAAGGAAAGTAGCCTATTTGGTACTATACAATAGCTTGTGGTGCACGCCAAGCAGCGCCGTGCACGCCTTGATCTTGTGGGCTGGGCCACTTCTGATGGTGTGACCCATGTCTTGTCTTGTGGATACCGGGGGCCATACCCCCACAGCAACTCTTTGTAAGAACAATGTTATAATAGGAAAGAGTTACTTAATGAAATAAGAAACTTATAAGGGGAGGAACAATGCAAGTATGTAATGAATGATTCATCATGATGCATGCATGTTGCGTACGTCCTCATGAACTTAGCAAAATTGAAACTTCTAGCGAAATACATAGTGGCATACATACATTCTCTCATAATATAACATAACTAACTGAGTTTCATTGTTAGTGTATGTACACAAGAGTTTTATTTTAGCCCAACCCCATAATTATATAAATATAGAAATGAAAATCTAGGCTCTAGGTTGAAAACTAAATACTTCCATATATATATCCATATATATACTTCCATATCAAAGCTACCCAAAAGTAAATACGTCCCATACACACATATAAATATGCATATACAACCGTATTAAAGCTAACCCACAATTAATTACCTTAGTATATATATGAGACATATATATACTTCAGTATCAAAGCTACCTCTCCCCTTAGACCACACACTCACATCTTGCGGTCATACCACTCATCATCTTTCCTCGGGCGTAGAGGCATTTGATCCATACATTACCACTCAAGTAAATGGCATACATACAATAGCACGCCATATGGACGACGAAAATAAAAACCCCCATGTTAGTACTTATTTAGCCACATGAGATCCTTAACTGGGCATAAGGGAAGTGATCACTGGCACACTTTAGATTCAAACACCTGTATATATATATATCTATAAGTTGCCAAAAACTGGTTTTTGGAAAACAAAAACCTTTGTTTTAAATACACATGTGGCAATTAATGTTAAATCTTGCTCTGATGCCAGCTGTAACAGAACCGTCCAATTTATAAGAGCACAAGTACAATGGTAGCACGCAAATAGTTGCACTATCATACTTGAGCCCATATAAATCTGGTAGTCTATCGAGTACCATGAAGGATCTTGATTCATCGCCAACATACAACCAAGATCGTACATGATTCAACATACATGCCACATGTTACATAGAGTTCACAAATACATTGCCATACATCAGAGTGCAATTAAAGTTATTACAAACCAAGTTCAAATAAAGTAGTAGTAGAAGCACAGTAGTTCTTAAACCCATATCTCACACCATTGTTCAAATACTTGCCAGTCTATGATCACAACCCACAAAAGCCTCATAGATTAGATATATAAATAGAAGCGCCTTGCCCGGGGCCTACGCCTTGTCCACAGTGGGACATAAGCAATTCTTACAATAGCCATGAAAGACTGTGTTACCTGCAACAAGTGGGAAATAAACCCTAAGTACAAGAAGGTACTCAGCTAGACTTACCTACCATAAACCAAAAATAAAGTGACTCCAAGGATCATGCAAGACTTTATAAGTGGAGCTACCTAGACAACATTTTGCATAAAAGCCACTAATTTAGCTATACATTTTATAATTCGGTCATCAAGTTAATTATAGCTATTCATCTCTAGATAAGTAACTAACCTATGCCAAACATGTGGTATATCATTTAGTAGCATAACAATAGTAACCATAGCCGGTGTAAGATTTTCATATTCATTAGAACCATCATATTCCATAATTCAATTACTACGATGAAGAAGCTCCGTCAACTTTCTCACTATCCGGGAGAGATGGCGATTCAAATTGGTTGCAACCAGCTGGATAGTATTTCTAACACAAACCCAGGTAGAATAGATCAATGGTCACCTTAGGTCACCTTTGGTAAAACTTAGATCCAATTCGCGGGTTCGATCAGCGCCACACAACCAGGGACAACCAGCTGCCCAGCCTACCCTTGGGCTCATGTCTAGCTCCCCGCATATCCTTACTACCATCCAGAGTGCGCACTCTAACAGAACAAGGCCCGACCTAAGTTGAGCTACTCGGCTTCGTGGTCAGAATGAGTAATCTGGCTACCTAAGTGAGAGGCATGCGTTCAAAATGCCAAGAGGGCTCCAACGATGTGGTCCTTAATCTTCATAGATAGAATCACATGAGTCAACCTACACATAGACTCCACCCGACTTCCAGTTACATTACCCCCTAGTTCTGTTCCACGATAGCAAATATAGTCAACCATGCTCCGGCATCCACCTATATCTCGTAGGTAATAGGAAATCACCCGACTTCTACTGGACTAAGCATTGCTAAGCATATATTCGATCCTAGACCTATACAGGGTTAAAGGTATATATATCTAGATAAGGTAGTTCTATGCCTCAAGTGTTTCCAATCAAGTCTTATAACCTAACGCATCAAACATAAAGGACTCAAGTGATAGTTGTAAAAACATAGGAGGCTTAGAATGCTCCCGGGCTTACCTTCTAGGATCAAAGTTGGTCGGTGGTCAGGGCACTTCAGAAGTTCATTAGTGGCTGACTTCACTCCTTTAGGAGCTATGGTTTGGGGTGTCTCTTGATTGTCCTCCGCCTCTTCTTCGAATTCCAGTAGGGTTACTCCTTCGGGCGATCCTATATGTATGAGCATGAAATAAGATATCATGGATGCATGGATAATGATATGGATGATATGATATGATAAAATTCATACTCATAAGTGTCCTTAACAGTAATGTATTAAAGTGATAACACGATAATTATTTACTGAGTAGGTGCATATCTCCTCTCTAGTAATTAAACAAACACCTATTTAAATATTTTTTGGGCTGCAAGACAGCAGTCACTTGTTTTGAAAATAACTGGAGTTATACACACCCAAACAATATGGTTGTGGACTTTCTAGAAAGCTCATGAAATAGTCTATAACTTTCTTTTAATCATCTTAACGTGATTCAGTAGCTATCTAGGTCAAACAATTCAATTTTCTAGATCTACCTAGAGGACAAGCAAATCTAATAGCAGACTTCTAACAGCTATAAATCTTAAACTATTTAGCCTATAGCTATGAAAGTTTAGGACAAGCAAGATGAGTAAGTTGCCTACAACTTTGTGATTAACAAGTTTAATAGGAAAAGTCACTATCATTATGAATTTGTCAACACAACAGAAACTACTCCTGTAGCCATCTAGTTGAATTATAAAGCAATGATTAACTGATTAAGTAGCTGCCTATAAACAATTAATTCCAAGCACAAATAATAATATAAACAGATCATATGCATCACAAGCACCATAGAAAACATCATGGTTAAGCCCAAATAATTTACTTATGTGTATTTATTAATTTTCTTATATAATAAGGTGATTTAAAGGATAAATATTTCTAGTGCTCAATAAATTCTAATAAAATTACAGTAGCCTACATCTGACACCAATAGTATACTATACAAATTTCATGCTATTTGGATAAGTATAGCAACCTCTACAAAAATGACAAGTTGTATAGGCTTATTTTAGCAAAAATAGTTTAACCAAGTGAAAAGTGCCAAACAACAAATTTCATATTTTTCTTACTGTCATCCTAGCATAAGAACACTGTGTCAAAATTTGCATGATCATAAGTTATGTATTTTTACCCCATTTATTTTCACTAGAAACTAACAATTTTTTAAGATTAAATAGGAATACCATATTCCAAGTATGCCTACAATTGGTTTAGTATTTTTCCTAGCTAGAGCATGTCAACATAAGACCAACAAAATTGCAATCACAATTTTTTCACTTCCCTAGCTCAAGATATGCATTTTATAATATAGAAACTATTTTAAAAGAACTTAACTAGCTCAATTTAATTTCCCCTAGAAAAATATCCCAAACAGTAGGTTTTATATTTTTATCAAATAGTAAACTTCATGATGAACCCAATAAATTTTGGTTCACTCAATTTGGACATTCCTAGCTCCAGTTATAATTTTTTAAAGTTTGCAACAAAATCTAGAAAAATAAATAAAGAAAAATTCAAAACCCTGACTAATAGCTGGGCCCCACGGGTCAACGGGCCAACGCGTCAGCGAGACAGGAGCAGGGGACGATGCTGATAGGCCAGAGCTCGGTGACGGCGAGCTTGTCGACGATAGCGTCACCACCGTTGTGTTCCTCTCATCAAGACTCGTCGATGGGTGGTGAAAACAAAACCTAGGGTTCACCTGAGAGGGCTCACCGACGGTGATGGCAGATAGCGAAGGCAGCACGGTGGTATGCCAATGTTCTCCAACTACAAGGTGCTCAGGTGAGGCTCATTACGGCTTCGTGGGATCCTAATGAAGCTATCTAGGGTGCGTTAGGGTTCCGGTGAGGCAGTGGTGAGCTCTGACCGCGTGTAGGTCTCGGCGGCGGCGATGGCACGGTGGTGCACAGCTGCGTTCTAGCGTAGACATGCTGGTAGAGGTTAAACGGTCATTAGCATGAGCTTCTAGGGTTAGAGGGGAAGACATGACGTGAGAAAAAGAGAGTGAAGGTGCTTCGGTCCGAGCTGGCCAAGGCAAGCTTGGAGCTCAGCGGCGCTCCGACGATGTTGCGGTGGCAAAAATGGTCGTAGACCTTTACCTTGGGCTCGAATAATGGCTCTATAGGGTCGAGGTAGTAGAGCAGAGCAAGGCAGAGCTATTAGCACAAGTGATTTGAAAATGGAGCAGTGAGGGCTGCGCACGAGCTTAGTGAAGTTCATGGCGGCAATGGCGCTCGGCTTCGCCGCGACGAGGGGGAAAGAGAGCGAAGCGAGGCGAGTGAGCGAGAGTGAGAGCATGGTCATGTCATGGTGGCTTTGCAGCCCACCCTAGCCTAACTGGTGGGGCCAGCACCAGCATATGGCCACCGGATGGCGTGCCTATCCTGCTGCTGGTCGGCCACTCGGTAGGTTTGAAAACGGCCATCCAGCTTCGATGAATCGACTTACAATGCAACTTCCTCCACCTCTATCTCCTAACACATTGGTCCTTTGCAAAAACTTCATTAACAAAAGTTGTAGAGCCACATGTAAACTCCAAGTTTGCTTCTATGGGTTTAGTCTAGATTGCCATGGTTTTCAAACTATAGGGCTCCAAAATAGAGCACATGGAAACTGAAATCAGGTTTAGACAGAAAACATTTTGTATGTTTGAAAACAACATTTCATTGCTACTTGTGGGATCTGTTTGACCATGCTAGGAACTAATTAGCTCATGACCCTTAAATAAATTTTGTTACCCACGTCAAGAACTACAACTTTTGTTAAGGGTGAACTGCCATGCAAACAATCTATCCTATAGTTCAACTTTGGTCAAAGTAGTAACATGAAAATGGAAGTTTAGAGTAAACTAGGACTTAGAAGCAAAATTGGCCCATGTCATGAATACAAACATTGTTCCATTTGCCATCCTAGACATGCCTAAGATGTTTTTGTGACCTCATAGCCATCTCTTACATTGGTCACACAAGATCACAAGCATATGCATGTATACAATCAACATCACATGTGATAATATGTAAAGAATAAGATGAAATTCCATATGCTCATGCTCATGAATGCTTGGATGATGCTTGTGCTCATGAAATGCAAGTGCCAAATGCAATGTTTAACAATAGGGTGTTACAAAAGAATAGTTGATGATCATACAATTTACATGGTTAGAGCTAGACCTAAGTGTAAGATGGATGGGGAAACCTCTAGGCACTAGTCAGCCAGCGTATGGGAAGCTTTACGAACTCCTACATGAATACCCAAACATGGGGGATTTCAAGGGATGGATAGGGATATCACCACTTGCCACCTATCCCTCAACCGTGGAGCACCATCATATCCGAAGGTTCCCATGCTCCCAGGCACCACGCCTGTGTACAAAGAAACTACCCATATCCTCTGGGACTCTAACCCTACGGATAAACAAGCATAGGACATGGGGAAACCCAAAGGAACGATGAACCACCACCCCAACTTAGTTCTAATTCTAATCATATAAGTTATATGAATGATTAAGCATAATGTTTTACATGTTAAGTTCATAACATAGAAAGTATATGCTAGTTCATATGTCAAGGTCATAACATGAAAACTATATTCTAGTTCATGAGCACAACTATATGGATAAAATGAGAGCAGGAGTATGGACAAATTCTTCATATTATTCATACTAAGATTCCTTTCTTCCAAGGAGCCAAGCTCTCCAAGGTAGCTCTTTCCTTGCTCACAAAAGACTACTAAAGTAAAAAGAATACAAGAGTGGTGTGAGGTGTAGAGGCTCCAAATGTTGTGCCTTGTGGGAGAGCTCCACCCTCCTACTTATACATCTTTGTGGTCGGTTTTGGTGAGATAAAATAGGAAACCATGCTAAACTACCTTTGCATGGCATTGTTGAACCACTAGAGCAAGGTGGGGCTAGGTGGTGCTAGGGGCGGTGCGCCCGCACCATGGGTGCGGCCACACCCTGGGCTAGCCCATTCACTGCCGCCTTCATGTGGTCGGTTCCTGAGTGGGCGTAGGCCACTCCAACGCTGGTGCTTGGCCAAGATTTGGTAGTTGAATGGGCTCTCTCTTATTTCTTTGTGTGTTTCTGCTTTACGCTTTGCCTAGTTGTGCCTTTTGATCATATTTCACATGCTTTTCATGTACATATCTTGCAAACACTGAGTCTCCAATACATGTGGAAATATGTCAATAGTAAATGCATATGTGTCATAAGTTTGTTTATTTCTCCTGTTTTAGATCTTAACTGGCGGTCGAATTTGTTCATTGACCACCAACAACAACTCATGATTATGTTAGCCTTTTTGTTTTTCTAAATTTTAGTTCTCATTTACATCTTGCAAAGAACATTTATTTGCTACATGAATAAATTGTGATCTCTCGAGTACCTTATGAAGAACCTCCCTAGGTTGCTCGGAGGCTAACCTTTGCAGCTATCATATACACTCTTATTTAGCATGTTCATATGTTATACTAACTTATCAACATGCTTGGGGGCTATTATGATAATTACATGTGCCACCCACTCATACTTTTCTATCAATCAATCAATGTCTCATAGGCATTGAAATGGTGTAAGTGACTCAACAAGACCTCGCATGGACTAGATCAAGACATTTTGTTCTAGTTGAATAATCCCTAGGTAGTTAGTCTAAAACTTAACCAGCATCAAACACTAAAGACAATGAAAGATAGAGTAACAAAGTTTGCTATAGCACATTACAAGACAGCCTCAAGCGCCGCATGAATCCTCTGATGAGTCAGGCAGACTGCCCTACACTATCATAGAGAGATCTACATCGCAAATAATAGCCTCAGAAGGTTCTGTGTCCTACTGCTAAATCTGACTATACAATAAGGGATTGGTGTCAATAGGTTTCCCTCTAATGGAGCTGATGTTTAGGTTAGTGCAGATTGTCCCGACAGTCACCAACACCATGTGCGCTCTGGTGGACAAACCATATTGGGTAACCTCCTCTAGGGGCCTTGGGATCCCCCTTAGCTGGGAAACCACCTCTATTGAAGAGGTAGGCCTTTAGCTGGGAAACCACCTCTATTGAAGAGGTAGGCCCTCCTGGTTGAGCATAGGCTGCCTGGCCAGCCGTGGCTACACTCCTAAGTGTGTCCTCAAGGGATGAC
Source organism: Miscanthus floridulus (assembly GCF_019320115.1). Classification (NCBI taxonomy): domain Eukaryota; kingdom Viridiplantae; phylum Streptophyta; class Magnoliopsida; order Poales; family Poaceae; genus Miscanthus; species Miscanthus floridulus. Next base: position 92,152,731 of record NC_089581.1, on the reverse strand, counting down.
ACCTGAGACACATACTTTGCCTCCATGGCCGAAAGAGTCCTTGCATGTAGGCATTCAATCTCAGCAGCCACCGCCTCTAGGTTCATATATTTAGACTTTCACTCAGCAAGCTTGTTTTTAAGGCGCCTTGCCTTAGCCGACGCCGCTATTAAAAGAAGTGTCAGTTGAAAACTCATATGAAATTGTAACACAATTCATCACTCAAAAAAAAGACATACCTTGGATCTGCTTCTATAGCTTCTCTATATCCTCTAGAGTAAGTGCTCGCTTTTGCCTCTCCCTCTAGTACGCAGAACCTGAGGCACAAAAAGTAGCCTTCTCCGAAGACAACCTGATGATGGCTTCAGTAGTAGCTAAAAAGGGAAAGGGTTTTCACAAACCCCACTGAATGCAAAGGAAAAGGGTCTTAGCATGAGCCCTACCTTAGGTCTCGTCCTAGTGGCACTTTAGGGCCACCACCTCCCTCTCTAGCTTGACAATCTGCACCTTCGCTTCGTCGCTTAGCCGAGAGAACCTCTTCCAGATGAATGCAGACTTCATCGAAGAATTCTTTTGAAGATACTACAAGAGCGAGACGATATAAGTCTTAGCTTCATTCAGAATGAATCAACCAATGACTAGGGGGCTAGACCCATTGGGTCCATTGTGTGGCCTCGAGTACAATCCAAGGGCGATGTCCACCTGGTGTGACCACCAGATAGGTGCTCGGGGGCTTAGGCACCCGATGTGAGTCATACCTCTAGGGTAGCCCTAAGAGAATCACCGACCAAGGTGCTCTTGGTCTTCATGGTGTCCACCAGGGCATGAAGTGCGGTAGACAAACTTTCCATGTGCTTCGCCATGCCATCCAACGCCCTTTAGCTAGAGTCAAGATGGCGTCGCTCCTTGACATTATCGAACAAGCCCTCATCTTCAACACTGAATACTTGCAATGATGGACCTCCCCTGCTCTATTGGTCTGGGACCCAAGAGGGACAAGGTGGATGTCGTCCACCTATGGAGGAGAGTCGATCCATAGCAACACCCACTTGAGGTCGCCCTCTGCAAGAATTCCCAAGGATAGCCCCGGCCGGTCAAGCCCACAAATTGGCTCAATGGCAGGCTTTTTCCCTTGGGTACCAACATTGGGAACCCAAACAGGTTCACCCTGCATAGGCTCCACCTGGGTCACCAAAGAAACATCTTCTTGAGCAACCTCCAAAGGTGGTGCACCTCTATCGAGAATAGCCACGAAGTCATTAAGGGTATCAGCGACCCAAATCCTCTCTAAAATACCCAAATCCTCCTAAGTCATTAAGGTGGTGTGCCTCTATTGGACAAACACTTAGAGCTATGATTTCGCTAGCACTGTCTAGTGCGATCGCCTTGGGCAGCCTGTCGGTTGATAAGACCTTTGATCGAGAGCTGCACCAAAAAACAAACATCAGGAGCTCATCACTCGGCAAAGCAACGAGATGAAGGAATTGAACTTACATGTTCTCATCACTGGGAACATCCAGCAATGCAGGCTTCTTCAATTGCCTGTGCAAGGTCTTGCTCGAATGGGACATACTCCACCTTTAGGCCAAACTTGCCAACGACCATGACCGTCCCATCTAACAGTTTGTCATCGGCAAGCCTAGGCGACCCCAGAGCCATTGGCACTATGAACAACTCATGGTAAGACAAATCAAACACACACCAAGGCCACAACTAGCTAAGGATAACCGATGTACCTGACACCACCGATGCCTACGCTTGGTGTTGCCTCTTCTTCTTCCTCTCGAGGGCTTCTTCCCCTCATTGGTGCCTGTAGACTCCGTGGTAGCTCTGTCTCCTCGTCTACATGCCCAAACCTGACACACAATGAGCGGTATGGCTTGGGTGAAGCAAGGGGACAATGGCAGTCAACTCCTCTCGAAGTGTAGACATCTCACCATTACTGGTGGATGCCTCAGCATAATTGATCCCCCTCTCCTGGACCTTGTCCAAAGGGGCCTTGGAGCGGTACTTCCAATGATCCTGCAAGACAGAACAAATTACATGAGAAATCAAGATAGGTCATCAACTGATCATCAATAACTTAGGATCTCCACCATATGGTCTTTGTCTGTGAGCTAGGATTTTAGGCCTGGCATCTTGTTGGTCACAACAAGCACCTAAAGCGTGGTCATTGGCTTGATGGGCTCTCTTGATAGGCTGACAGCATTGGGAGAGTTGCACATCAGGTACGCATGTTCCCTCAGGGGCTAGATCCACCTCCAAAAAAGGATGTTAGGCAAGCTTGACTGGTAACCCTTCTTCGGTGATAATCCTGTAGGTTACTCTCAAGCTCATCCATTTCTTCCTGTTCGATTTCGGGCACTTCCTCCTTCTCTGTTGTCGACAGAGGAGGGGGAGCTTGTGGGTGTTGGCAGTCACTAATGATCGGATATGACCACCAAATAATGTCCAAAACAAGAGAAATAAACAATATTTTGACACATATGCCTTTACTATTTACCTAGTTCCACTTGTATTATAGAAAACATATTTTGTAGGACCCTTATTCGAATACAATTGGAAAATCAAGCAAAAGGTGCAAAGCAGAAAGCGTATAGTAGAAATGCACAAAGAGAATAAATGGAAAAGCCCACCTACACACCAAACTTGGGCCGAGATCCACCGTGGGAGGGGTCTAGGCCTAGCTAAGAGCCCATAGGAGCAAGGCGGTGGTGAGCGGGGCCAGCCAGGGTGTGGCCACACCCTAGGTGCACTCGCACCCCCACCATTGCCTCTCGGGCCCACACTCCTTCGACGGTTGCAGCCTCCATGCATAGGCGGTTTTGTTTGGTTACCTAATTTGTCAGCACCAAACCAACCACACTCCACTATATAAGAAGAGGAGGAGCTCACCATTTAGCACACACACAACATTTGGAGCAACACCTCACTACCACATCTTGTACTTTTACTTTCTTAGTAGTATTTGGAGCTAGCAAAGCTATCAAGGAGGGCTTGGCTCCTTGGAAGAAGAGTGACATCTTGGTATGAATAATACTATGAAGAGTTCTTCCATAGTCATGCTCTCATATTATTTATATAGTAGTGCATATGAACTAGAGTATAGCTGCCTTGTTATAATCATGATATATGAACTAGCATATAGTTTGTGTGTTATGATCTTAACATGTTCAACTTCATGGTTAATCATTCATATGGTTTGTATGAGTAGAAGTAGGGTTAAGTTGAGGTGGTGGTTCGTCATTCCTTTGGGTTTTCCCATATCCTTTTACCTATTGATCTGTAGGGTCAGGGACCCAGGGGGATATGGGTAGTTTTTTTGTACACAGGGCGTGGTGCTTGGGTGCATGGGAACCTTCGAATATGATGGTGCCCCATGGTTGAGGGGTAGGCGGCAGGTGGTGACAGCCATGTTTGTCCCTTGTAATCCTCCATGTTCGGGTATTGTGTAGGAGTTTTAAAGTCTCTCGTGCTTGCTGGCAGACTAGTGCTCGGAGATCTCCCCATCCATCTTGAACTTAGTTCTAACTCTAATCATATAACATGTATGATCATTAACTGTTCTTTGCATGACTATTTTAGAACATGCCGGCTCCATGTAGGAATATTCTTTTATTCTTTGCTTCCCTTTTATCCTTGAGGTTAGCCCAGATGTGTGTCCACTATCCTTGATATACTATTTTTACCCCTGTCATGAACTATGGTCCACTATGCGAGTATGTAATCTTGTTCATGCTCATGCTAGACTCTTATACCTTGCCATCCTTTTAGAAAATATAAATAATGATACCCTAAATACTTTCAGGTGAAATGCTACAACAATAGATCCATGCACTTGTGTATATTTCTATAATTGTTAAGAACTATCATAGTTGATGTTTCTTGGCAGCGTCATTAAGGTTAACTCAATCTTAGTGATGGTGCTAAGAAATACCAATAAGCATTTCTAGCACTGTTGCTAGTGATGGACTTAAAACCTCACACTTGGTGATTGCGCTAAGAAATGCCAACAAGCTTTTCTAGCGCCATTGTCAGAGAGGGCATAGGTTAAAGAATCTAGTAGGACATGATCATGAGCACATGCATGTAATGGTAGCCATAGTTTATGTAGGCTAATTCTGCTTGTTTTCTTCCTGTTGTGGATGAAAATAGGATAGTGTATGAGTGGTTTTGATCTGCCAAATAATTCCTATTAAGGAAGAGCCGGTCTCATACTGATTCTTCTTCTGCTACTCCATCGGCAATTGAACTAGTCACCCCTGTACCATCTGCTACTACCAAAATGGCCAAGTCACTCCACAACTACTTCACCCCCGCCGTTGCCAACATGCCTGTTGGGCCCACTGTCAACATGGGTACCAGAAACTTTGAGCTATGCACTATCCTCATTATGATGGTGCAGGCAAACCAATTCTATGGTTTGCCCAGCGAGGATGCAAGTGCACACTTGTAACACTTCCATGAGTTGTGCGACACAATCATCATCAAAGACATCGCACCAGCTCATATCATGCTCCATCTATTTCTCTTCTCCCTCATGGGAAGGTGAAACAATGGTTCTATAAGGAAAAGGAAGCTGTTAGTATGTGGGACAAATGTTCCCATGGCATTCCTCGTGAAGTTTTTCTCCATGGGCAAAACCAATGCCCTAAGGGGGAAAATTTAAAACTTCTAGCAAAATCACATGGAATCCATCCGCGATGAGTGGGAGAGGCTGCAGGATTATCTCTAGTCCTGCCCACACCATGGAATGGAGAATTAGGTTCATGCTCCTAAATTTCTATGAAGGGCTCATGTCCATGTCAAAGGGAGCACAGTAGATGCTGCTGCTAGAGGAGCGTTTCTCTCCCTCACCATCGCTGATGCCATAGCTCTCATCGAGAAGATGATGGCCAATCAAAGTTGGGGGAGGAACGAAAACAACAAAAAGGCATGGATACTGTGAAGGAGGCAGATATGCTTGCCACAAAAATGGATTTGTTACTAAAGAGGCTTGACAAGCATGCCGCCGACTAAGGAGGCAATGAAGGGCATTGTTCAAGGCCATGGACTCAAAAATGACTTGCGAGGTCTATGGAGAAGTTCGGACATTCACGGAATATCTGCCCTGAAATCCCATGAAGAAGCATCATACATCAACAATGGGTTCTGATAAGGTAACAATAACGGGTGGAACAATCAGTCTCGCCCGCAAGGAGGTAATTCAAACTTCAATTCCAATTTCAATTCGAATCAACCTTCCTTGAAAGACTTGGTCCTAGGCCAAGCAAAAATTAATGAAAATCTTAGTAAAAAGTTAATGTATAATGATCAAATCATTGAACATATTAATTCAAAACTTGAAAATTTATCCTCCTCTATGAAAAACCAATTAAGTTTTAATAAAATGATAGAAACGCAAATTGCTCAAATTGTTGCCGCTATGCCGGTCAACCATTCGGGGAAAATCCCAGGGCAACCCGATAATTCCCCCGAATTTGTTCATGCAGCTGTAAAGTAATGAAGGAGGAGAAGTCTTGCCAATGAACTATAAAGTTGAGTCCTTGCTGAAGGTAAATCGTAGTTACCTTTTAAAAATTCAAAAAATTCAAAATTTAAAATTTGCTTCAAAATAAACTTTTTAGAAAAATAAAATAAAAATCATTTTCTGATAGTATAGATTTTTCTGTTATCATTTCTCATTTTTAAAAATATTTAAAAAAATTCAAAACATAATAAAAGTTTTGTGGAAAATCAAATTTCGGGATCAAAATTTGGAAACCGAGGGAAGCACCAATGGCAATCTCACTCAGAGAGCCATTAGAAGCAGTCAGCTGAAGGGGGACCAAGCAGGCCCACCTCTGGTGTGCGCGCACTAGGGGTGCGGCCGCACCCTACCCAGCACTACTGTAGCTACTACTGCTCCAACGGCTAGGAGTCGTTGCTCCCACCCCACTTGGCTGGTGCCCGGCGCTATAAAACCCAAGAGCTCAGGTGTGAGCCTTCACTCACTCTCTACTCTCATATTTTCACTCCCTCTGACTCTCACTTGCTCCACCATTTGGGAAAAAAATTTCCACAAAACTCAAGTGCGAGGAAACTCTATAGAAATTTCCTAAGCTCATCACCACCAAGCCAAGCTTGTGGGTTGTTCGATTTGTTTTCACTAACATAACCCTGTTTGTGAGTTTTGTTGTTGTCTTTTTCACCATGGGCAAGTTCGGGAAGAAGCTCATCCGGTGCTTTCAAGAAGGCTATGGGAGCGAGCTCAAGTTGCTCCAGTGGAAGCTCAAGCAGTGCACTACACCAAACCTAAAGAGAGCCCGACCGATGGAGGAGGGCGACGATGAAGCACACCTTGATTTGGAGGGAGATCGGGAGATGCAAGTGTACAACCTCATCAAGAACCACGAGTTCATCCACAAACCATAATACGACCCTAACCTCCTCCAAAAGATAGGTATGGACACCAAATTCACCACCATCTGGAAAGCTGTTGGATGGGAGAATGTTGCTCCCATTGATGAGCTTGGTTCTCGCCTCTTAACAATTCACTTCTTATGCTCTTTGCAAGAAGTTGAGAGTGAGATTACTTTCCATCTTTTTGAGAAAGAATATTATCTTACATGGATAAATCTCAGCTCTCACTTAGGCTTTAGTGCAAAATGCTCAATTGACTTGGATCATGCTCTTAGAGGTTTTAATCGTCATGAATTTTGGAGAATGATTTCTAGTCAAAATGTAGTTGGCAAGTTTCAACCTTGAAATATGAATATTCATCATCCTACTTTAAGGTTCATGCATCATGGGATTGCTATGACTTTGTTTGCTAGGCAAGACATAAGATTTGTTTATTATTCCAAATTGCAAATTCTCTATGCCATGGTTTAAAAGATTAAAATTGCTCCTATGAAAGAAATGTTTAAACATTGGTTAGATACTTTTAAGGCCTCTACATCTATCTCCTGCATGTCCCTTGTGACTTGTATTGCTGCTAATATTGGTGCATTAGATGGACAAGTTGTGATATACATCTCTACTCCACGCATTGATATTGATGAGCACTACTTGATCCAAGGGCATGTTTTGAAATATGATGATGCAGGGAACCTTGTATTTTTCTTTCTGGGATATACAAATGAGATCCTGCTCCATAACCTAGGATTCTCTTTGTATAAATCCCCTGTCACTCACCTTCACTCTTGTTGAACATGAGGAAGCACGCAAGAGTTCTATTTCTCATAGGGGAACAAGAAGCAGGGCTTGGGACGAAGCTGGTAGCTCTCAACAACCACCGACACTAACACCACTTGTGCCTCAGACATTCCATATAGAGTGGTTCCCGACCATGTAGATGCCTGGGTTCACCCCCAGGTATTAGCCAGGCTAGGGACATACCCTGCAACCACATGAGGCCAGTGGATCGGGATGGCACAAAGTCGATGACGTGGCATGGACGCATCACTCGTCTGACTTCGAGGGGCTACCACCACCCATCCATCCACGAATAGTCCACTTCAGACCATCGAGAGTTGGACGGCATCAACACTTCGCCTCGGACGATTAGAAATCCGCATAGGTGAAATTCAAAATACACTTAATACTCATGTGCAGGATATGAGACAGTGGCACCTACAGCAGCAGCAACAGTTCGCAGACATCAACTGTGCTGTTGAGACAACAACAGGAAGCATAGACTGCCTACTGGTGGTCCATGGGATACAATCTCGGACCATAGGCCTAGAGATAGCTTGGGGGAGGACCCTCGTAGAGGTACCCTTGAATTTTTTTAATTTCACATTTATTTTCCACATTTCTTTATTATTAGCATATAAAAAACCTAAAAATTTGAAAATACCAAAAAATGATAAAAATACCAAAAAATTTTATTCCACTCTCATATGTGTCCTAAGAATATTTAGTTTTCTCCTATGTTGAAATGATAAATAGTTGCTCTATCTATAATTCATCTGTGCCTAGGTTATAACTTAGTATTTCCTGAGATTTAAGTTTGTTGGCTAAAAATATCTCATCCTAAAAACTTGAAAACTTGTGGGTTTGCAAATGCATGTTCCTTTTCTAAGTTGTTGCAAGTTATGATATGGTACAAATGGAATTTACTATGATTTTGCTATAAGAGAGACTTGACATCTAGAGATTTAACTTTCAAAAATGCTAAAATCAAAAGTTCCTCAATGATTATGAGTCCTACCAAGGCCATATGACATGATATTCAAATTCAAACCTTAGTCATATGCTACTTGTTGTTACATTGAGCTTTGTCAAATTATTGTGACCCTTGTTGAGATTCTCGTTATGCACCGATGATCAAGACATACGTACACCCACAAATAAATCGCTAACTCTTACACTGAGAATTATGCAAAAATATGTTTTTTCCATCCACCAAATAAATTACTCCATTCACTTTATCATGAGTCTCTCTCTCTAAAGTTTCATATGCCAGAAAAGAATAGTATGGGCTATGCTCAAAAAAGTGAGAGAAGAATGGCCATGACAAAAGGCATGAGAGAAAAAAATACATGCCAAAGAGCATGAAGAAAAGAAAATAAAAAAATAAAGATGGCCCATACTTTCAAATAAAGGCATTCATCCAAAGGAGAGAGATTCATGATCCAAAGAAGCACAAAAATATTTAGAATTAGGAAGTTATAAAAATAATTCCACATACTTGCACGTCTTGATCAAAGTATATGACTTACATCTCCTTGAGGTCCGGTTTTTGACTTAGCAAAATATGTGATGCAAGTATGCCCCACTTTCATACCTACCCAAAACTCCACTCAAAAGCCTTTAGTGGTTGGTTATGAAAAAGAAGGCAAAATACCAAATGCCTTGGTGAGGTTTCATACATATTGAGCCATCAAGTGAATCATTTGAGGAACTTACATTTGTTTTACAAAACTCATAAAACCTCCGGATAGATGGTCAATCAAGGAATGAATGATTGGTGATTTAGTTATAACTGTTCTATCTAGCAACCACCCAAGAACTTGGAAAAGCTATATGCCCCATAGGGATCAAGGTAAAGGGTGGATAAAATGCCAACTTATTGAAATTACAGAAGAATATTGTGTTATAGGCATGGCACTTGTGAATTATATGGGCATAGTAGCAACTCCTGATCAACAACCAAGTACTTAGCTATTTGCTCGGGATGAGCAAAGCTTAAGCTTGGGGGATTTGTTGGTGGTCACTAATGATCGAATCTGACCACCAAATAATGTCCAAAATAGAAGAAATAAACAATCTTCTGACACATATGCCTTTACTATTCACCTAGTTGCACTTGTATTGTAGAAAACATGTTTTGTAGGACTCATATTTGAATATGAGTGGAAAATCAAGCAAAAGGAGCAAAGCAGAAAGCATAAACAGAAATGCATGAAGAGAATAAATGGAAAAGCCCACCTACACCCCAAACTTGGGCTAAGCACCACCGTGGGAGGGGTCCAGGCCAAGCCAAGAGCCCATAGGAGGAAGGTGGTGGTGAGCGGGGCCAGCTAGGGTGTGGCTGCACCCTAGGTGCGCTTGCACCCCCACCACCGCCTCTCGGCCCATGCTCCTCCAATGGTTGCATGCCTCCATGCATAGGCGGTTTTGGCCAGTTTCCTAATTTATCAGCGCCAGACCGACCACACTCCACTATATAAGAAGAGGAGGAGCTCACCATTCAACACACACAACATTTGGAACTACACCTCACTACCACTTCTTGTACTTTTACTTTCTTAGTAGTATTTGGAGCTAGCAAAGCTATCAAGGAGGGATTGGCTCCTTGGAAGAAGAGTGACATCTTGGGTATGAATAATACTATGAAGAGTTCTTCCATAGTCACGCTCTCATATCATTTATATAGTAGTGCATATGAACTAGAGTATAGTTGCCTTGTTATAATCATGATATATGAACTAGCATATAGTTTGTGTGTTATGACCTTAACATGTTCAACTTCATGCTTAATCATTCATATGGTTTGTATGAGTAGAAGTAGGGTTAAGTAGAGGTGGTGGTTCGTTGTTCCTTCAGGTTTCCCCATATCCTTTACCTATCGATCTATAGGGTCGAGGACCCAGGGGGATATGGGTAGTTTCTTTGTACACGGGCGTGGTGCTCGCATGAATGGGAACCTTCAAATATGATAGTGTCCCACGGTTGAGGGGTAGGTGGCAGGTGGTGATAGCCCTGTCCGTCCCTTGTAATGCCCCATGTTTAGGTATTGTGTAGGAGTTTTAAAGTCTCTCGCGCTTGCTGGTAGACCAGTTGCTCGAAGATCTCCCTGTCCATATTGAACTTAGCTCTAACTCTAATCATATAACTTGTATGATCATTAATTGTTCTTTGCACGACTATTTGAGAATATGCCAGCTCCATGCTAGGAATATTCTTTTATTCTTTGTTTCCCCTTTATCTTTGAGGTTAGCCTAGATGTGTGTCCACTATCCTTTATATACCATTTTTACCCCTATCATGAACTATGGTTCACTATGCAATATGTAATCTTGTTCATGCTCATTCTAGACTCTTATACCATGCCCTCCTTTGGGAAAATATAAATAATGATACCCTAAATACTTCTAGGTGAAATGCTACAACAATTGATTCATGCGCTTGCGGATATTTTTGTAATCATTAAGAACTATCATAGTTGATGTTTCTTGGCAACGTCACTATGGTTAACCCAATCTTAGTGATGGTGCTAAGAAATACCAATAGGCATTTCCAGCGCTGTTGTCGGTGATGGACTTAAAACCTCCACACTTGGTGATAGCGCTAAGAAATGCCAACAGTGGGAAAAATCTGGAGCGGAGTAGTCATAAACATAAAATCACTTCTTCGCCCAATTCAGGACATTGGAAGGGAGATCGATTTGAAAGAATGGAGATTTGTCAGCCACCTTGATCCAAAGGCTTCTAGTGACCTTTCAGTCTGACTAAGGAAGAACGTCGAAGTAGCAACAAAACAATGCCTAGTGGGGCTCAATCCCTACAAAGTCCTCGCAATAGGAAATGAACATCGCTAGAAGCATGATCCCATTTGGGGTTAGGTGATGTACTTGTGTGTTGTGGTATTAGAGGAGATCTCAGACAAACCAATGGATGGGCACCCCAAATCCACGACGAAAGAAGTCGACAAAGACTACGATCTTGCTAGAATTAAGGGCAGGGATGTCCTAGTCAAGGGCACACCGATAACCCAAAAGTTCCTTCAATGCTAGAACTCCCCCAACCAAAAAATTCTTGATGTCCTCCTCCATCACCGTTGACACCTCCCACAGAGAACTAGGGATGGGACTCCATCCCCCTTGCTCTTTGAGCTCATATCTTCTTCACCTACTAAACTAATGGTTTTGGTTTTCTTGGCTAGGGTCTTTCTTAGCGCCATCACTGTGACCACCGGGAGTGGGACCTAGATGTGATGATGTCTGCTAGGTCAAGGTAAACAGAGGGTGATTGCTACTAGTTTTGTTGATGGTGGCAAAGGGACGGACTGTCTCCACCCTCGGCTACTTATAAGGGTGGTCAGCACTAGTCGAAACCCTTATGGACCCTGGGCCCAAGGCCCAAAATTGTTGGTGAAACCAGGTGGACCAACATTTGGGCCCCACCAAAGCTCAGCATAGCCCACCAAAGCGATAGGCGCTAGTCAGTTTTTCTAGACCAGAATCATGAAAGCTAAACCCTACCATCTCTAGAGTGAGCGAGATGTTCAGGAGGGTTGCTAGCCAATCATAAAACCTCTGGTACTTGAATGAGATGCACATCCATCAAGTACTATGTAAATCTCCTGAATGTTCAAATGGGCTTGAAGTACCTTATTTCAGCTAATGTGTGCCCCTTTGTGGGAGATCAGAAAACTAGTTGGCCCATGGCTATAACCAAAGTACGAGCTCCTAGAAACTAGAAAAAGAGTTTTATGACATGCCCCTACTGGTCAGGCTTTGTCCTACCACTTCCTTTTAGTGATAGCGGACATTCACCTATTCTACCTGATATTAACTTGAAGAATAGCATACGCTATAGCCCTAGAGGTTTATGTGTTCGCTATTCACCTAAGTGATCCTTGAGCATTTGGGATCATTGGCTTTCGGAGCCACGAATGACTGCACTTGGTCAGAGTGAAATTTTAGTTTGAAGCACCAATGTTACTCGTAGTTACATTGACTAACCATCGAGTCGAAAAGGGGGCCCAAAAATGCAGGGCTAGTTTGACTAAATGAAAATCACCAAATCACTCGATTTAATTAGGACACAAGTAATAGTGTTCAAAATCAATAAAAGTCATTCTCTTTTATTAAACTCTGCTGCATTTTACATTAGCAGGTTTATAATAACCAAAATCTATTAGAAACTGCTATAGTTATGATAGCCTTGTGAGCGCAGGACCGGCCCCGGCACTCTAGCGATGGACATCTCATGAAGCGTACAAGCTAGATGAAGGCGCATGACAACCTTCACCTCGCCTTCGAGTCTTCATGAGCATAGACAACGCCTTGAAGATGCCTCAAAGGTGACACCTCACAGAGCTTCCTCTAACATCAAAGAGGAGGAGGGGTGCCATGAGGAGCCCAGCCCATACCATCTTCTTCAACATCGGGGAGGAGCGAGCGGCGATGACTCGATGGCTCCAAGCCTCCAAATCGATACACGAGAGCTCCTAGGTCGAGATCTATGGGGCAAAGGGTTTTCCGGCAATAGAAAGCCGCCCTTCGCCCTCTAAAATTTCCTACAGATTTTCTGACGTAGAAAGCCCCCGTGCACCGACCACTAGTGATCCCAGCCGCCATGCCCTCTGTGACCCAGGTCACCTATGGTATTATTCCTCCCCATCTTCATGGAACTTCATCTAACACCCAAAAAAATGGCCACCGCCAGGCCACTGTGGAACCCAATCTTGAAAGCCTTCTCCCAGCGATGGCGCGACCACCGAAAAACACCATGAACCATGGCGTATAAGCAGAATTGCCACTCTCGCACTTAGTCTAAGGCTAGGAGATTTGGGGAAGAAAGGAGGGGTGAGACTCACTGGCCTCCCTACACCTAGTTAAATAAGCAGCCTGAGGACGGTAGTGGGGCAGTTGGTGGTTGGCATTAAAGGTAGACTCAGGCATCGAGAGGGCTCCACAAAAGTAAAGGCATGGGAAACAAAACCATTCAAGTTCCTAGGCACCACTATCCTTATCTTTTATAGGATTCAATGATGCACAAATGATGTGTTCAAATGGGTAGGAGACTCCCACCCGAACGGTTCTAGAAACTCAGGAAGGCATTACTGCCAGCCAGTGCAACACTCACAGTCCCAATACATGGGGCCCCACTGATTGTATTCAAACATCTTGGCACCTGAGAAATGATCATTAGGACCTACGGTACCCAAGGGCCATAGGGACTTGCGGCACCCGAAGGATTGTACAGCTCCATGAGCCCATCATCAAATCCTACAAGGGCTACTATTAGATACATGGGCCTAGGGTACCCTCACCTGATCATGTATCTGGCCCATCAACGGAGGACGACCGAGGATGAAGCCCACGAGGATTAGGTGCAACCACCAACTTGGAGGTCATGACATATTGAGGATATCTGCCAGCCATTGTAGCTATGGTAGGATAGAATTGATTTGTTGTAATAAACTAGGAATCTAATCTATAGCACTGATCGCCCTCGCTATAACCCTACCTGTAACGACCCAAAAATCATTACAATTTCTCACAAGCACTTTGAGGATGAATTGCACCTAAAAAATCCCTAAAACATGTTGCGAACTTGTTGAGCATCATGTGCATTTTTAATTCCGATTAGAATTTGAATTGTGCCTAGACCAACCAAAACTGAGCACTACCAGTTTTGGTAGATCGTCCAACATCACCATCAGAACATCCGCTAGGACATCTCATAGACTTAGAATAATGTTGGCCAACCTGTGCACTGATGGAGTGTCCGCCATCATGGCAGAGTGTCTCTCAAAACCTATGAACAGTCAGTTAGCCTGTCAGACACACCACCAGATCATCCGTCGCTCATGGCAAACTGTCCATTAAAACCAATCAACATGTGTCTCATGCATGTGTCCAGCTGCCACACACACACATGCTCGTGCGCTGATGGAGTGTCCGTCACTCACGACAGACTGTCCATGAAAATTGGGTGACACCTGTCTCATGCATGTGTTGTGCTATCCACACCACACACAAACTAACCCCACATGTTAGCCTAGCCCACCTATCATTCACTCTTCCACACACTAACACACCCACCAGCAGCCCCTCTCCCCCTCCCCATCCTCATTCATGTTGCCAACCAGAGAAAGGAGAGGAGAAGAGAAAAGAGAAGGAAGGGAGAAGGAGAAGAAGAGAGGAGAGGAAGGAAGAGGAAGAAGAAGGAGGAGGAGGAGGCCATCACCTACTGGAGGACGCTGGTGAGCTGCTCCACCACATCATCCTTGACCTCACCGGAGCTGAGCAAGAGAGCCCCAAGAGCTTCATCTTTTTCCTCGAGCATGGAGGCTCCCCCAAAGCTCGATCTCCCAACTCGATCTGTTCTAGCCCAAGCTTCTGCTCTAGAGGTCGGCCAAACCATGGTGAGCACATCCCCGAAGTCTCCAACCATCTTCCCCAACCTCCCATGGCCATCCCATGAGCTTCACCTCCCATCCATAACCACCACCACCATGGATGAGCTCAAGCTCAACACACACCATTCATGGTACATCCATCACTTGTAGAAGCTTCTCTACATCACTAGAAAGCCATATAAACAAACCACACTCAATTTGAAGCCTGAATGCCTTGGGAATCATCTCCAACGTTTTTACACCCGAGTTGTTCATTGTTTTACCGGATGGTCTGTCGTTCTCATGGACTGTCCGTCGGTGCCATTGTTTTAGCGGAATGCTCTAGCGCACGCCTTCATCCCTGGTGGATTGTTCGCCATTTGGGGACTGTCCACTGTATCACATCAGCACAACCCAAACTTGTAGAATTCATAGAAGATGCATTTGAACTCCAAAAATCGTGAAACAAGTTTTGTTGTGTTCATTAGATTATTCTCTACCATCTAGACATGATATTGACACCAAAAAGTATATTTTAATTTTGATTTGGAATAATGCATTTTTAGTGTAATAAATAGACAACTTATTCTCTAGGTGTCTAAAGATCATGAAACTTGTTTTGATAGCTTCTTTTAAGCATGTGCAGTTTATGGAATATGTTTTGGTGCATCATCTCATTGTATTTATTTACTTAAGCATATCCTTTGTGTCTCGCATGTTAACTCAACACTAGAGATATGTTACCTTTTTGCACAAGCCCTTGGTTAATTTGGCTCCTAAGGACTTTAGGGACACGGTAACTTGATACCACACACATGCAAGCACTTAGGGTTAATGTTTGGATTTCGAAGTGAATAAGTTGTGCACAGTCAGTCAGCTAATGGAGGGTCTGCTGCAACTAGTGGAGGGTCCATCAACTACTGATATTGTCTGTTTACACATAAATAGAACACATTATAATTCACCGGAGGGTCGGACAGGTTTGGAGGAGTGTCCGATGAATTATAATAGAGAGCAGTAATGTTTCTTGAGAGCACAGACTTGGTATCAGGAGGGTCCGTGCTTAGCCACGAAGAGTCCGATGGATCCAGTTGCCCTGATTTCACTAAGTCCATGAGTTAGCAGACGGTCCAACTTTCACACCGGATCATCCGATGACTCAAACCGACAGCCCAATAGTGTTACACTCCAACACTTAATACATGTTATCAATTGCTAATCAAGTAATACCATTGCATGACATCTCATGACACTTACTTTATGCATTGTACTCATCAAGCATCATGTTAATCTATTGCACCTTGCACTCATAGGAGTTGAACCACACAAGCATCTCTCATCACTCTTGCATACTTCATATATGACATGCATACATGAGTGTCTCGTACAAGGGCATACATATAGGTATGTGATATCAAAGAGGTGTTCCAAGCTAGGGGAACCTCACTCTTCCAATAGGCAGGCACCCCACTGTTAGTATTTCTTAACATCTACAAAAGTTAATCCACATTTGTATGGAATTACCGTTGTAGCTTTCACTCAGAAGTATTCAGGGTATCATATTTCCTCAGGGAATGGAGGTATTTCATCTAACTAATTCATCCAAGGACAACACAAGGATAGCTGATAAGGGTAGAGAAGGATTCCAAAGGCTTAGGGTCTACGGATAGATAAACTCTACTTATACTTGCTTACTTCAGGCACCTGGGTTGCACCTGGTCTGCCAGGCGATGCCAGCCTCTAGCTCTACATCGTACCCAAATATGGGGGATTACAAGGGACTGGATAGGGTTGTCACCACCTACTGTCTACCCCTCAACCAGAGAGTACAAGGCAAATGAAGGTAGCCTCTAGCCTAGACACCATGTCTACGCTATCGACTACTACTCTAGCATCGGCCACGGAACATCCATCTTTATCAGGAGTCCTCTACTAGAGCATCCGCCATGGGGACGGATGACGAACCCACAAACAAGTAAAAGTGTAGCTTAACTACTCAAAGACTTATACCAAAAGAATCATGAATACTCACTTAGCAGGAAATCCCGTTGTGGCCACACCTTGGCTAGGCCCAAACGCACCTATCTTTGTTGTGTTGTCTCCCTTGATCATTGTGACTTGGCCCATGTGGGTTTTGCATGGAGTCAGGGTGATTTGCTTTGGGTATGGGCTTGTCCTTCTCTCATCTGGGACCTGATTTGGTCCTGTAGTGGACCTTCTCCCCCTTGGGCTCTTTTGCTTGGGGCAATATGCTGGTATGCTTTGTGTCTTTGCGCTCTTTGAATATATTTTCCATGCATTTCATAGATGCCCTCCTATATTATGAATAAACACCAAAACTCATGGAATTCGTTAGTTATAAACCCTACCACTAAGTTTGGTATTCATTTCAGTGGATTTTATGCGGGTATTGGTGGTTAAAAGTGTGAGTTAAGGACCACCAACACCCACTTTTATAAGCTCTATTTTGGATACTTATCACGTTTCATTATGAGTTATGCATTTCATGTAGATTTGGTTAATAACTTAATGATGTTTCACTAAGTTAGAACTACTCATTAACTAATTAGAGCCCTCATTTAATCAATGGGTTTGGAATGCTTAATTTCTTATTTTCTTAGCAACGATAGAAGTTGGGTGTGAGGAGGGAACTCACTCTCACAAGTAGGAGCTTCCATGGGATAATTAATTACTTAAAACTTGCAAGGGTATTAACTTGATTTATAGTTGTCTAAATATGACTAAGGACCCAACTTAATTTGGTACATGAACATGATGATCAATTTGGTAATTCTTGCTCATGCGAGGGGTAGGTCATTGTGAGTGTGGGATCTCAAGTGACATAGCTCGCAGAGGATTAAGGACCGTTCATTAGGATAGTGAGTCCTAGTAACCACCTATACAGACCACATATCACAAATGGGGGTGGTAAGCTAAGTAATTGATTGCGACTGGTTTGTCCATTGAATTGGCAAGAGGGTGGCGCTAGGAAGATGGTGGAAGCATGACCTGAGACTGGGAAGATGGTGGAAGCCTGACCTAGGAACCAATTGAACCTTCCATGGACATTCTGGCCAGATTAGGGAAAGGTTAGAGAACATGAGGCAACCCTTACCTGTCGCTCGAGTATGGTGGTTCATCCAATTCTCTATGTGGTTATAGTTGTACCCTCTTTGCAGAGTCTTTTTAAAGCCTCAAGTCCTTTGGGAGGGAACCTATTGTTCTTTCTTCTATACCTAGTCTAGTGCTAGAGATGAGACTAGTTTATGGGACACATTGTGATATTGATCACTTAATTATGTTACTCATTAGTACATGTCATTCCTTACTGAACTTTATGCACTTTTATGCAAATGTACAAACACCTACTAATCCCCTTTGCATCCACCGAAATATTTATGTTGGAATTAAGTCTTGCGAGTATGCAATGTACTCACGGTGCTACCGTTAAGTTGTTTTGCAGGTAATGGACATTGGCGACCATCTCACTCCATCATTGGTGGCAAAGTGGGTGAATGGCAGGAACCATCCAAGCTATGGTAGTGACACCCATGGGAAAGGCGACTACTCGTTACTAGTCAGAGTGTATATCATATCATAGTTGTAGTTGGTAAGATAGCAGTTGGTTCTCAGTACATATAATTGCATTGAATCAATGTCTTCTCTAATGTTGTATAATTAACTTATTAATTTCATCAAGACTTGTAATACATGTCTTCCGCTTACTTATGTACTTCGATGATGAGTTGTGATCTTGATTTGTGGAGGCTATCAGTGGTATGATACTCAATTGGCATCCTAGTAGTGGAGATGTGTTGCATCTCTAGGGGAGTCACCGATGTTGGTTTGCTTAAATTGAGCTGGTCAAGTGGATGACACTCGATTTAGGTAAATTGACACGGCGGGTCCCTACAGTGGGTATCAGAGCATATGGTTGTCTGTCATACACTTTAGCCACGCGTGCAAAGAACAACTTAACATGGGAATACATGAGCATCAGAAACTTAACTAAAAGATGAGGTCATAGGTAGTTAGATAGAAGGGAAAACTAAAATATGCAATATTTCACCTAATACCTCATTGGAATTATAACTTAGCTACAAGGTTCGCTCTCTCCTTGTGCTTAATTAATTTTGTTAAATTGATTCTTCAACTTGTCTTGCCTATCACCGGGAATGGAATGGGTCAAATAGGAGCTAAGATTAGGTATAGTCAGCCTAGGTTTTTAGAGTTGAAGTCAGTTAGAACCGAGTGAGAATGATGGCTAAATAGGAAATGTTTATAGCCCTATGTTTTATGAAATCTCTGATTCATGTTGTATGACTTGGGATTGCATATGGGTGTTAGTAATCCGGGATTTCAGCAAGCACTTTAATTGTTTATTGCCATGATTTAGCATGAGTTCTTGCTTAGATTTAATTTTTGTATAACCATGTCTTGCTACCCTTATGGTACCTCTTAACCTTTTTAGTTTTACATATCATGACAAGTTTAAAATTCTGAAATCATAATAACATACTCTACACCATATTTGTGTTTTGGTTTAATTGCTATATGTTGGTGCGAAAAGTGACCAACACGTAAATATTTGTAGTTTTGCCGTACGTTATGATCGGATGTGGCCTAGCACTCAATGACACAGGGTTTATAATGGTTCACGTAATGTGCCCTACATCCAGTTTGAGTCGGTCGGTGACTTTATTCCTGAGCCCAGGTGCTCAAAGTTTGTTGTGGGGTTACAAACGAGAGGGAGTAAGATGGGGGTGTAAAGGGTCCGGTCGGACTCTGAACTGAAGGGCTAAGAGTCATGGGAGCTCCTATGTGCGCTAAGTATTCGAGCGTGCACTTTGTGCGGCTTTGGAATGTCCAAAGCTAGCAGAGAGTGAGTCAGAATCAACTGTCTGAATCGCCCGTTGGTTGTTCCGATCGTCTATGTGAATCGATCGTCCCCTGCCTTTTGGAGAGAGCGCACCCCTTTTATAGATGAAGGGTATGGCTTTAGAAGAGAGAGAGTGTGAGAGAAAGAGAGTGTGTGTGCTGCCTAGAAGAGAGATGTAGTTCTTTTATCAAGCTTTCTAAAAAGTTAAAAATCATGTTTGTTTGATGCCTAGAACTCTAGATATAGCTGTTTAAAGTTTAATGCCAGATTCTGTCCAAGCCTGGACAGAAATGCTTCATTGTAATGTTTGACCTTGATACCTGTTGAATGAGCTCTGGGAAATAATAACAAAGTTGTATACAACTTCATATGATTTCCAAAAAGTCTGAGAACACCTTGTTTTCATGCTTAGAATTCCAGTTATGGTTAAATTAAGTAGAAGCTATGCTGCAGTCCAGAAAATGCCTATGCTTAGAATTTATCCTTATTAACTAGATTTTGCTTGAATGCTTGGTAATGTTGGCTCATGAATTTATTGATATTAACTTGATACACCTAAGATATCTTACAATCTTGTTGTTCATGTTGATCAAAATAATTATCTATGTAGACCTAATACTTTAAAACTACTTCCTGTGCATCTAGATTGTAGAGTTTTGATTATGCTTGTTATGGTTGATACATGTGCATAAATCTAAAGAAACAGCATACATGTTGATCTTCCTACCTTGCTATAGCAACCTATCCAATGAGGCCACTTATGCTATTGCTTGAGTCTCATTTCCTTCAAGTTGCTTTACTAACCCCTCTATGTGGATGATTGTCTTACGACTACTTTTCCTAATATCCACATCCTTGCTATATTCCTTGGGCTTCCCAAGTTCATCTTGTGCTACTTGGGATTACCTTTGTTGGTGTGCTCTATCATGGTATTGTGATTGCTAACCTTTGTGCCGCGACGGAACCTAGAGTTCCCTATGTGTGCTAGCCACATGGTGGTGCTGCTAGGTGTGCGCAGGCATCGAGGAATCTGTTATTATGATCCATCATAGACCCACACTATTGCATTGTCCTAACTTGTGCAACCCTTTCAAAAATTCATCGGTGGCCAACATGTTACCTTGTATGCCTTGGTCACATCCTCGCCATCTTTTTAAATCCTTGTTGCATTGCTTTTCCCAATAAGATGTTTATAAATGGTGTGTTTTGCAATGGTATGAACATGACTCCTTTGAGGATGCAAGGGAACCAAGGCTCCACATGGATTGTGACCATGTGAGTAGCTTATGGATACCCCCGAGTATCAAAGGAATTGTTGTGGCCATTGTAACACCTCATCGATAGACCTTCTTATTGAAAGTGATGCTCCTTCCAAATACATTCCTTGCTGCGATAAGTGACTCCGATAAATGATTCTTTGATGTCCAGTCCATGCTATCCTTCTTACAAGGATGACAAGAACTTGCTTGTCATTTCCTATACCAATCAGTGCTCAATGCCCTCTCTTTTGAGAGATATCCTTGTCCAACCCACTTTTCACTCTCAAAGTCACCTTGTAAACTTTGGAGTTCTTGATCCGAGTTTCCTAATCCAAGTTCCTTGATGTCTTCCCTCACCTCGGCCTTTTTTGAATCTCGAGGATGAGATTTCTCTAAGGGGGAAGGTTTGTAACGACCCAAAAATTGTTACAATTTCTCACAAGAACTTTGAGCATGAATTGCACCTAAAAAATCCCTAAAACCAAAAGTCTTGCATGTTACTTGTGAACTTGTTGAGCATCAGGTGCATTTGTAATTCAAATTAGAATTTGAATTGTGCCTAGACCTACCAAAACCGAGCACTACTAGTTTTGGTGGATCATCTCACATCACCACCAGACCATCCGTCAAGACATCTCACAAATGTAGAATAATCTTGGCCAACTGGTACACTGACCGAGTGTCCACCGTCATGGCAGAGTGTTCGTCGAAACCTATGCACTGTCAGTCAACCTGTCAGACACACCACCGGATCATTCGTCGCTCATGGACTATCTGTTAAAATCAGTCCACATGTATCTCATGCATGTGTCCAGCTGTCACACACACATGCGCTCATGCGCTGACGGAGTGTGCGTCACTCATGGTGGACTATTAGTCAGAATTGGGTGACACCTGTCTCATGCATGTGTTGTGCTATCCACACCACATACACACTGACCCCACATGTCGGCCTAGCTCACCTGTCATTCACTCTTCCACACACTAACACACCCACCAGCAGCCCCTCTCCACCTCCCCATCCTCATTCACGTTGCCAACAAGAGAAAGGAGAGGAGAAGAGAAAGGAGAAGGAAGGGAGAAGGAGAAGAGGAGAGGAAGGAAGAGGAAGGAGGAGGAGGAGGAGGCCATCACCTGCTGGAGGACGCCAGCGAGCTGCTCCACCATGTCATCCTCGACCTTGCTGGAGCCGAGCAAGAGAGCCCCGAGAGCTTCATCTTCATCCTCAAGCATGGAGGCACCCCCAAAGCTCGATCTCCCACCTCGATCCATTCTAGCCCAAGATGCTGCTACTGGAGGTCAGCCAAACCATGGTGAGCACATCCTTGAAGTCCCCAACCATCTTCCCCAACCTCCCATGGCCATCCCATGAGCTTCACCTCCCATCCATGGCCACTACCACCATGGATGAGCTCGAACTCAATACACACCATGCATGGTACATCCATCACTTGTATAAGCTTCCCTACATCACTAGAAAGCCATAGAAAGAAACCACACTCGATTTGGAGCCCGTATGCCTCGGGAATCATCTCTAATGTTTTACACCCGAGTTGTTCGTCGGTTTACCAGATGGTTTGTCATTGTCACGGACTATCTATCGGCGCCAGTGTTCATCCGAGTAGAATGCTCCAACGCACGTGTTCCTCCCTAGCGGACTGTCTGTCGTTCGTAGGACTATACGTTGTATCACAGCAGCATGGCCCAAACTTGTAGAATTCATAGAAGATGCATTTTAACTCCAAAAATTACGAAACAAGTTTTGTTGTGTTCATTACATTATTCTATACCATCTAGACATGATCTTGACACCAAAAAGTATATTTTAATTTTGATTTAGAATAATGCATTTTTAGTGTAATAAATAGTCAACTTATTCTCTAGGTGTCTAAAGATCATGAAACTTGTTTTGTTAGCTTCTTTTAAGCATGTGTTGCTTATGGAATATGTTTTGGTGCATCCTCTCATTGTATTTATTTACTTAAGAATATCCTTTGTGTCTCGCATGTACAACACTAGAGATATGTTACCTTTTTGCACAATGAGCACAAGCCCCTAGTTAATTTGGCTCCTAAGAACTTTAGGGACATGATAACTTAATACCACACACATGCAAGCACTTAGGGTTAATGTTTGGATTTCGAAGTGAATAAGTTGTGCACTATCAGTTAGCTGACGGAGGGTCCGCTGCATCTGGTGGAGGGTCCGTCAACTACTGATATTGTCTGTCTACACTAAAACAAAACACATTATAATTCACCGGAGGGTCCGATAGGTTTGGCGGAGTGTCTGATGAATTATAATAGAGAACAATAAGGTTTCTTGAGAGCACTGACTTTGTACCGAAGGGTCCGTGCCTAGCCATGGAGAGTCCAATGGATCCAGTTGCCCTAATTTCACTAAGTCCCTGAGTTAGCGAATGGTCTGACTTTCACACCGGATCATCCAATGACTCAAACCGACAGCCCAATAGTGTTACACTCCAACGCTTAATACATGTTATCAATTGCTAATCAAGTAATACCATCGCATGACATCTCATGACACTTACTTATGCATTGTTCTCATCAAGCATCATGTTTATTTGTTGCACCTTGCAGTCATAGGAGTTCAACCACACAAGCATCTCTCATCACTCTTGCATACTTCATATATTACATGCATACATGAGTGTCTGATACAAGTGCATACATATTGGTACGCGATATCGGAGAGGCGCCAAGAGATGTTCCAAGCTAGGGGAATCTCGCTCTTCCAACAGGCTTTGTACTAATCATGTTTCATTATGAGTTATGCATTTTATGTAGATTTTATGTTTCACTAAGTTAGAACTACTCATTACCTAAGTAGAGCCCTTATTTAAGCAACATGTGTGCAAAGCTTAATTGATTATTTGCTTAGCAATGATAGAAGTTGGGTGTGAGGAGGTAACTCACTCCCACAAGTAGGAGCTTCACTAGGGATAATTAATTACTTAAAACTTGCAAGGGTATTAACTTGATTTATAGTTGTCTAAATATGACTAAGGACCCAACTTAATTTGGTACATGAACATGATGATCAATTTGGTAATTCTTGCTCATGCCAGGGGTAGGTCACTGTGAATGTAGGATCTCAAGTGACATAGCTCGTGGAGGATTAAGGACCAGTTCATTGGGATAGTGAGTCTGAGTAACCACTCGTACAGACCACATATCACAAATGGGGATGGTAAGCCGAGTAACTAATTGCGACAGGTTTGTTCATTCAACTGGCAAGAGGGTGGTGCTAGGAAGATGGTGGAAGCATGACCCGAGACTGGGAAGATGGTGGAAGCTTGACCCTAGGAACCAGTCGAACCTTCCATGGACATTCTGGTCGGATTAGGGAAAGGTTAGAGAATGTGAGGCAACCCTTACCTGTCACTTGGGTATGGTGGTTTTTCCTGTTCTCCATGTGGGTATAGTTGTACCCCCTGCGCAGAGTCTTTCAAAAGCCTCAAGTCCTTTGGGATGAAACCTATTGTTCTTTCTTCTATACCCAGTGTAGTGCTAGAGATGAGACTAGTTTATGGGACGCATTACGATATTGATCACTTAATTATGTTACTCATTATTACATGTCGTTCCTTTACTGAACTTTTTGTGCTTTTATGCAAATGTACAAACGCCTACTAATGCCCTTTGCATCCACCAAATATTTATGTTGGAATTAAGTCCTAGCGAGTACATAATGTACTCACGGTGCTGCCAGTTAAGTTGTTTTGTAGGTAAATGACATTGGCGGCCATCTCACTCTGTCGTTGGTGGCAAAGTGGGTGAATGGCAGGAGCCATCCAAGCTATGGTAGTGATGCCCATGGGCAAGGCGACTACCCATTACTAGTGATGAGAAGTGTATGTCATATCGTAGTTGTAGTTGGTAAGATAGCAGTTGGTTCTCACTACATATAATTGCATTGAATCAATGTCTTCTCTAATGTTGTACAATTAACTTGTTAATTTCATCAAGACTTGTAATACATGTCTTTTGCTTACTTATGTACGCCGATGATGAGATGTGATCTTGATTTGTGGAGGCTGTCATGGTATGATACTCAACCGGGATCCTGGTAGTGGAGATGTGTTGCATCTCCAGGGGAGTCACCGATGTTGGTTTGCTTAAATTGAGCAGGTCAAGTGGATGACACTTGATTTAGGTATATTGACACAGCGGGTCTCTATACTACCCCTCTACCTATATAAAGAGGGGTAAGGACTCCACGATCATCATGTCCACCACAACACCATCACCTTATTCCAATCTACCTCATAGCTAGGAGCAATAGCCCCTGTAACCGAGCATACGAATACAAGAAGTGCAGCAGCACCCGCTGGATTAGGGTATAGCACGCCACCTGGCCCCCAAACCAGTATAAATCCTTGTGTCTCATGTACTACCATATGGATCCATCTACGTGATCACATTGCTAGGCATTAACGGAGCTAAAAAATCTGACATAGGGCGAGGAAGGTGGAATTAGGAATGGAACAAAGGCATGGGCTACAAGAACGACATCAGAAAACTAACAACTCTTAGCGAAAAAGGAGGAGCAGATCAAGGCGACTCACCAAGTTGGGCCAAAAACTTGCCAAGAATGCCTCCACTGCGTCGCCAGTCACAATGATGGTTGCGGGGAGTAACCAGCCTGGTGACCCACTTTGTGACCTCACTGGCCTAGGAGCATCTCCGTGGTCTCTCGAGTCTGGTCCTCGACGCTAGAATAGTCATATAGTAGGTGCGCCCATTGCTTCAATAGTTGAACCTAACGCTCGACCATGGTCCAGTAGGACCATGACACCTTTTAGGCCAGCCGACACTCAGCCCTCGAGGATCTTTAGGATCTCCAACACCTTTGTCGACCAGTTCCTATCACATCCCCAACCCGACGACTCCATCCACACCGGTGCGGTGATGGAGAAGTGAGGACGAGGGGCAACAGCAGTTGTCATGGATGTAAAACTTATTCATGTGCAAACTAGAGTTTGAACTCCTCAATGCAGACATAGGGTAACTGCGGGACACTCCATGGCGCATCTGGAGGTTCATCCCACCCATCGGGGCGAGCACACTACCATTGGAGCTATGCGCATTACAGGTCTTGACGTCAAAGATCCACCAAAATAGGTCCTTGTTGGGGTCTATCCCCAGGAAGGCCTTGCATACAATGATGAAGCCCGCCTAGCTATGACACCCCATTGGGGGAAGATGCTACAGCTGAAAACCCATACTCACAGAGGAAGCTGCAAAAAAAGTCTGACATCAGGGATCATGAACCCACGCTCATGGAAGTTAGTGAACGACACCATCTCGTCGAGCCCTCGGGAATGGAAGCACGTCACCAATGGCAGCCCTCCATCTAGCAACCTTCTTCAAGTGGAAGAACGCCATTTTCCATGAGTTGTTGCAGCTTCACCTCCGTCACCATCGAAGGGACCCACTCACTCATTCTGCAATGCTAGCAAAAAATAGGATGACACTAGTGAAACCAGCAATGAACAGTGACTACACTGTATGATGGCAGGTGGTGATGCGCGTCCAAGGTAAACCTCTCGAGCCCAATCTCCCCTTTCCTTTTTTTTCTCTCATGATTGCAGTGAACGGCGATGGAAGGTGAGAATAGGGTAAGGAACAGGCTCAGTGCCAAGGGGGCTATTTATGTGGTGGCACCTAGGGGTGTGAACCGCACCTGCATGGAGTCCACCCCTAAGTAGGCCCCATGGATCCCTCAGGAACATGAGACATCATGCCACAATGCACAACCGCACGTGAGGGCACCATTAAGCCATTGATAAACCAAGGAGGTCGACCACCCCTAGGATTCATGTGTAGAGCGGCCCTCCATCATCATGAACGTGCGGTGTGGTGCTCGATCACACATGAGTGGGCAGCCATTAAGTCACGCTAGAGGCTAGGGGAGGCAACGAGCCCCTGGGTCCACATGTAGAGAGACCCACCGCATCGACGACCACATGTTGCACTTAGGAAATCTCATTTTAGGCAGGCCCTTAGATGGGCTCGAGGCCACAAAGAGATAGATGCAGGGTGAGATGGGCCCCAACTGCTCTTAACAGTGGTGTGGAGGCTCTCAACCATCTCTCCCTGTGTTCGAGTTGTTTCCCTTCAAAGTCACCTAGGTTGAGACCTCTAGGGGAGGCATCTTGCCCTCTGGCCGCTGTGGAAGCGGTTGGGGATCGATGGGCTTGACGGCCAATGATTTATGGGACATCTCTTGATGAGGCACAAGCCAAACTTTGCATCGATTATAGAGGACATCGGGTCCCACTCCAATTACCCATTGTACTCGATGAGGCACACCGCTCCTACCATGTGGTTATGATGGACAAGCCTCTCCCCATGTGGGGTGAAACTAAACCTACCTGTAACAAGGCACATGAACCCTCAGGGTCAAAAAGGACACTAGGGAAAAAAGGAGATGGGTCCCCATGACCCCGCTAGAGGTCGAGGACAAGCCTCGACTGACTCCTCCCCATGTCCTAGGTCCATGACCTAAAGCTAGCTCCAAAAATCTCACAAACCGATAGAGATCGATGGAGTAGATGGCTAGGGTTACGCAGTGATGACTTCCCCAAGAAGCGATGCTAAACCCAATTATCTATGACCATGACTGTTGACAGTGCATGGTCAAGGCCACTCCTCGACCCCTCATCAAGGAGGGCATCACATGATCATGCTGCCACCCAAGAACATGGTCATAATCTAGGCAGGCGATCGAAAAGACGCAATTAAGCGAGCACCATCAGGGAAGTAACATTCGAGCCAGAACCAAAATTTGACTTCGTCTAGCACAATGGAAGATCGATAGCTTGCTGCGAAAGTCACATGCCCAAACCCAAGCACATGGCTCGGGGGCTCGCCACTGACCACTCAGAAAACCACAACATCCCAACAAAGAGATTCAAAGAGGGGTCATAGACCCCTAGCCAACAGCAATCGACCCTAGCAGGTAGCATGCTCAAAACTACACTATCCACCTAAAAATGTTCTCTTGAACTTAGCCTCTCAAGAAAACTAAGAACAACTTGTAAGCGTGGTTGCAAGTAGTTCAAACGGTAGGAAGGCATCTATTTAAAGGCCCAAGGGTAGACTATGTAGCCTGAGACCCCCACACCATGTGGCGAACTATAGGAGGCCGCAGCTAATGTCAGATCCCCACATGAGGTTAGGGAAATCAAGATCCTCCTAAAGGCAAAGCTGGTATAGCGTCGACATGACCACTTGGCCCTGCCTAGGATCACATACCCCAGCATGCAGCACACTAACGTGGCCAGGCTTAGTAGAGCAGTCACATAGCACACCATCACGGCGCCTTGATAGGATAGGATGTAACAGCCACCTAATGCATTGAACACACCAACCCGCAAGGGGTCAAGCTCTGACCTTAGACCAGCCATGACTCCGAACCCGAACCTGATACACTGAGATATCAGTGTCTTCATGATCACTTTGTGATTGAAAAAAATGCTTGGGGGATACTATCAGGGTTATGATACCCTGAGTATCCCACGACAAATAAGCTAGTACAAGCCCAAGCGACTGAGGCCTAACTAAGCTATGAAGGCCTAGGCCAAGTGCTAAGGTGGCGAGTCAGCCACGACCTCTTCCCTCTACCTCCATCATATGCTACACGGATCCAATTGACCTCTCCTCCATCCCGACCCCTGGAAGGGATGGAGAAGGGTTGAACTCCACCAAGTATGCCTGCTCTGACCAGGGCAGGCATGCCCCACTCACTCCACTAGGATTGAGGAGACAGCTATCCCCTCGGTCTGGACAAAGCCATCCCTACGCCATGTCACATAGACAAGAGAACACTAACAGATGGTGACGACAGGTATGGTGAACCACCATCCAAATATGGCCCAATGAGATGGGCATATGGCCCTGCCCAACATGGGATGGGGCTCGCGACTATGGCCTTGACTTTCAAGGCTAGCAAAGCCAATGAAGGCCACGACCCTAGAGCTCAGATCATGGCCACCGGCTCTGTGACTAGCAAGACAACCGATGACCTCGAGGTAGCTACCTACTAATGTACAACACCCCTGGGAGACCAGGAGATGATGAAGAAGGCCACAGTGAGACCACGTCGCATAGGACGGCTGGTGAAACACCATCAGTGCCAACAATGCCATCACGGCCAACACTGTAGCACCATGCCACACCATGCCACGACATGAGCACATGACCATGATGACAGCCACATTCGAGCATGTGCTGACACCAAGACAAGACGACCTTCCTTGCAAGCCAAGATAGCTAGTTTCCCCTCCCTCAGGCTCATGACCACCTGGTCGGTAGAACCTAACTCTTTGTACGTGACCTAGCCCTAGACTCTATATAAGGGAAGCTAGGGCAGCCTTCCAAGGGGATAGACTCTCGAGCTTCATTTGGTCAATCCCTCTCCACTCTCCTACCTCTTTCACTCTTCTTGCATACCCCATTGTAAGAACTTCAGAGCATTCACCTGAGGAATATGCACTCGATCTTTCTCTAAGACAGGATGTAGGGCTCCAGCTTGAACCAATATAATTCCTTGTGTCTTTGGATGCTACCATCGTCTTCCTAGAGCAGCGCGACATTCATATAAATTCACTCATCAGGTGACAAAACACCAACACTTACACATTCAAAGGCACACAAAACAAAAGTGTTGCAATACGATACCATATTGCAACAAAACACACTATTCCATAGCAACACAAATAAACCATGGCAATAGAAAACTTGTTATTGCATTGGTTTACAATTTTTGAAGCAATAAACGGCTAGCAGTTGCAATGCCACTAAAAAATATTACAACCACAAAAAATGGTGGTAATACAAACACGTTATTACATTGATTCATAATACTCATTGCAATAACAAGGTACCTATTGTAACTGGCATTGAAGATTATTATAGCCACAAAAAACTGTGGCAATAGTTTCAAGCAATAGCAACAAAATTCAGTATGGTTGCAAGAATACCAAACAATTACAACCAAAATGAATACTAATGCGACACAAAAGTGTCATGGCAACAATTCAACCTACTGCAACACATTACCAAAATAGTTGCGGTAACACCTACCTATTGGAACTGAAAACCACACATATTGCAACACAATTTATTCGTGGCAGTATAGTCACATATTGCCACCATTTTAGAGAAAAGGTTGCAATACGACCTACCTATCGCATCCAAATTATTAGTAGTGTTGCAATAGTGTCTCATGGCATTAGGGGGGAAACCTTGTAGTAGGGAGCAAGCTCATAAACACTTGATTGTTGCATTTGTGTTGTGCAAAACATATGTTTGATTGCGTTTGCATAGTATAGTTTAAATTGTCAAGTGGTATCCAATTTGCTTGTGTGTTGGTTGCTAGACATAGGCTTGTCTTTTGAAACCCAAACCCCACATACCCAAGATGGACCCGGTCGAGGCACGTGATGGCTATGGGCTACTATAGCCGATCTGACCATTCTAGAGCTTCGACGTCGTTGAACCAACAACTATCAGCAACATTAAACAACCAAAAAATTTGAAGATAACTTAACTGTAATTCGATGCTAAGTTGCTTTAACTTAACTGTAATTTGATGACAACTAGCTAAAGACTTAACTGTTATTTGACTGATAACTTGCTATGACTGAACTGTAATTTGATGATAACTAACTAAGAATTAACTATAATTTGATGATAACTAGCTATGACTTAATTGTAATTTGATGATAACTTGCTATGACTTAACTAAAATTTGATGATAACTACCTATTACTTATCTGTAATTTGATGATAACTTGATATGAATTAACTGAAACTTTGACGATGACTTCCTATGAGTTAACTGAAACTTCAATGATGACTTCCTATGACTTAACTGTCCTTTGATGATAATTTTATGGTGTTGTTCTTCTGCCATTAATCTTTTGTCCTATGATGATACATTCAAATGGATTAAGTGGTATTAGTTATCCCGTTCTCCGCTTCTAATGTTGAGCTGCCTCTTCCCAAAAACTTCTTATGACTTAACTGTGATTTGATGATAACTTGCTAAGTACCCTTCCTTAGCATTTTTTTGTATTATGCTTTTGTGACAGTTGCCACCTATGATTCCTCTTTGAAGTTGTCCTACTTCATTTATCCGAGGCCACAGGCAATTGGTTCATAATTCTTCTTCTGTTTGATTCATGTATCTTAGGAGCTACCTATAGTTTCCTATATAGTTGCATTGGTTCTATATTTTCAGAGTTTCTTGAACTTCCTGGTCTATGTACATTTTGACTGTACATTTTCACAGTTTTCTAGGTTCACAGTCCACTAACGATGTTCGTTAACTTGAATACAAGTACTGTAACTTAAATAAAATTTGTTGCTTAACTTGTTATGACTTGTGAAAACTTTTGAAAACTAAACTGAAACTTTATGATAACTTGTTATAAATTAACTGAAACTTGATGATAACTTGTTGTAAATTATTTAGAATTTGTTGCTTAACTTGTTATCACTTGTGAAAACTAAACTGAAACTTTATGATAACTTGTTATAAATTAACTGAAACTTGATGATAACTTGCTGTAAATTAACTAGGATTTGTTGCCTAACTTGTATGACTTGTGAAGAGTACCTGTTGACAATTGAACAAGTTTTCACAACTAAACTGAAACTTAATGAACATACCTGCTGAGAGTGAGGAGGAGACCGAGGAAGAGGAGTTCGAAGAGGAGTCTGAAGAAGTGGACGTCGATGATGGCTTGTGCGACGTTCGCTGGAGGCTCATGCTAGTGAAGGACGACATCGATGACCTCTTCGACAAGAACTACAATGAGCGTCGAGCACAGAGAAGGTTCAACAAGCAATACAACCAGATTGCTGATGACTAGGAGGTAGAGAAGAAGTTGTGCAAGGACAAGAATGCCCCTCGCAAGAAATGAAGTACGTGATCTAGCAAGTGTTGGTCCTTTTTCATGTACAGTGGTGGCTATGCATGATGTAGTGGTGGCTGCTCGCATGATGTAGTAGTATTGGCGCATGATGTAGTAGTGATGATGATTTGGTACTTGAAAGTGGCTGCATGCATGAGGAAGGATGCATGCTTGGAACTTGTGACTTGTACAGATGGCAGCTATGTATATCCTACCATCTATTATTAACTATTAATCTATTAACTAGTTATGTGTATGTTTATCTATGTGTATGTTTCTGGAATTGGACCTTTTAGCTGTGTGTATGTTTTGGAATAGACTAATATGTAGAATGAGAATGAGCCTATTAGTGGTATGCCGGAAATGAACAATTGAGGTGGTCGTGGAGCAATAGCCACCTCTGTAAAACTTATTTGCAGAGGCAGCTCTAGATCGCAGCCGCTTCTGCAAATAGATTTGTAGAGACAATTGACTTTCTTAGCCGTCTCTATAAATACCATTACTAGAGGCAGCTAGGAACCTGCCTCTACAAGTCGCTGATTTGTAGAGGTGAAAAATTAGAGGCAGCTGGGAGAACCGCCTCTACTGTGAAAAAACTATGCCTAATCACCAAAGGTGCTACACACAACTTTTACTATATATAACTTGATACACATTATGTAGATACATAGAAAACACTGTGTATCTTGAAAAGACAGAACGACATAATTTGGAACAGATGGAGTATGTTGGTGGAATGCCCTCGCAGAGACCCCTCCCCCCTTCTTACCTTTGGACCAGAGCCTTCATAGGGACTCGACACCATCGAACCACCGTTATAGGGTCTTGTCAGCGAAGGCTGTGCCACTAAGGTACCTTTGTCCACGGGGCGCTCGCTATCCCACACCCTGACCTCAGTAATGAGGCCCAACGAGCACTCCTGCTAGCGAAGTTGTTTCAGCAGAGCCGGCCCCATGAGCACCCTTGCCGACTTTGCCTGCAAGTTTCACTAAGACGGTGATGTAGAGCTTTGTCTTGAAGGGACAAAGACCCACTAACGAAAGTGACGAGCCAGAGTCAACCTTCTCGGGTGTCCTCTCTGCTCAAAAACCATGCCCGGGTGACGATGGTGTAGGTGGATGCCTTGGAGTGGTCCCCCATGATGTAGACCCCGACGCTGTCACGCGGGTGGTTGAAGACGGAGCGTTAATTGTCCGCTTTGCCCCTGTCTGCTCTGAGGAATATTCCCTTCAAATGCTGCTACAAATGTAAGTTAAATGCCCCCCCCCCCCCCCCCCCCCCCCCCCCCCCCCCGCGGAGGCAATAAACACCAAGCGGGCACAACTGTAGAGATATTGAACTAATGGCCATTTACTTCTAAATTTATTATGCTTATCTCCGTGCTTCTTTCCTCTTTCCTATGGGGCACCCTCGGCTTCCACCCTCGCAAGCTTCCCATGCCAAGGGTGCTGAGGCAGGGCGAAACCCTCATAGAGTACTAATTAATTAGTCCACCATTTCCATAATACTAAAGCAAGCCACGTATAACCTCATCAATATACTATGTGTTTAGCTTCCTCGTCACTGGCTTAGGTAGTGACCAATCAATATGCTGAGGAGCCAAACGATCCGGCTCACTCCATGTTTGCCCTTTCTGTGTTGAATAAAATCACCAGCACCTCATCATGAGGCCCACCCATCTCCGTCATTGTATTGTCTATTGCTCATAGAACTCTAATTTGGAACAATCTTGAGTGTGAACACTGTGGGTTCTTAAACATGTAAGCGGTTTATACGATGTACCGAAGAGACCTGTAGTTGAAACCGCACGCAGTCCTGCAGATTGAAATTAAAGAACATGGCAAGCAATACGTCACTTGATATGGTAGTGTGCGATTGCTTCTATATTTGAGCTGCTAGTATACCTGCCGGTTCTTAAACATCTACTGTTGATCGCTGCACATGTTTTATTTCAAGCAAGTTGTAGGATTTCTAGACATGTGGAGAGTTGGTTATGTCTGTACAC
This sequence comes from Miscanthus floridulus, assembly GCF_019320115.1. Classification (NCBI taxonomy): domain Eukaryota; kingdom Viridiplantae; phylum Streptophyta; class Magnoliopsida; order Poales; family Poaceae; genus Miscanthus; species Miscanthus floridulus. The sequence goes on along the minus strand of NC_089581.1, from coordinate 92,119,108 downwards.
CGACAACAAAATGTTGCCCCACTTACTTCATTTTAGTCTCGATGCGTTCATGCGGACAAAACGGAGGCTTCGCTTTCGCTGCTGCTGCTGCTAAGCCGCTGTCTGGCTCAATGATCCATTAGTATTTAATAATATAACATGTGTTGAACTGTTGATGATTCCTTGGACTCGATACACATAAAAAGATATTACAATGCCAGAGATGTGGTTGGTTATGAAAACGACGCTTACTTACTACCTAGCGAGCAGATAAGGCTCAAAGCCGCAGCAGAATCCTGGCTTAGTGAAGGAAGATCTTTTGGTTAATTTTAGAAACAAGTTGCTGCCAATTTTATATGAACAGCCAACCATTTTTTTCACAAGTTGGCAAATGAAAACTGAAAATGAACTGGCCCTACTCAGAAATGAAAAGAGAAAGACGAAAACAACGCTTTTACACAGATAATTTTACCTCCACTACCAGAGAGGGTCCACCCATAATACCCGATTTATATGGATGGATTACCATAGGAATCTTTTCTATTAAAAAGGAAAAAAAAAAGAAATAACAATGAAGCGGCTACCACACGGACACACACATTGCAACTCACTAGTCAAGCATCAGAACCGACAAGATCTATGGTGCATGTGCGTTCTAAGGATCCAAACACATGATCTCATCCCTTACACTAGCCTTTCTTATTGTTCTAATATATGCCTTTTAGTAACTGCAAGAGGAGAGGTGGGAACAATTTTTAGAAATAAAGACATATGCTTAGTTATAAAATAGATCTATAAATTAATAAACAAATGTTTAGTTTTTAAATAGATCTGAGTGGTTGATAATGAATATTTGGTCCCATAAATAATCCCAAATAATGTTGTCAACTACAAAGTTTTAAATCTTGTCAATCTCTACAATTTTTGTATAACATTTTCTTCATATGACTTCATTTGAAAAAGAAACAATTTATTTGCGTGGCAACTATTTCTAGCAATCGTCCACTTTACAAACTGCTTTTGAAGATCAAATTCTAGAAAGTTTGTAAGCCAGTCTATCCTCTCTAGAAATGCTCCAATTCAATGGGCAGATCAACTCATGAAGCGTCCAATGAAATCGATTTTTGTAAGGCGGTTTATAAGTAGACCCTTCTCTTTTTTTGCGAAGCGGCGCTCTATTTTTCTAGAGGATATAATTTCAAATCCACGTCTAGAAATAAGAGAGATGCCTCTAATAACCATTTTTAATTAATGTAAGCCATTCTCCATTACATAAAAAAATGTGATTCAGCACTCACATTATGTCTACATCCAAGAGGTAACTAGAACTTTGCTTTTAATATTGATGTCACGTGCTATTTAGCTTCACTTGTGCCTAGCTAAACTTGATGCTAAGGATAGTTTTTATGTGGCATACTACAAAGGTTAATTTCTATCTAGCATACATTATCATCACTTAGTACTTTAGTAGTGGTAGATCGCCCATAAATTTCATATCTCGGCATATGTGCAAACTCGAAGCCAACCCATTTGAGCACATATGTAGGGGGTTGTCACTACCAAGTCGGATTTTGTGAAGTTTATCCAACATATATCATTTTCTTCACACTATGGATAAATGTAACAAAATTCAAACCAAGTTAGCAATTTGTTTACGGGTCAACTGCTAGCTCTGAATTTGAATTAATTCCTATATCTATCTTTGTAGAGTTGTCATCAAATACCAGAAAGAGGAAGATTGAAGGTCCTAGCTTGGTTTTGGTAATTGAGTGACAACCTTAGGTTGACTAATGAGGTTTCATGTGAGATAAACAGTTATTTAGTCCACAATCTAGGTTGAGCAAGACATGAAAGTCATGGAGGAGAGATGGCATGTGCATGTAATGCAAATGCTCAACTAGTGTGTAAGGAAAATGGACCCTAGGCCCATTTACTTTGGATTTTGGTGTTTGATGACCAACACAACCAAATTGGACTAATGAATTTACAACTAATTGTTTTGTAGTTCAATAGAGTGCAAGACATGACTTGGACGAAGGCAACATGATGATCCCATGATCAACACCATAAGCAAGACCCTAGAAGCATAAGAGAAGACCGAAGATATCAAGCAAAGTCCAAGCACGAAGATGGTAACCAAGCCGAACACAAGATCACGAAGAAACGAGCTCAACAGAGGCGATCGGACACGTCCCTATGAGGACTGGACGCGTCCGATCAGTTGCTTAGCAACAACAGGCATCCGTAGCTAGTAACCGGACGCTGAGCGAAGCAGTGATCGGACACACCGATCACACTGTTCTTCGTCACGGCAATGTTTTCAGTGTGACCGGACGCAGCAGGCACTGGTTGACCGGACGCACAAAGTGCAGCGTTCGATCATGTCCAGAGAGATTCCATAGCAGTGGAATTGCGACCGGATGCGTCCGGTTAGGATGACAGCAGCGTTCGGTCAGAGCAGAAAGCTAGGGTTTTCGTCTCCAACGGCTACTTTCTCCATGGAGCTTATAAATAGACCCCCAACCGGCCATTTGAGTAGTGGAGAGCTGAGGAAACATACCAAGGGTGTTGATACACCATTTTAGTGATCTCCACTTGCATAGTGCTTAGTGATTCATTAGGTGATTAGCGTAGGTGCTTTGCGAAGTGCTTAGGTTGATTAGGCCACCGCGTATGCGCTTGCTCTAGGTTTAAGCCTAGTGATTAGTGAGGTTTGTATACCTCTTACCACTTGGTGCTTGCGTGCACCATTGTTGTACATTGGAGGGGCTTATAGTCTTACGAGATCACACCAACCGCATTTGTGGTGTGGCCGCCACCGTGTATCGAAGGGAACAAGGCCCGCGGCGGTTTGGCTGGAAGCTTGATAGTGAAGACGGCGGAGAGTGGTCTGGGAGAGGCTTGCTGGAAGGCATACCGGAGACCCACTTGCGCGTGGGGAAGGCCCGGGGCTCTCCACAGAGTTACCCAACTGGGAGCTTGGCCCTTACGAGGGATTGCTTGCGAGGGGCTCCAATGAGGACTAGGGGGAAACTTGCGCGCTTCTCGAGACCTCGGTAAAAATACCAGAGTCATCGATGGGAGTTTGCATATCTCTACCCTACTCTTTAGCAGCATTTACATTGCAATCTTGGTTTGTGCTTTACTTTCCTAGCTTAGTGATAGGCTAGTTGATAGGTTTGGAACCTAGGTTGGATAACTCCTTTTTGTGGTACAGATAGCAACACACTAGCTAAACCTTAGTTGCATATTTAGATAGTTTATCATTTGCATAGGTTTTTGTTAAGGATAGAAAAAGAGGCCATAGTTTAGAGTTAGAGTTTTAAGTTGCCTAATTCACCCCCCCTAGGCGTCACGGTCCTATTACAAGTGGTATCAGAGCCAGGTTGGCTCAATTTAGACATTTGGCTTCACTGTAGTTGAGCCTATGCTATTTAGAGTGGTTGGGATGGATACCTCTAGGCCTCCGCACTTTGATGGCACTAACTTCCTCTACTATAAAGCTAGAATGGCTTGTCACCTGGAGGCGTTAGATTTGGGTGTTTGGAGAGTCACTCTGTGACGGGATGAAACTCATTAAGAATCCCGATAAACCCACTAAGAGTGAAGAAAAAGAAATTATTTTAATGCTAGAGCTAAAAATTGCTTGTTTGAATCTTTTAGCGTGGATGTGTTTAACAAGTGTTCACTTTAAATACGGCACATGAAATTTGGTTAAAACTCCAAGAGTTCCATGATAGCACAACTAATGTCCATGAGCAAAAACATTGTCTAGCTAAACAAAATTATGATTCCTTTAGAATGAATGATGATAAGCTTGTTTATGATATGTATTCTTGTTTGAATCTAATTATCAATGAGCTCCATTCTATAGTATTAACAAAGCTAGGTGATGCGGACATCATGAGGAAGATCATCTCCATGCTACCACAAAAGAAATATGCAAGCATCATCACCATCCTTCACAACATGGAGGACTTGAGCACCATGATCCTAGCCATAGTCATTGGTAAGTTAGTGGCATTTGAAATGTCACGCAAGATGGGTCAAGAAGAAGCCTCTTCATCAAGCATAGGCAAAGCTCTCGCATGTAGTGAGAAAAAGAAGATGAAGGGCAAGCAAGTTGAGACAAGCTCAAGCTCAAGCTCCTTAAGTGAAGAAGAAGAAGATGATGAGGATGATGATGATGAAGAATCAAGTGATGATGATCAATCTTCCTCCTCCACCTCCGACCTTGATGAATAATCTATCAAACTTATCAACAAGGTGGAGAAGATGATCCAAAAACTCAATGTCAAGGGTGTGCCCATCCAAATTCAAGATTTCATCTTCACCAATCAAAGAAATGAGCAAAGAAAGAAGAGATGCTATGGATGCGGTGAGTTGGGGCACTTTGTGGAAGTTTGTCTAAACAAGACCACACCCAAGACAAAGAAGAAGGCATGCAAGGACAAAGCCCTCACATCAATAAGGTCATGGGACGATTCTTCAAGTGAAGAAGAAGACCACCACAAGAGGTGTGGGCACAAGCACTCATCATCAAGCACCTCATGTGGGTGCCTTATGGCACGAGGTAACAAAAAGCCTATCCCTAGTGATAGTGATGATGAGTTACCTTCTTATGATGAAATTATGCAAGAAAATCTTAACTTTGCAAAAGTTTGCACTAGTCAACAAAAGAAGCTTGAAAAATTGAAAGAAAAACTAGATAGCTCACAACAAGCTTATGCTACTTTGCTTGAACAATATGAAACTTTTGCCAATCTTAATATGGAGCTATCAACTAAAATTGAGCAACTTGAGACTAGTGCAAACACAAATAAGTGCACAATCAATGATGAGCAACTTGTGAAGAAAATGAAAAATTAAAAGAAAAGTTAGCTAGCTCACAAAATGCTTATAAAAGTTTGCTCGCTAAAATGGAAACCATGTGCAAACATTGTGATGAGCTAACTAATAAAGTTACAAATCTTGAAGCCGTCGGTACAACCCCCACCGAGGCACCTAAAAAGAAAGGTTCAATTTTTGACATGCCTAAAAAGGATGCATCTACTTCTTGTAATGATTTATGTTTAGACTCACCCTTGTGCAACTAAGTTTATGTTGAGAAAGTAGTTGTAGAAACATGCACACAAGAGGTCGCAATAGAGAATGAGCAACTCAAGCAAGAAGTGGCTCGCCTCACCAAGGACTTGACTCGAGTGAAAGGCAAGACGGAGCAAGCCCAACTTCATCAAGATAACACCGTTAAGGGAGTGAAGAAGCTTGATGAAGGACAAACCGTGGTTTGCTATGTATGCCACAAGGAAGGCCACAAGTCCTATGAGTGCAAGGTGAAGAATGGGGGAGGAGCTAAGAAGAAAGAGAAAAATAAAAAGGAAACAAGCAAGCTCACCAACACCTACACCAACAAGGTGGACAAAAAGGCCTCCACACCTTATCTCTTGAAGAAGAAGAAAAATGACAAGGTGGTGGCCATCAAGGTGAACAAGCAAGCCAACAATGGGGCCAAACTCTTTTGGGTGCCAAAGGAGATCATTTCCAACATGAAGAGCACCAAGAAGGTTTCGATCCCAAAAGGGAAGTGAGAAGTCCGATGGACTTTGGAGAATTTGGAGACTTGGCAAAGTATGGGTGTATTTCATGGGGTGCATCATTATGGACAAGGTAATTGACAAGTGGGTTAGTGAATACTATGGACCCAAATTCCCCTTCCCATGTTATGCAACTAGATTTAATTTCTTGCAATTTCAATTAGTATCTAGTTCCATTTCATGCCTAGGTTTGCATTTGCATGTTTAATCTTTTGTCTTGCATACACTAGGTATATCTTATGGTAGGCTTGCTCGGTTTCACTCTTAACCCTTGGAGCAAACCTACTTGGTTTAAATTATTTAGGAGCATGACACATAACTTGTTTTACAATTGTTCATCTAATATGTGCCAAAGTCCAAATTATAGATAATTTCTCCTAAATATCACTTTTGAAAATGATTCTCACATTCATGTGATGTCATCTTTCAAGTGGTATTTTTTATTCTAAAATCAATGTGCATGTCTCCTACAAGCATTCCATACTTCTGTGCACAAATTTAGGGGGAGGTTACTTTACAAGTCGGATGCTTTGAGACTAACACCTTTTCAAGCTTATCATGTGCATAGTAGTCTCATTGTAAGGAAAATGGTGTCCCCAGAGTTAAGCATCATACTTCAAATATCCACCACCTATTGCAAGTGGTATAAATCAAATTGGTTTCCACATGTGGTATTTATAAACCAATATCATCATGTTGATTTCACTTTGGTATTTATATGCTTTCTCCATGCATTATATAGATTAAACTCCCTTGAGCATTAATTTGCCAATTATGCATAAACTACATTCTTCATCATATGTATGCATATATTTAGGGGGAGCTTAGTCTATGTAATGTGAGAGTCAAATTTTGTGACCTATTCCACTCCATATACAAAGGATCACAAAGTTTGACCCTCCCTTGTGCTACTAATGCCTTCTATTTCGGTGTTTGATTCCAAAGGGGGAGAATTTGTAGGACCAAAAGCAAGCTCGATCATAATAATTTACAAGTGGTAATGGTCCAAGAAAGGGAGGATAGTGGATTATAGAGTAAGGGGGAGGCTTAAATCCATAATGCCACATGGGGACATTTGCAAGGGCAAGATAAATTTCCAAAGATGTTTACATGTGGTATGCATTAGCTTACATGTGGTATCTTTAGCTTACATGTGGTATCTTTTAGCATCATATAACCTTGCCCTTTGCATTGCATCCTAGCAAGTAAATAGTTTTTAAATTCCAAAATTTTTATTATTTGCTTGTTTTGGTTGTGTTGTCATCAATCACCAAAAAGGGGGAGATTGTAAGGAAAATGGACCCTAGGCCCATTTACTTTGGATTTTGATGTTTGATGACCAACACAACCAAATTAGACTAATGAATTTACAAGTAATTGTTTTGTAGTTTAATAGGGTGCAAGACGTGACATGGACAAAGGCAACATGATGATCCCACGATCAACACCATAAGCAGGACCCTAGAAGCATAAGAGATGACCCAAGATATCAAGCAAAGTCCAAGCACAAAGATGGGAACCAAGCCAGATGTAAGATCACGAAGAAACGAGCTCGGCAGAGGTGACCAAACGCGGCCCTATGAGGACCTAACACGTCCGATCAGTTGCTCGGCAACAGCAGGCATCAGCAGCTGTGACTAGACGCACCGATGACACTGTTCTTCGTCATGGCAATGTTTTCAGCGTGACTGGACGTAGCGGCACTGGATGACCGGACGCACTAAGTGCAGCATCCGATCATGTCTAGAGAGGTTCCAGAGCGGCGGAAATGTGACCGGACGCATCCGGTCTATGATGACCGGACTCGGCAGTGCATCTGATCCCTACGCGCGCGCTTAACTGTTGGGACGACAGTAGCATCCGGTCAGTAGCAGAAAGCTGGGTTTCATCCCCAATGGCTACTTTCTCCATGGGGCTTATAAATAGACCCCCAACCAGCCATTTGAGTAGTGGAGAACTAAGGAAATATACCAAGGGTGTTGATACACCATTTTAGTGGTCTCCACTTGCATAGTGCTTAGTGATTCATTAGGTGATTAGCGTAGGTGCTTTGCGAAGTGCTTAGGTTGATTAGACCACCGTTTATGCGCTTGCTCTAGGTTTAGGCCTTGTGATTAGTGAGGTTTGTATACCTCTTGTCACTTGGTGCTTGCGCGCACCATTGTTGTACATTGGAGGGGGTTGTAGTCATGCGATATCACACCAACTGCGTTTGTGGTGTGGCCGCCACCGTGTACCGAAGGGAACAAGGCCCGCGGTGGTTTGGCCAGAAGCTTGATAGTGAAGGCGGCGGGGAGAGGTGCGGGAGAGGCTTGCCGGAAGGCACACCAGAGACCCACTTGCGCGTGGGGAAGGCCCTGGGCTATCCACGGAGTTACCCGACCGAGAGCTTGGCCCTCGCGAGGGATTCCTTGTGAGGGGCTCCAAGGAGGACTAGGGGAAGCTTGCGCGCTTCTCGATACCTCGGTAAAAATATCAGAGTCGTCGACGGGAGTTTGCATCTCTACCCTACTATTTAGCTTCCGCATTTATATTGCAATCTTGGTTTGTGCTTTACTTTCCTAGCTTAGTGATAGGCTAGTTGATAGGTTTGGAACTTAGGTTGCATAACTTTTTTTTGCTATAGAGAGCAACACACTAGCAAAACCTTAGTTGCACATTTAGATAGTTTATATTTTGCATAGGTTTTTGCTAAGGATAGAAAAAGAGGCCTGTAACACCCCTGGTGTTAGGCTTGCATGATTGCACTTGCATTCCATGAACATGAGCATCATTCATCCATTCATGAGCTTATTTTGCATGAAACATGTGAAACATGACCAGGAAAGAAATGTAACATTTCAATTGTTTTTCATCGTTTCAGTGCATTCTATGCTTGATTCTTGTGTGACCAATGTGTGGTATGGCTAAATATATTTCCAAACATCTTAGCTATGCTTAGAAAGTCATTAGGAACAATGTTCATGTTGATCATTTTGCCTAATTAAGATTTCCAAATCATGGTTTGACTTGTTTTGACCCTAGGACCTTTTGGTTTGACTATTCAAAAAGTACCACTTGGAATGTTTGCATGTCTGAGCAACCTAAAACAAAGTTGTAGAAAATTATAGGAGGAACAAAAAGTATTTTGTGACCAAGTCATGAAAATGTGCACAACATGCTCAAAATGGTCCCACAAGTCAGAAATTGGGATGAGTTCAACACTTAGAATATTTCTAAGTCAAAAGTCAGATTCCAGTTTCATGTACTCAACTTTGGCTCGATATAACTTGTGATCCAGTGAGATTTAGGTCTTGGTCCTGTAACATGATTTGTAGCTGGTACTTAGAGCAATAACTTTCATTTCTACTATTTTCGCTAAGGACCAACGGATTAGGAGTTAGAGCCTCACCAAATGGCGCTGTCAGTCAGTTCATTGTTCGCTGAATCGTAGCTACAGTACCCGACCGTTTCAGAACCTCACCGCCGCGTGGAGGGACACTCGTCGCCGGCCTTCTGCTCGAGCTGGCCACGCGCCATGGGCTTCCTGACGCTGCTGGCCGAGTCTTGAGCACCCCGCGCGCCTGCCAGACCAACTCGCCCGCCCATTTTCATTTCCTTCGCCGCAGCGCTCTCTCGCAGCAACAGCGCGCCGGCTCCTCCATCGACGCCGAGCAAGCGCCGTCGCCCAGCGCGCTCACCGCCGTGAAATAGCCACCTCCAGTTAGCGCTTAGCTCCGCCTTCACCTCCCCTAGCTATTCCATCTCGCCGTCGAGCCAGAGAACCCAAGGTAGTGGCCCCATTTGAGTTTCCGCCGCCGCCACAACTCGCCGGAGTTGGAGCTCACCGTGGCTAGCACAGCATAGCTCCTCTCTTCCTTCCCTAGCTCCCGCCTTGTCTTCTCCGTCGTGCACTGTTACTCGGGTGATGATGCCACCGTCCCCGCCGGCCCAGTCTGGCCGAAACGCGGCCGCGCACCGCCGTGCGCCATGGCCGAGCCGTCGAGCTCCATGGCTGGGGTGCTTAGGGGTTAGTAGGGAGCAAGGTTAGAGTACCAATAGACGCGGTTCATCATGTAGGGCACGCCGGTGCCGTCGGTTTCGTCGGGGAGATCACCGTCGGCGAGCTCGACCATCGCCGCGCTGTCGTGTGCCGTCTCCCCTGTTCTGTGTCAATGACACGCGGGTCCCGCACGTCAGTCACCGAGCCGAAGGCGGGAGCCAGGCTTGGGCTGCGCTGTGTCGTGGGCCGTCGGATCCCTTCGGGCCGGCCCAGTATTGCTTAAATGATTTGTTTTCATTTATTCTTTATTATTTGAAATCTGAAATGGTTTGAAAAATGTTTGGGTGCTCAAATTTGCTCCAAATTTGTTGAAACAAATTTTGCTAGGTTCCTTATCATCAGATCTACTTGGGAAAATTATTGCATGTCATTTTTGGGATACTTTTCTGTAGGATTTTATTAAATCATGTATATTGCTGATAACTTGAAAAATATGTAGAAAAATCTATAGGATTCAGAAAAATATGATTCCAAGTTTGTTAATCTTCTTATGTCATGTACTTCCTAGGAAAAATATGTTTCATGCATGTGCTGTGGGAAAATTTTGAGGTGTAGTTCAAGTACCTTTAATGGCTGATTTTTGTTATTTTTGCTAGAGAACAAATTTTGTATAAAACATGCATGTGATAATTTTTGTACAGTCATTGTATGCTATGAAGAACCTAAGAAAAATATTAATTCTATTGTTTGACACTTTTCACAGTTCAAAGTATTTTCATGTACAAAATCATGCCATAGTTTGTGATTTTTGTGTAGGCTAATTCACTCATTCAAACACCATGAAAATCTGATGGTAGGCTAATTAGAGTAGTACCATGCTACTGTAATTTTCTCAGATTTTTATAAGCACCAGAAATATAGATTGCTGTTGTAGCCCTAATTTAAAAAGGAAATAAAATAATCATCTTTAATACAAGATTAGTTAATAATAATAGCTTTGGTGTATCTTTGAAGCATTTCATAAGATATGTTGACTTAACATATTAGTAGTAGAAGAGAATGCAGTAGATGACATGTGCTTGTAGTATAGTTTCTTGGATGATGCTGACTACCTTGCATTTCAACATATCCATTACATTCATCTCCTTCGATGCACCGTTTGCATAATCACTTACGCATATTGCATCATACAGGATCGCAAACTGAGAACCCAGTCGTCATACCCGAGGAGCCCGAGGAGCAGCTCGAAGTGCAGCAGCAGGAAGTGCCAGAAGCCGACGAGGAGGACGTTGAGGAACTTCCGGAGTGCCCCGATCACCGTCCGAGCTCCTTCGAGAGAGGCAAGCCCCGGAGCATTTTTCTCCCGGTTTGCAATTATTTAATTAAATGCTTTACTTTAATTGATGCATTACGTTCAGGAGTTGTTTGCAACCGTTGCTGCATTATACCTTGTTTACCTTTGTTATACTATATCCTTGTTACCCTGGTATCCGCAGTCGAGTCAATGCTTAGCTGGCTTAGACCGGTAGAAGTCAGGTGATTTCCTGTCACCTGCGAGCTATAGGTGGTTACCTGGATCTGCTTGGATGACTATGAAGTCATGGTATAACTAAGTGTTAAATGAAGTTGAGACCGGACGGAGACTTGCAGAGTTTTGGACTGTAGTGTTTCCGTCTGTGTCGATTAAGGACCGACCGTTGTTGGGCCTCGAGTCATGTTGAACGCATGCCTTACATTTAGCTGGCCGGATAAAGTACCTTCCGACCGCGAAGCTGGGAGATTTTTCGGGCCGAGTAGATTGCCCGCAGCGCACTGTGCCGGAGCAGGTGTGGTAGGACACGGGAGCGAGATGATAAGACCAAAGTGCAGTCGGTCGGCCCCCGGGTACATGTGGTTCCTGGCAAACTCGAGATTCCTGGAAAGTTGACTCGGTGATCAATATCTCACTTTAGCGGGTGAGTGAGGTTTGTGTAAGGAATAAATCACCAGCTAGTTAGAAATCGATTCGAATCGCCATCGCTCCTGGACAGTGAGCACTTGACTTGAGTGACTTCATCGTAGTAAATGTTTATGGAACACTTGGACAGTTATAATGAATATGACAGTATGGAAGTTGTTTAATGATCATTGGTTGTCATTATCTGCTTAATCACATGTTTACTCTAGTATAGGTGCAAATCTAGTTGACAGGTTAATAATAATTAACTTGGCAATAATGCTTTTAGAAAGGTTCTTGAAATGCGAAAAATGCTTCTTTTTGCAAATGAGTCAGCTACCCTACTATAAAGCCCTTCATAATCCTTGGTGTCATTTATTTTCGGTTATGTCGGGTAAGTCTAGCTGAGTACCTTCTTGTACTCAGGGTTTTATTCCCACTTGTTGCAGATGGGCAGATGTATTACGGCTACTGTATCAACTACCTTTATCCTGCGATGGGTGATGCTTAGGACCATGGGCATGGTCATTCCTTACGTCTCGTCTGATGCTTTTGTTGGAGATGATCATTCGCTGGCACTATATTTAAACTCCGCGTGAGTGTGTGTGTGGTTTGAATAAATGACTTCCGCTACTTTTTAGTCGAACTGGTTTTGTAATAACTATGTTGAAACTCTGATGTATGTGAGATTGCGAACTTTTATGTAATTTGTGATGGTGACCGCTAAACTTATTACGATCTTGGCTGGAATGGAAGTTGGTTTGAAATCCTTCGTGATTTCACGGACTACCGGGTTATACGGGCTTAAGTTTGCTAAATCGTTTGCTCTGGCGGATGATTTTCTTACTTAATTTCGTATAATTGGTCGGTTCTATTACAAGGCCATAGTTTAGAGTTAGAGTTTTAAGTTGCCCAATTCACCCCGCCCCCTTAGGCGTCACGGTCCTATTACATAGTGAAAAGTTGAAGTGAAGATCAATATGTGAGGAGGAACATATTGAATATTGGACATGACATTGTCTCATATGGCTAGATGGTGATGTTCAAGGCAAGGCTTGGCTGCGAAGGACCGTGTGTATGTGTGAAGGGCAAGCTAGAGGCTTGAGACATAATGAACCATCGAGGCAGTGAAGTGCAAGTAGAGGGCTTGGTGCTGATGGACCAAGGCAATGGACAAGAGCAAGAAAAGCTAAGGTTGATGGACTATGAAGGTCATGGGAAGCTATGAAGCGGAACATACCATTTCATGGACATCAAGCTAAGTGAAGACTTGTGAAGATATGAAGTGGCATATGGAGTGAAGACGGAGGAGCTCCATGCTATGGACAATGGTCAAGTGGCAAGGTTGGCCACACAGATTGATGACCATTGTTCAACATGTTGATGATGGAGAGTGCATGCTCGCGGGCATCACATGGAGATGAAATAGAATGTGCGAGGCAAATGTATGATTTGTAGGACATTTCATTTCACTAGCAATTGGTGTGTAGATAAGTGCACAACCTGGTTTAGGATAGATAGCCATACTATTAAGGGGAGAACTTATTTACATGATGGTTATCTAGTGCTACTTGAGTGATCTAACTTTGTATGCGTGCTAGGACCGAGTGACGATTTGAGATGCATTTGAAAACCTTTGTGAAATAATTTGAAAAATGCTAACATATGCTAAAGGGGTTGGTTGTATTGAGGGACAACTCTTGGTGTCAGTAATGCTATTTATAGAAACTATTCATTGAGAATATAATTTTCATTTGTAGTGTCTACATGAATTGTTAAGTACGGAAACTATCTCGTAGTTTCATGACTGGGACTGTCCTAAGGAACCCAAACAGATTCTTGTTTTTTCTCACTAATAATGTGTAAGTTTTACATTTGTACTAGTTACAAATCAAATAATGCAATTTCCAAACGTTTTCTGTGAATCCATGCCAATAAGCCATGTTCGTCCTTCTATATATGAAACATTTGGGCATCATCCTATGTCCCAGACTCAGCAGCCGCCTCTGCCCGATTACATTGACCTGATGCAGCTCCGTTGCAGTCAGCCCCTAAGCCCGTGTTGGCGTGGCTCTCCAAGGATTGCCGGCGCAAGGAATGCACGGCCTACGATGGCACTGCCAAAGCCTGCTGGTTAGGCAGTGGCGCTCCCCGGCCCTCATTCGTGGCCGCCGGGAAAACTGCTGTCGAGCACCAGCCTGCGCTTTGGACAGCGGCTCAGAGCTGGGAGCCACGTCCACTGGCATGGTCCATGTCGGAGGCAAGCTGCTGCTGCAGAGCTTCTTGGATTCCCCCGGTTGCCGGCTCACGCTCTCCCTCCAGCTTGTCAGCGCCACTGTCGCCGGTACGATCGATCATTCTTCTTCTCATTTTTTCCCGGGCCCTGTTAGAAAACATACTCCTCCTACGTATTTCGTTGTTTTAATTTTTTTGATGAATTGTTCTTCCTTAAAATTTTGGAAGCTAAGATAGCCAGGAGTACTAGCTAGCTAGACAGCTAATGCACCGTAGTTGCCGTGTGCAGTGTAGGAGGTGATGGGCGCGGGGTGCTAGGAGAAGAGGCAGTGCTGGGTGCTGCCATCAGCGGCGCAGAGACAGAGCTGGACGTGACTCTGGCGTGGGACGACGTACTGGGCACTGGTGCAGCCTGTTCGTTTGGATGTGGCGTGTCGTAAACGATCATAAATTTTCAGCCGGAATAGTATTTTTCTCTCACACGAATCAGACAGCAGTACTTCTTTACGAACCAGCAACGATACGAACCAGCCAACCGAACAGCAGCCTGTTCGGTTGGCTGGTTCGTATCGTTGCTGGTTCGTGAAGAAGTACTGCTGGCTGGTTTGTGTGAGAGAAAAATACTGTTCCGACTGAAAATTTACGATCGTTTACGACAAGCCACAGCTAAACAAACAGGTGACTTCCCCGTCTACCTCAAGCTGCTGAGCACGGCGGCCGGCGTTCACTTCACCTGCAACGGGTGGGTGTATCCCGTCGGGAAGCACTCGCATCGCCTCTTTTTCACCGACTCGCGTATACACAAAACATGCCCATCTTGCTCCCGTCGTGACTACTGATTGCTCAAACCAACGTAAATACTACCTGTGAACCATCATGCAGGCCTATGTCAAAGAGCAGACGCCAAGCGCGCTGCTCAAGTACAGGGAAGACGAGCTCGCCGCCCTCCGAGGAGAGGCAGGCCGCGCGTTCGCTGACGACGAGGAGCAGCCGTTCCAGGAGTGGGACCGTGTGTACAACTACGCTCTGTACAATGATCTTGGGAATCCCGACCTGAGGAAGGACTTGGCGCGCCCCGTGCTGGGGGGGGATCTCAGGAGTACCCATACCCTCGTCGCACCAAGACCGGCCGGCGACCAAGCAGGGCAGGTAGAGTACGCGTGCTCCCATGCATATTGTCGTTGTCGTGTATCGCACTTTGATATTCTAGACACACTTTTGTCAGCTTGTTATGAAGTATTCAATTATTATATGGGAACAATATAATCTCGGCCTGATCGTTCAAAATAACGTACACTTGTCTCATGCATGCATGGACAGATCGAAAGGGACCTATCGAGGACCGAACTGATGGGTTCGGTTAGACCAAATGCCCACCCCTACACCGCAATGGCACATGGAGCATGGAGAGCAAACGCGTGGGCTAGCTATAGCTTCCCATGGGGCCGTGTGGGTGAGGGGTGTGCATGGAGCTGATCGGTGGCCGCACGCAATGTTAGGAAAAAGTGGAGGTCAATAGAGGAAGAGTAGTATGTGGCAGTGGCCTTCGGGGCACCACCAAGGGTGAGTACCATGCGGGGAGGTCGCTGGTCAGTGGTCACTCTTGTGTCGATAGGATGTAAGAATAACACGGGAAGTTAGTGGTTCCGAGTGCTAGGGGAAGTCCTATTAGTAAGGGGCTTTTTGGCACAGCTCCTTCAGCTCTGGCTCCTCCACTGTACAATACGGTAGCACGAAGCCAGTGAAGCTGCAAATCATGGCTTCTTCGGCTCCTCCTCTTTCTAGTTCATTTTTCTTCTCGGGAAGCCAAATGGCTCCTTGCTACAGTGCAAACAGTGATTAATGAGGATATTATTGGCTCAAATATGACCATGCCAACCACTTCTATACCAAAGGTGCAACCATTCTATATGAGGCTTATCATTGATGCATTTGATGAATTGATGCTGCACCATGATGTGTGTTCATTCTCATTTTCAGAATTACTAGATCCAGGGAAGGTTTGATTGCTTATGAAAAGCATGGAAGGTTAATGAAGTTGATTGGGGACCAAATCCAAGTATTCCTAATGTCCTCCGCTAGGCCACCACGTCACTTTGGTTCCAAGGATAGAAAGAGTCCAAGTCCAACACGTTTTGGAAGTTGAATTCGGACTGCAAAATAGTCCCAAATTGCGACGGTCGCCACGACTTCATACGGACTCCGATTGGGACGTTCTAGCAGTTTTTGGAAAGCTTATCAAGTCTGTTTTCCAACGGATCTAGACTCATGGCTATATCTTATCCGATGCTTCCGCAATCGTCGTTTCAACGCTGGGACCTTTTCTGCCTTTGGTGCTGCATCACCCTATTTTGGGCCGATGGCCCATGTATCAAGTTGGGTTCATATCAGTTACAAAATCTTTGGATTAGAAACAATTAAAGGCCAATACGTTAATGATGCTGATTTTAAAGATGTATTGCTGCATTGTAAAGATGGGAAAGGTTGGAACAAATTCATCTTTAGTGATGGATTTGTGTTTAGAGCTAACAAGCTATGCATTCCAGCTAGCTCCATTCGTTTGTTGTTGCTGCAGGAAGCGCATGGAGGTGGCTTGATGGGGCATTTTGGAGCTAAGAAAATGAAGGACATACTTGCTGGTCATTTCTTTTGGCCAAAGATGAGAAGAGATGTGGAGAGGTTTGTTGCTCGTTGCACGACATGTCAAAAGACTAAGTCACGGTTAAATCCACACGGTTTGTATTTGCCTCTACCTGTTCCTAGTGCCCCTTGGGAAGATATTTTTATGGATTTTGTGTTGGGTTTGCCAAGGACTAGGAAGGGACGAGATAGTGTGTTTGTGGTTGTTGATAGATTTTCTAAGATGGCACATTTCATACCCTGTCATAAAACAGATGATGCTACTCATATTGCTGATTTGTTCTTTCGAGAAATTGTTCGTTTGCATGGTGTGCCCAACACAATTGTTTCTGATCGTGATGCTAAATTTCTTAGTCATTTTTGGAAGACTTTATGGGGAAAACTAGGGACTAAGCTTTTGTTTTCTACTACATGTCATCCCCAAACCGATGGTCAAACTAAAGTTGTCAATAGAACTTTGTCTACTATGTTAATGACTGTTTTAAAGAAGAACATTAAGATGTGGGAAGATTGTTTGCCTCATATTGAATTTGCTTATAATCGTTCACTGCATTCTACTACAAAGATGTGCCCATTTCAGATTGTCTATGGTTTCTTGCCTCGTGCTCCTATTGATTTGATGCCTTTGCCATCTTCTGAAAAACTAAATTTTGATGCTACTAAGCGTGCTGAATTGATGTTAAAACTGCATGAAACAACTAAAGAAAACATAGAGCGTATGAATGCTAAATATAAGATTACTGGTGATAAAGGTAGAAAGGAACTAATATTTGAACCTAGAGATTTAGTTTGGTTGCACTTGAGAAAGGATAGGTTTCCTGATTTCAGAAAGTCTAAATTGATGCCTAGGGCTGATGGACTATTTAAAGCGTTAGAGAAAATTAATGATAATGCATATAAACTCGATCTGCCTGTAGAATTTAGGGGTTAGTCCCACATTTAACATTGCAGATTTGAAGCCATATTTGGGAGAAGAAGACGAGTTTGAGTCGAGGACGCCTCAAATGCAACAAGGAGAGGATGATGAGGACATCAACACCAACGATACATCCACGCCGACACGAGTACCAGTTTCTGGTCCTATTACTCGCGCCCGTGCTCCTCACATTAATCATCAAGTAAGTTCACTCTTGAGTTCCTGTCCATCATATTTAGACCATGGAGACGCGTGCACTCTTGTTTTGGTTAGGAACCAGGGAGAGGACCGAAAGGGACAAGGATTCGTGGAGGCTGAATTCGGACTCCAGGACAGCTCCAACTTGTGATGGTCACCACGGTCGCATACGGACTCGGATTGGGGCGTTCAAGTACTTCATGGAATCCTTATGAAGTCTATTTTCATATGGATCTGGAATCAAGTCCATATCTATTTTGAGGCGGCCGCAATGACTGAATTACTACTAAGAGCTTGTCTGTCCAAAGGTGCTGCGTCACCTTAGTTTGGTCCAATGGGCCATGTATCAAGTTGGGTCCATTAGGGACGCATCCTAGGGTTGGAGAACGACACCAACACTCCCCTGGTCGTCCTTCCACCTTCATATACTCCTTTGCCGCCACCAAGAATAGTCGGGTTTTGTTTGTTGAAAGTTTAGCCACTGCTACTTCCTTCTAGACGCGTGTGTTGACTAGACCATCCGTTCTACTTGATTTAGAACCCCAACTTTGTGAGTTCAGATTGGTTGTTTTCATCTCCATATTTGCAATTGAGTTGCTTGTTCTACTTGTTCTTGCTTGTTCCTCGATTGCTTGCAGGAATTACCCTAGTGCTTTGGTTGATCGTGCTCCACAAGATCGCGATGGCCGTTGGAGGTGGTGTATCGGTTGCTAAGGCGCAGCATCCTTGGATGGTTGTAGTCGGGCCGTGAACGTCATCTCCATCCCCAAATCGAGTTATCCACCTTCTCTCATCGAAAGATCAGGATCAACCCTAGCGGGTTCATATCAGTAATGATGAGGACATCATTGGCTCAAATATGACCATGCCAACCACTTCTATACCAAAGGTGCAACCATTCTATATGAGGCTTATCATTGATGCATTTGATGAATTGATGCTGCACCATGATGTGTGTTCATTCTCATTTTCAAAATTACTTACATGGATCAAGGGAAGGTTTGATTGCATATGGAAAGCATGGAAGGTTAATGAAGTTGATTGGGGACCAAATCCAAGTATTCCTAATGTCCTCTGCTAGGCCACCATGTCACTTTGGTTCCAAGGACAGAAAGAGTCCAAGTCCAACACGTTTTGGAAGTTGAATTCGGACTACAAAATAGTCTCAAATTGCGACGGTCGCCACGACTTCATACAGACTCGGATTGGGACGTTCTAGCACTTTTTGGAAAGCTTATCAAGTCTGTTTTCCAACGGATCTAGACTCATGACTATATCTTATCCGATGCTTCCGCAATGGTCGTTTCAACGCCAGGACCTTTTCTGCCTTTGGTGCTGTGTCACCCTATTTTGGGCCGATGGCCCATGTATCAAGTTGGGTTCATTAGGGACATGTCCTAGGGTTGGAGAACGACCCCAACACCCCCTGGTCGTTCCCCTAGGTATTAATAAGGATTAGAGCCGCCATAAACAGATTGGGTTTTGTTTTGTTGAAAGTTTAGCCATTGCTACTTCCTTGTAGACGCGTGTGTTGACTAGACCATCTGTTCTACTTGATTCATGACCCCAACTTTGTGAGTTCAGATTGGTTTTTCATCTCCATATTTGCAATTGAGTTGCTTGTTCTACTTGTTCTTGCTTGTTCCTCGATTGCTTGCAGGAATTACCCTAGTGGTTTGGTTGATCGTGCTCCACAAGATTGCAATGGTTGTTGGAGGTGGTGTATCAGTTGCTAAGGCGCAGCTTGGAAGGCTGTAGTCGGGCCGTGAACGTCATCTCCATCCCCAAATCGAGTTATCCACCTTCTCTCATCAAAAGATCGGGATTCACCCTAGCGGGTTCATATCAGTTGGTAATCAAGCAAGGTTTATCGGTGAGAGACTTCGAATCCTTCGCTGTTTTTTAATTTTTCCTATAGTCCAGAAAAGCCAAAAAAATAGATTGGTTTACCCACAATCCTATAAACCCTTTGAGCCTTTGCTAGCACTGCTTAGTTAGGGCTTGTTGAGTTTTCAGTTACATCGGTTGTGTCGAGTTGCTGGTCTTAGTGTCTATTCCTTTAGAGTTTTGAGTTCTATCACGTTTTGGTCACCACGAGATCCACCATCACCATATACATCGTTGCTGCGTTTCTGCCACCATGGATCCATATGATGTCCGATTTGGGAGTTTAAATACAATCTGGAAACTTGAAGTTGTCTTCTTTCCAACAGATCTGACCTTGCAGCAAAATTCGATCTGAGCACTCCACAATCATCTTAGAGATTTCAGCATCTGCGGTATTAACAAGAGTTGTTAAATCTGAATTCGAAGGGGCTGTGTATAATAGCCTTATTGTTTGGGTTGTCATAGTACCAAATAAAACATTTAGGCCTCTGCAAAAAAAAGAAAGAAAAAGAAGAAAAAAAAGACAAGAGAAGGAGAAGAAAGAAGGGGCTGAATCTGTTGTTTTCTTCATGCTGTGCTAGTTGTTCTTTTTCAGACTACCTTTGTGCCTAGGCTCATGTCTCTAGCATGGTTTAGCCTAGAACCAGCACAGTATCGCCGTTGAACGATTATTCAGCTTGCTTTTGTGACTAACGTGGTGCTAGTACTTCCTTGCTTTAGCCCACCTATAGCTCCACATATTTCAACTACAGCTTGACATGTGTTGTTGTTGCGGCACCGATACACTTCACTCCACGGTTGTAGACTTGTTGGTTGCCGTCACCTCCTGTTTGGCTTGGTAAGAACTTGTAAGGGCTTGTTTTAACAAGTTGAGTTTGAGAGAATTACATCCGACACATCCTAGTAGTTGATAGGAGGATACACATTATTTTTGTGTTTCTTGTTTTCTACTAATCATGGCAGGTGATATGGAGATTTTTGAGTTGTTGAAACTAGACCCTCATATTTAGGATGTCATTCAACACTTGCCGTTATATGATGGTAAGTTTGATCCTCAAGCTTACATTGATTGGGAGTTAAAAGTAGACAATGAATTTGATGAGCATGACCTGTCCGAGAAACAAAAGATTTGTATTGCCTCTAATATTTTGATTGAATATGCTTTGCTAGAATGGAAACACATTTGTAGGCACAACAAAGTTCCAGAATCTTGGAAAGACTTCAAATTTCTTTTTAGAGATGCATTCGTTCCTACATATTATGTTGATTATTTGCTTACAAAATTAGACAACTTGAAGCAGGGTAGTAAGACTTTGAAACAATACTACCATGATTTTAAGATTTGTATCATGTTTGGTGGATTGGATGAATGCATGGAAGATGTTATGAGTAGATTCATGAGAGGGCTCAATTCTAAAATTTGAACCTTGTTAATTAGCAAATCATATTGCCATATTGGTCAATTGTTTTGTCTGGCTCTCAATGCTGAAAAAGAGATTCTATTATCTGTGAATACTTGCCAGAATGATGTGAACCATAATGTCCAAAATTTGTCCACTCTGCATGCTAATGAAGAGCAACAAATAGTGGAACCCACTACTGATTTTCCTTTGTCACAAAATGAATTACTCGCTGTTCCTTGTGATAAAGAGGAGTTGTGTGCTGATGATTCTTTTACTCCTATGCCACAAGTAGCGAATAAGTGTGATACTTTTGGTTTGGAACCATACAAATATGCTGAAGATAAGCTTTTTCATCCTATTACATGTGCACAAGATGAACTGAATTTGCTATCCTCTTTAAATACTTTGGGTTATATTGAATTTGATATTCTGTGTAATCTAAATTGTCTAAAAGAGAAACTTAAATTTGATTCTGGTTTGCCGAGTTTTAATCATTGTTCTCTTCATGCAATTGGCAAATATGACAGCAAAGGAGAATATTTGGTGCATAAAGTTTATATTTGCTATAATCTGAAATATCCTTTTGGGCTACAATACCATGATCAAATTGAGGGCTGCACTAACACTAATGATGTCTTGTAAAGTTTTCCTAGTTTTTCCCATATGCAACAGGATAAATATCAAGAAGGGGAGCACGGTTCACTTTTACCTACACCACATCCTCCAACAAAGGTCAAACCGAGGACGGTTTGCTGTCAAGAAGGGGAGAATGATGAGGACATCATTGGCTCAAATATGGCCATGCCAACCACTTCTATACCAAAGGTGCAACCATTCTATATGAGGCTTATCATTGATGCATTTGATGAATTGATGCTGCACCATGATGTGTGTTCATTCTCATTTTCAGAATTACTTACATGGATCAAGGGAAGGTTTGATTGCATATGGAAAGCATGGAAGGTTAATGAAGTTGATTGGGGACCAAATCCAAGTATTCCTAATGTCCTCCGCTAGGCCACCACGTCACTTTGGTTCCAAGGACAGAAAGAGTCCAAGTCCAACACGTTTTGGAAGTTGAATTCGGACTGCAAAATAGTCCCAAATTGCGACGGTCGCCACGACTTCATACGGACTCCGATTGGGACGTTCTAGCACTTTTTGGAAATCTTATCAAGTCTGTTTTCCAACACCCCCTAGTCGTTCCCCTAGGTATTAATAAGGATTAGAGCCGCCACAAACAGATTGGGTTTTGTTTTGTTGAAAGTTTAGCCATTGCTACTTCCTTGTAGACGCGTGTGTTGACTAGATCATCCGTTCTACTTGATTCAGAACCCCAACTTTGTTAGTTCAGATTGGTTTTTCATCTCCATATTTGCAATTGAGTTGCTTGTTCTACTTGTTCTTGCTTGTTCCTCGATTGCTTGCAGGAATTACCCTAGTGGTTTGGTTGATCGTGCTCCACAAGATCGCGACGGCTGTTGGAGGTGGTGTATCGGTTGCTAAGGCGGAGCTTGGAAGGCTGTAGTCGGGCCGTGAACGTCATCTCTATCCCCAAATCGAGTTATCCACCTTCTCTCATCGAAAGATCGGGATTCACCCTAGCGGGTTCATATCAGTGATGCTACAGGAAATGAGAGGAGGAGCCAGAGCCCGGAGCTGCACCAAAGGGGGCCTAAGTGTGATTGCATGATTGAGTATCACTGGGAGGAGAAGGCAAGAAAATGTGTGAAGGAAAGGGAAAGAAGAAGACCGATAGGTGGGCCATATGTGGCAAGGTGCATAGCATGACGCCTCTGTGGTATAGAACAAGGAGGGACGTGTGCATGGCTTAAGTGGCATGTGTGTGAAGTACAACGACGATGTGCATCACTAGGTGGAACAAAGTCATAGCAAGTTAGCGACTGTGGGACATGATTGATGAGTTGTAGACTTGTAGTGGAAGTGGTGGTGGTAGCAAGGATGCAGGTACTGAATATGTGTGCAAGACAGGTAGCAGCATCGGTCAACAATGTGGGGAAGGTACAGGAAGGATGATAGTGTGCAGTGGTGTCATGCGTGGGGTTGACTGCCACCACTTTAGAGGATGTATGTGATGTATCTTATGGTATGTAGATGAAATCAATACTGGGCGCATTTTGCAACGCTTATGCGCCAAATCTGATGGCCTAGTTACATTTTTTTTTTGACCTATAGACAAAGAACATTTGTCCGTCACGGACCCCCGTCAGAGCAACCACACTTGGGGTCGGCTGGCCTGTTAGAATGCCCTTAATAGCCATCGAGATGAAGGAACAACAACAAATTAGAGTCTGGAGAGAGAAATACGAAATAAAAGGGTAGTATATTGATATTTGGTTTGATTGAATATAGTCAATAATCAGTCTTTGCGTTCATATTTGTAGGATTAGAAGGTATTACCTCGCGTACAATTGGAATCTTAGAAAATGTAACACAAAACAGACTTATACCCGAATTGCCTAGTAAAAACCATACCATTAGTTTCCAAAATTAGATCCTTTTTAGTTTCCTTAGGGTAGATTGTTTCTATTGCCATAAGTCTCTCTCTCTCAATTTATAGTGTAAATTTTGCATTGCACATACTCCCTCTATACTGTAATATAGTGCATTTTAGAAATTTTAAGAAAAATTAAGAGAGAACATAAAAGACGCATGTACCCTTATTTTATTTCTGAAAAGATCAACATGCCTAAGAGGGGAGTGAATTGGGTTAATTCTAAATTTCTTGTAATAATTAAGCCCTACACTTAGCCCATTTCAGCCCCTTGTGCCTAGAGGTGTTTCTATTGTTCTATTGCATAAGAGTTTTACACCATAGGTTCCAATTCTACTGTAGCATGATAATTCTAAGAATGTAAAGACATGAATTGAATTGCTCAAAGTAAAGAGAAGGAGAGGAATTAGGCGATATTTTTTCGAGGTATCGGAGAGTCGCCACTCCCCACTAGTCCTCGTTGGAGCACCCGCGCAAGGGTGTAGCTCCCCCGCGGAAGGATCAAGTGCTCTCTACGGATTGATTCTTCGACACTCCGTCACGGTGAATCACCCACAACCGCTCACACCATGACTTGGGTCATCCATAAGCTCCGTCGGATGATCACCAAGCTTCTAATCACCACCGAGTAGTCTAGGTGATGGCGATCACCAAGAGTAACAAGCACAAACTCTCACTTGACTAAGACAAGCCTAATAAGAAAGGTGGATGCACACTTGCTACTCCCAATGCACTAATGAGGTCCTTAATCATAGATTATCAAATCTCAATCACCCCACTAGGCTCTTACTCTCCCTTGCACTCCAAATGTATTTCTCAGTTGAACAAATGAGCAAGAGAGCTAAGTTGGACAAGTGAGAGAAGTATTTATACACCCCACTTCAAAACATAACCATTACTGTCCAACTCAGCACATTTACGTAGTGACCTGATGTGCAGGTCAAGGTGACCAGATGCGCCGGTCAGTGGTCAACGGCCACAAACACCTCATCTGTTAGACTTGACCGTTAGAGTGGCCAGACGTTACTCAGCGTCCGATCAACGTCCACCTGACGTTTCTGGTCAAGAATTTTGCTCTCTAGACCTTCTCTATTGTTGACCGGACTCTACAGGCCCTGTGTCCGGTCACTTTCCTACCAGCATCCGATCTAGTCAACAGCAAGTCCACGCTACCACAGTTGTGATCATCGGTGCGTCCGGTGAACATTACTGTTCAATGTCCGATCGTAGTCTGCCTTCTTCTGCCGAGCAAATGAACTGACCGAACTCGCACTGCTACATCCGGTCACTACCAAACCAGCGTCCGGTCAATAAATGAGCACTCCATTCACTTTCAATTAAACATCTTCATGAATGAGTTTGTCTCCAGTCGATCTTAGGGCTGTACCTGAGCTACCTAGTGCTAAGTTTCACAAGTGTGCACCACACCTAAACCATTAGACTTACCTAGGTCAAGCTACTCGTTCATACCCCCCTTAATAGTATGGTCTAATGAAAAATAAAGTCCTAAACTACTCTAAGTGTCTCTCCAATGCCAAACGACACTTAGAACTAGTCCGTCCTTAACCTTGTCGTCCATCCTTTCAAAACCGAAACTATTTCCATCGATAGGGGCATGAAAACCATAATTGCCCAAACAATCATCATTACCATGACCTAACTCAAATTGCCTCTGCAAAAAACACGTTAGTCATAGTAATCTTATGTCATCATTGATGCACCAAAACCCTGCTAGGGGCCTAGATGCTTTCAATCTGCCCCTTTTTGGTGATTGATGACAACCCTACCTCGAGTATGTAGATAAGAGATGGGTGAGGTTTTCAATATGCTTGGTTCATATAAGCATTTGACAATAAGAACAAGGGGCTAGGCATGCTTACATGACCTAAGCCAACACAATGTACTCATAAGATATGAATTAAGCATGAGTACATAAAGTAAAACTCATTTGAATCGGAGTATAACGCGAAAGCAAAGCAAATGAGCATAACCAAGTGACATGACATATATATATAAAAGTAGAGAGCACACATGTCACATAAGTCTCACAATCAACATATATCACATATAACACAATGCATGAAAGTAAACGACAATGCATGAAGTAGCACACAAAAGAATGAGTCCATCTCACACGCTCCCCCTAAGTCTAACATACTCGCTCCCTCTCCCCCTTTAGTGTCAAACACCAAAACCTAAGGGTTGGATGGCAGGACAAGAGCAGACGAGTCGGGCGCTAAGGTGTGGTGATAGATCTGAAACTAAGCTGCATCATCCTCGAACCCTGAGCTCTGAGCGGTTGGACCCTCTAGAGCGGACTCAAGCGGACCCTCTGTCACTGGAAGAGGAGGTGAAGCGGTCTGGGTCTGCTGGGTGGACTCGGTAGCTAGGTCGATCTATGGAGACTCTCAGCTGTGGTAGTAGCCTAACCCTGTGGCTCAAAAGGTGTCTCTATAGGAGTGGAGCCACAACTATCGCTGTCTCTGTCGCTGAAGCCTCAAGTGCGGGAATGACTATCAGAGGCGGCTCGTACGAAGCAACAGAAGACGGGATCGTCTTGGTAGTCCCTGTGACCACATCGGCTATGGTAGGAGTGTTGGTATTTATAAATGCAAATAGAATATGAAGGATTCTGCAAGCGCACAGAATACAATTGTAGCATTTTACCAGGAGTATTTTAGGTATCATTATTTATATTTTACCACAGGGAAACAATGGAGTAAAGATTTATTAGGTAACAAAGGAGTATCTATTAACATACCAACATAGCTAGAGCAGGGGATAAATGTAATGATAGGAGTTAATCATAATGACACTCAGGGGATAGATCACTAAGATAATGTAAATTAGTTAACTCAGGAGAACAACGGGTGAGGTAAATTCTTGTGACATTCTTATCACATGGTCAAAGTATATATACATCCAACTATAGCTAAGACTAACTCTACTCTTGTACACTTCGGGACTCCGCTTAGACAGTAGAGCACCCACAATAGATAACTCTACTGACGCGACTATGGTCCTACAATTTAAGAACCTGCTCAATTCGGAGTGGACTATAAAGGATAGATGGGGTTGTCACCTCCTGCTGCTACCACCCAACCAGAGAAAAGTGTGCACTCATAGGCAGAGCATCGTATAAGCACCATGCTTACACGAGACTCGGCTACTTAGCCTAACCAGTAAACTAGCAGGCTAAGCGCTCTATGAACCCGCACACAAAAGTAATGATAACCATAACTAAGGAAGATATATATTCAAAGTAAGCATAGCCATACAGATAGAATATGATAAATTGAAAATAAGTCTTACAAGATGTAGAAGTAAAGATACAAGGCTTTGTCGAGCCTTCAAGACTGGATCCAAAACTAGAGCATGAGCTCAACTCAACCCTCACTCCCGAGCTACTAATCCCTCTGGTGTATGTTGATCTGAATGGGAGATATTTATTATGGTTTTAGGATGGCTCCAGGGAGGGGGTAGGGGCTGCTATATATGGGGGCGCCTGGCACCCTCCCCCTCTTAGTTAGCCTCATTATTACTAAACTTTCCACCATATCTCATTAAAATGCACATGGCCTTTATGGGCCAAATTATGAATTAGACCCAATTAATCATGCAGCTCATGATGTGGAGTTTTTCTTTTA
The DNA here is from genome assembly GCF_019320115.1 of Miscanthus floridulus. Classification (NCBI taxonomy): domain Eukaryota; kingdom Viridiplantae; phylum Streptophyta; class Magnoliopsida; order Poales; family Poaceae; genus Miscanthus; species Miscanthus floridulus. The sequence goes on along the minus strand of NC_089581.1, from coordinate 92,092,176 downwards.
TTTATGAAATTTATATCTTTTCATTCCGAGCTCCAAATATAGAAAATAATATATCCGTTTCGATCAGCTCGACGAGCTCTTCCCAATGGTGCACTCAAATTAACTATTTGAGATAATTTTATTCTGTAAAAAATTAAATATCCTACGAGACAAGTGAGAGCACCAAAACTTGTGGAACTTGTTAGAATCAAAGCCTTTAATTTTGTTTGGTGATGGAATTAAGTATATATGGAGGTTATATTGATGGTTTATAATTGGTGCTAACGACTGTCAACAAGCTCCCCCAAGCTTAACCTTTGCCAGTCCCTGAGCAAAGCTAAACTCGGCAATGGATCAAGAGTTGTTACAATACTTTCACTCCTTAAAATACACATGCGTTCAATCAGAAATTCTCCTCCGGATTAGAATAAACTGATCTGACTTCCAAACTTACCCATATTACCTTCAACCATAGGGTTTCTGAGCCTTCATTTGAGTCTTGAGCAATTGAAAGATAGTACGATCAAGTCAAGCATTATGTCTCAAGTTCTTTGTTCCACCATTGTTCCGGAGTTTTTATAAGTTTTCAAAATAAAACTCAGAGATTCCATTGTATGATACTCTCAAGTCTCTTAATATATGTGATATTTGTGGATCCTCACCAAGGCAATAATAATGTTATGCCTTTCTCTTCCTACAACTAAAGCTTATGTGGAGTTCATAGATAAGGGGAAAGCTAGGGCATACTTGCAACACATATATTGTAAAGTCAAACAATGGATCCAAAGAGAGTTGAGTCATACAATCAAATCAAGAAGTGCATATGTGTGGATGTATGGTGGATATATATGATGGCTAACATAATTCTACTTTGCTCCTTGAAAACATATCTCTCTCTTGAAACTTGAAAATATTTTTGCAAGAGAACAGGGGCTATCTTATTCATCTCTTTTTTAGGCGGGCATCTGAGTACCCATTGTTTTAGATATCTCAGACACTTGTCCATTTTTTCTCAACTCTTTTTATATTTTCTTTCTCTTTTATTATGAGTAACTTTTGCATAGTCCCATGTCTCTTTTCTACAATAGAACTTTGAGAGAGAAATCAACAAGAACTTTGAGCATTTATTTGGTGGATGGAAAACCTAACAAGCATGTTTTTCTGTTCACCCCTAGTGTAGGAGTAAAACATTTTTGAGTGGATCTAGATGGAATGGCATATTTTAGCGCCTACCCCCAGTGTAGGAGTAGTGCATATGTTGGTGGAGTGTACGTGATCTTGATTTTAAGAGCATGACAAACCTCTCATAAGGGTCATCAAAGCTTGACTAAACTCAATGCAAAACAAGTAGCATATATGTAGAAGTTTTCCTAGCCTAAATAGCATATATGGCTCTAGTGGGAATTCAAGCTTTATCATATAGGAACTCATCATGTCATTTTTATGTTCTCCAAAAGATAAATCTCTAGAACTTTAGTGTCACTTGAAACAAGATAAACAGTAGCTCAGACCTTCTCATATCATATCCGTCAATTACATAGACTTAGATCAAGTATATGCTACCCATGAGTTTCAAGTTCAGAGTAAATCCTTATATCAAAACAATCTTATCCAAAACTCAGGAGAATTCAAGGCTGAAAACTAGGTACTTGAAAGAAATTATAATAGAGCAACTATTTATCATTTCCATTTTAAGAGATTATCTTAGGTGTCCCTTATTATTTATTTAGCTCTTAAAAGAAATTAAAGCAAACTAGACACACTCTTTTTATTTTGTTTTTATTTTTTAGGTAATACATTATAACTATATATATTTCTACAAAGATAACTTTTTATTTCATTTTTAGTTATTCATCTTTTTTCTAATATATATATAAAGCAAACTAAAAATAATAAAAGGAAAAGAAATACTTATCTAGATACACGGGGGATGCCTTTTCCCCAAGCTGGTTGTTGTTGTGGTTGCTCAACGAGGTGGCCGGATGTGGAGGTGCTGGAACAGAGCTCCCAATTTTGATTTTGTTGTTGCTGTTGTTGCTGCAGGCTGGCCATCTCATGTCCCATGCTTATCTACCATTGTGCATGATTATGTAACGTACCTTGTATGGTAGTTGTCCTCTCATCAATGGTTGTGAGCCTATTGTCAATTCAGAACTTCTACTTGTAGAATTTGGGGGATCGACTCCCCACACTTTACTCGAAGTATGTTCTGCTCATAAAGATAAGGTAGAGATCAAGTGCATGGGCTCTGTTGGTGGAAAAACACCAACAGAACCAAAACCTTATTTATTCTTCTCCAGCCTTAGGCACATTGGATTATTATAAGATTGATGTTGTGTGCATTGTTCATTTATAACATATGTGATAAGATCAGAAGGATGATCATGAATGTAGCATTTTGACTGTGACAAAAAGAGTGGAGTGCTTAACCTATGGAAGGATTGTCCATCTTTATATAATGTATCAAACTTTTCATGACTATGACTATCATCTTCCAAAGATAAGATATGCAACATTTTAGCCCATTTGGTTAAGACCGAGATCAAGAAAGTGGTGCTATGAACAAACTTAAGGAACAAGACATGTTGAGTTAATCAGGTTGGATCAAGCAAAGTTGTAACTAAAACATGTTTCTGTCTTCATTTATGTGCATACCAAGATCAAGAGGAAAATGATGACCACTTACCTTAAGATGTTACCATCATTATTGGAGCATGATGACACCATGTGATGAAGGGTAGATGACTTTTGGTGGTTCTTTCCTTCCTTGCATCTTGAGTTGTGCATGAGCATCTTGTCTCATATGTTGTACTCCTTCTTTCTCACTCTTCCATCATGTTGTCTTTTGTTCTTTCTTGGCATTTTGATCAGACCTTCTGCTCCTCTTGTTATTTCTTCTCTATAAGGGATTAGTAGACAACACATACCTGAAGGAATATACAAATAATTCAAAGCAAGGATAGTGATGTCATAGAGCTGAAGGTCATGCTCTATGCTAATATAGAGTTGGTTTTAACATTTTAATTAGCATAGAATCTTTATCCTATGTTTTAAATAATGTGCCTTTATTGTTCACCACTACTTCAAATTTTCAACAAGGTTAAGGCAAAGATGTGTGAAATTGTTTTGAAGAATTCCTCAAACCTTGATTATTTCTACAATGATCTCCTAACATTCCCTATCTAGATAAACCAAATTATATACAAGTATGTTTTGATCCAATGATTATGTTCGAATAGTATTCCAAAGCATACTTATAACAGAACAAGGAAACTTGAAAAGCTCAAGAGATTTAAGTAGAAACAAGAATATGTATGGTGAACCAAAGGAGCATGATTATTTAAATTTTTACTTGTTAGAGATTTAACAAGTTAAGCTCATCATAAAAGGTACGGATGACCAAGACAAATTTGCAACATGACATGAGATGATTTGAAGAACTCCATCCCCCATACTTGAATTTTGCAGAATGCAGAATCAAGTTGGATGATAGAATTCACCTATGAATGTGATTTTATGTTGCATAGTGCTTGGTTGGATATACCCTATGTTTTCCTTCATTTTATTGAAGTGATTAATGACAAACATACCTGAAGGAGGCTTATCCGATTTACCTGTTGGCGAGAGCTCGTAGTACGTTGAGCAGGGCCTTTCCTTACATTAAGCTTTGTCTTTGCACCATCCGATGAGGATATGGACAATTGCATACTCTTCTTCCATCAACCTTTCTTGATTTTTGTTGATTCTTGGTTGACGAGTTGGGGTCCATGAGAGATGTAAACTCAAGTTCCTCCTTGGTTGTCTTTGTCCTCTAATAGCATGGCAGAGAGTTCTTCTTCTTTGTTTGTTAGTGATACGCCAGCCTTCTTGATAGTCGAGGAAGGAACCTCATTAGAATTTGCATGAAAGCTTCATCTCCGATGACTTAGGGATGTCTTCTCATGCCCATGGTTGTTCATGATTCCAAGAGACACCATCGATAGACCACCATTGATTGATGACATTTTGTTAACACGAGATTGGACGTTATGATGTAGTGTCATCTCGTTGTCCTAGTTCTTGCTGTCGACATGTGAATCGGTGTCTCCGAAGATGATGGGAGAAAACATATTCTAGATAATACAAGGTGGGTTGCATCCTTCTCCTCTTCAGCATCCAAGCTTGAGTCTTGGGAAAGCTTAATGCTAGGTTGTCGTTTGATGTTGCTCTTAGCCTATCGATTTGTTCATCCACTTCCATAGCTGTAGTGGTGGTTTGGTAGGTTCATACCAAACCTTGAACAGGCATAGCTTATATTCATTCTTTCTGCAAAATGTTAATGGACACATACCCGAGGGAATACAATGAATTTGAAACATGGGTTGTTGTCCATAACTTCTATAATTTTCCTCTATGCTAATGAAAGAATGGTTTAGCATTACTTTAGCATAGATTTTGTTCTTGTAGCAAATTTTATGTGGTTGCTGCATTCTAACATGGTTCAAGGCACATGCAACTTGCAACAAAAGATAAGTGAATAAACTTTTGATACTAATAGTTCTTCCTTCCATGAAGAATGAGTTGTCTTCTTTTGCGCAGAGTTGTTGGAGTTCATCGCATGTCTTGATTCATCTTTGATGTGAATTCATCTCTTTGACTTACCCAGATTGATTTTTAGAGATTTCTATAGGGCTTAGTCTAACAAAATAACCACTATCTACTACAGCATATTCTTGGTTCAAAAATCAAACTAGACACCATGCCTAATTTAATTTAGGAAAGCATTTTAACCTAAGCACCACGCTTAATTTAAAAAGCCTTTGGTAGTAAGATCAACACTCCTAAACTAAGCACCATGCTTAATTTAAAAGATGTATGAGCACACTCCAAACATTAAGCATATTATAGTAAAAAAATTGCATGAAAACACTATAGAGATTTATTCAATTTAGAGATAAAAGAACATGATCATTGTCGGGTTCATAAACCCAGGGTCCCACAGGGACCGACTTCCACGCCAGGGCTCGGCCCAGGAAAACAACATGTAGTTCATGGGTCGGCCCAAGAGTCTAAAACACAACAGGCCGGAAGGGCAGTCCGGTCGCCGATCAGAAGGTCTACCCAAAAGAACAAGCGCCCGCTCGTCAACTTCTTCGGCCCACCTCTCCAACCAGAGCACTAGCTTCGGGCACCAGCCACCTCCGAGCAGTCTCTCTGATCGGAAGACCTGGCCCAAAACGTTGCTTCCTACTCTGACCCCGTGACTCCGACTGGGGACCCATAGGAGGCTTGCTTACCGCTCTTCTCCGACTGGCATGGCTAGGGCCGACTGGGGCCATCCGACTAGGGATGTCCACTCGGAAGGGACCAGGGGCGAATGAAGAAGGCAGCACACAAGTCAAACCACGATATCAGAACCATACCCTGTACGCCTACGGGAATAGTGCTCCACAACCGCCCTAACACAAACAGTATTGTAGGCGCCAACATTTGTGTCTATAGTATTGTAGGCACCATTGAGCTCCCATACGACAAAAAACCCCCATGCCTCTAGGCATCGATAGTGGGCGCCAGGGTTCACCATACCTGGTACATGTGGTAAGGGCTCCTCACATAACAATAGTATTTTGCAGGTACCGACATCCACCCTTCCTGAAGAAGCCAACGCAACCTCCCATGTGCACCTGACATTCTACAGTGACATCAATAGTATTGTGGGCACCTACCATCATCGCTACCCTCGTCGGCGTGGGCAACAAGGAATAGAAACATCCATACTCTCTCCCTCTCACCTATAAAGCCATCCCCTTTATCTATAAAAGGGAATGCGCTCCCTCCAACAAGAGAGGTCGACTTCTTCAAGTTCAGACTCACTAGATCGATAGCTCATGACCCCTCAAGCACACACTTGGACTTCTAGCTCATAGCGGGGTTCCGGTCACCCTTGGCCCTTCCGGTCGGACCCGACCGGGCCTCTTGAACACCCCTCCTTTCTCCTTCTCATTTGTAACCCCACTACAGACTTCGAGCACTTGGGCTCAGGAATAAAGTCACCGACCGACCCAAACTGGACGTAGGGCACATTGCCTGAACCAATATAAATCCTATGTCATTGAGTGCTAGGCCACCTCAAATCACAACGTACAGCAAAACTACAAATATTTACTAGTTGGTCACTTTCTGTACCGACAGTTGGCGCCGTCCGTGGGGAAGACGCTGTACGTTCAACAATTTGTGGTCATCGGATGGCCCACCTTTCTGCTAACCTCACCATGGCGGGCTCGGGCGATACGATTCACTTTGGCTCATTGGAGTTCCCCACACTCTCGCCCACCAGGATGCAGGTTCCACCCATCTTCAAGCCATCCCAGGCCTTCCTCTTCAGAAGCCTGAACTTCATCGCCGACCAGCTTGGTGTACTACACCTCCACGAGGAGGCTCATGACCTGGCACCCATCGAAAGGACGTCCTCCATCGACTCTAGGACGTGCGACCTCGACGACACGGCATCTGCACTTCATTCCGAGCAAACTCTCTGCTCAAACCCCACTGTAAGTAATACGCGTACTTTTATTCACCATTTATTTACTACATCCCATCGATCACCCGGGGGGACTACACCACAAACACCATACGGTCGATTCCCCTACGGCCTCGTGTCCTCTGCAGATGCTTGTGCTCAGGGGCTCCAAAGGGCGCCGACATGATCCCCACTCATCTTTGAATTCATAGGAATGGCAGGCTTCGCTCCTGTCATTTCCCACAAACTCCCGGATAACAAGGGTGAGAGCGATGGTTCTAGCATCGGTGATGTGGTGCCCTGCCACCATCCATCCCAGGAATGCGCTATAGTAGATGGTCTAGGACAGCCGCCGGTGGTTACGGAGTCCACACAAACTCACGCCCCTTCGGACCTGCATGTGGAGGCCCTCGTGTCTACGCAAGCACACGCCGAGGAATTACGACAATGGTGGTAGAGCCAGCCGCTGTCTGCGCCGGCACGGTCGGTGCGGCATGTTGCGCATTATGCGCATGGCCCGGCGGGTGGCGCCCGGGGTCGTGCTCGTTAGGTCCAGCATGCCATCGTGAACATGGGGAACGATGTCCCACAATTCGCCCGGGCCGGCTAGAATATCACTGCTGCAGCAATGCTTCTACGCGGTGTTCCCGAGCTCATCGACCCGCAGGAGAGAGCAGTCTACCGGAACCTCTGGGTTCTAGTAGAGGCCGCCGCCGTCCAACAGGCAAAAAGCTCCACATCGTGACTCCGACCTACGCCCTCTCTCCCCACCGAGGGGACGGGGCCACGCCAGCTGGATCGCTCCATTCGCTCGCTGCTGCTGCCGTCAGGCTCAGCTCAGGGTGCGGCAGCCACACCACGATCCGATCGGGCGCCTGGTCCACACCGACCGCCGATACACGAGCGACTTGATCCACACCAGGACGCTCATAGCATCATCAGCAACCAGCATCAGGCCTGACACGACAACGATGTCCGCCATACGGTAGCAGGAGACACGGGTCCTGGCCAAACCATCGAGGGAAGCGGTGAAATGCGCCTCGGGCGCGGTCGCCGGCCGAATGACCGGAACCCTAGCCCTGAGGGCCCGGGGCCACAGGCCTTCAGCCGACGCATCCAGAGAGCACTGTTCCCACAACGTTTCTGGGCTCCCTCCAACATCACCAAGTACACTGGCGAGACAAACCCAGGCATTTGGCTCGAGAACTTCTGGCTCACCTATCGATCCGGAGGAGTGGACGATGACTATTTCATCATCCAATATCTTCCCATTTGCGTGAGGGAACATGTTCGGGCATGGCTTGAATTCCTTCCACATGATAGCATCCGTGACTGGGCGGACCTCAAGAGGATCTTCGTTGGGAATTTCCATGGGACGTATGTCCACCTGGGAAACTCCTAGGACCTCAAGAGCTGTCAGCAGGAGCCTTGCGAGTCCCTATGGGATTACATCCGTAGGTTTTCTCAATGATGCAACTCCCTCCCTGATATCGTCGATGCAGATGTCATCATCGCGTTCCTTTCTGGGACAAACTATGAGTCCCTGATCCACAAGCTTGGCTACCTAAAACCCCATACCACCTGCGATCTACTCGACGTTGCCACCAACCACGCCTTTGGCGAGGAGGTGGTCGGAGCGGTCTTCAGCGAAGGCCGAGACAAAGGCAAGCCCAAGCGCATGGATCTAGACGAAGGCCCCTCCACTCAGAGGGGCAAGAAGAACAAGAAGGATCGGCGTCGATCGGACAACACCACGTTGATCGCCGTGGCAGAACACACACCCAGGTAGCCCCAACAGGGATTGCCTAACCACTTCAACAAACTCATGGATGGACCATGCCCCAACCACACATATCCCATCAAACACCTCTACAAGGAGTGCGAGCTCCTCAAACATTTCGTCCGACAGGCCAACGGGTCAAAAAAAAGGAGACGGCAAGGAGCCGGCAGCCAAGAGGGGAGGCGCAATAGGCAAGGACAGAGATGGTTTCCCCAAACCTAAGGAGTGCATCATGATCTTCGATAGGTCTGACACCATCTGGACTAAATGCCAGCACAAGGTACGCTATAGGGAGCCATGCGCCACCAAGATGGCCATCCCCTCCTTTCTCAGCTGGTCGGAATCCCCGATCACCTTTGATCAGAGGGACCATCCCTCCTACGTCGCAAGACTAGGATGCTACTTGCTCGTCACCGACCCCATCATCCACAAGAAGCGCCTCACCAAGGTGCTAATGGACGGGGGCAGCGGTCCCAACATCCTGTACATCGACACCCTCGATGCCATGCACATCCCCCAATTGGAGCTCCGCCTGGCGGGCTCCCCCTTCCACAGAGTAATCCTAGGAGCGCAGGCATACCCGCTCGGACAGATCGATCTATCCATCACGTTCAGCAGCTGGGCCAACTTCTGCTCGGAGGTCCTCGCCTTTGAAGTGGTGGAATTTCTGGGGTCCTACCATGCCATCTTGGGGCGGCCATGCTACGCAAGATTCATGGTGATCCCCAACTACACCTACCTCAAGCTGAAGATGCCAGGACCAAACGGCATCATCACCATGAGTACCGCCTTCTCACACGCCTTCGAGTGTGACCGTGAGCACTACGAGCTCGCCACCATGGTCGTCAACTCATCTGAGCTCCTATAGCTCGGGGAGTCATCAACCCTAGTAGTCCTAGACTACAACAAACCAACCTCCTCGATGGCCTTCTGCCCGCTTGAGGAAACCAAGGCGATGGGTGTCGACCCCACCGACCCAGCCAAGACGGTGTGAATCGGGACCCAGCTCCTGGCCCAATAGGAATGTGAGCTCGTCGACTTCCTGCGCGACAATCATGATGTCTTCGCATGGCAGCCTTCTGACATGTCGAGGATACCACGGGAAGTCACCGAGCATGCACTACACCTTATCCTGGGCTCAAGGCCCGCCAAGCAATGCCTGTGTCATTTCGATGACGAGAGGCGTAGGGCCATAGGCGAAGAGATCGCCAAGCTCCTGGCAGGCAGATTCATCAGAGAGGTTTTCCACTCCGACTGGCTCGCCAATCCCATCCTTGTTAGAAAAAAGACTGGGAAGTGGAGAATGTGCGTTGATTACACCGGACTTAATAAAGTGTGTCTGAAGGATCACTTTCCTTTACCATGCATAGACCAGATAATTGACTCCACCTCGGGTTGTGAAATCCTCTCCTTTCTGGATGCCCACTCAGGCTATCACCAGATCGCGATGAAAGATTTTGATCAGCTCGCGACCTCGTTTATCACCCCGTATGGTTCGTACTGCTATGTGACCATGCCTTTCGGTCTAAAGAACGCTGGCGCCACCTACCAAAGGTGCATGCAGCAATGCTTCACCAACCAAATCGATCCGCCTGATCAGGCTGAACGACCAAAACCGACAATCGCCGTCTATGTTGATGACATAGTGGTCAAAATGACTTGAGCTTGCGACCTGATCGCAAACTTGGCCACAACATTCATGAACCTCCGAAGGTTCAACATCAAGCTAAATCCCGAAAAATGTGTTTTTGGGGTTCCAAAGGGAAAGCTACTTGGATACATCATATCTGAGTGCGGCATCAAGGACAACCCCAAAAAGATCACAGCCATCTCCAACATGGGCCCCATACACAATGTAAAAGGTGTACAAAGGCTCACCGGCTACCTGGCGGCCCTTAGTCGCTTCATCTCCTGGCTCGGCAAATGGGGGATGCCACTTTATAAGCTCCTCAAAAAGACGAATGCCTTCATCTAGACTGAGGAAGCCCAGCAAGCTCTCGAAAGCCTCAAAACATCCCTGATGTCAGCCCCAATCCTCGTCACTCCCGAACAGGGAGAACCCCTCCTCCTTTATGTCGCGGCAAGTAACCATGTGGTGAGTGCCGCCCTGGTCGTCGAAAGGGAGGAACCGGGACACCAGCTCAAGGTACAGCAACCCATATACTTCGTCAGAGAAGTACTTACCGACCCCAAGGTCCGGTACCCCTAGGTGTAGAAACTCCTATATGCCAGCCACTAGGAAGCTCCTACACTAATTCGCCGACCACAAAGTCACAATCGTCACTTCATACCCACTCGGAGACATCATCTGCAACCACGACGCCACGAGACGAATCTCTAAGTGGGCCCTTGAACTCATGGGCCATGACATCAGGTATACCCCTCGCACCACAATTAAGTCTTAGGCTCTCACAGATTTTGTCACCGAATGGACGGAGGTCTAGCTACCGGCCCCGGACGTCTCCCATGAGTACTGGACAATGTACTTCGATGGGTCTATAATGGTGCACGGCTTAGGGGCTAGAGTGGTTCTGATCTCCCTAGACGGGAGTAGGCTCTGCTACACCATCTGCCTCCACTTTTCAGCTTCAAACAACGCCACGGAATATGAGGCCCTTATCAACGGACTACGCATTGCCATCGAGCTCGGTGCTACATGACTCTACGTCCGTGGTGACTCGGAGCTAGTCATTGATCAGGTCATGAAGGAGTCCTCCTGCAAAAGCACCCTCATGATAGCATACTGCCAAGAGGTGCGTAAGCTTGAGGACAAATTCCAGGGAATCGAACGACATCATGTCCCTCAAAGGGACAACGACGCTTTCGATTTCCTCGCAAAACTAGCCGCCAGGCGGGATCCATCCTCGAGCGGAGTCTTCATCAACGACGTCCACGAGCCATCGGCCCACATCTTAGAAGGTCCAACCTAGACACACCTCGATGGCTAGTCGGCACTCGGGGGCTACGATCCCAGTACCTCTATAACGACGTCACCCACGGACATTGCCGTATTGGCACCCGATCAAACCGACTGGCGAGTACCACTACTCGCCTACCTCCTCAAGGAGGTTCTCCCACCTAAAAGAACTGAAGACTGATGAATTGCTCGATGCACCAAGACCTTCATCATGCTCGGTAACAAACTCTACAAACAGAGTCCATCAGGAGTGCTCATGAAGTGCGTTCCTGCCAGCCGTGGAAAGCAGATCCTCCTTGAGGTCCATGCCAAGATCTACGGGCATCATGCGGCCCCAAGGTCCCTGGTTAGAAAAACCTTTTGCCAAGGTTTTTACTGCCCACCGCACTATGAGATGTAGAGGAGGTCATCCGCAGGTGCATAGGATGCCAGTTCTACGCTCGGCAAACCCATTTACCGGCGCAAGAGCTCCAAACCATGCCAATCACCTGGCCATTCGTGGTCTGGGGCCTCGACATGGTAGGACCCCTAAAGAAAGGCCCAGACAGTTTTACTCACCTACTCATAGCAGTCGACAAGTTTACCAAATGGATAGAGGCCAAGCCCATCACCAATCTCCGCTCGGAAGAGGCGGTCAAATTCTTCCTCGACATCATCTATCGATTCGGTGTTCCTAACTGTATTATCACTGACCACGGGACTAACTTCACCGAGAAGAAGTTCCTAGACTTCAACAATGGATATGGCATCAGAATCGATTGGGCTTCGGTCAGACATCCATGAACTAACTGTCAGGTCGAATGCACCAACGGCATGGTCCTCCAAGGGCTCAAGTCGCGCATCTTCGACCGACTCAACAAACACGCCGGGCGATGGGTTGTAGAGGTCCCAGTGATCCTCTGGAGCCTAAGAATGACCCCAAACCGATCCATAGGATTCACACCTTTCTTCCTCGCCTACAAAGCGGAAGCCGTGTTGCCCTTCGACCACGACCACGGCGCACCAAGAGTAAAAGCTTTTGACCATGACCGAGCCGCGGAGGCTCAACAAGACGCAGTCGACCTGCTCAAAGAGGCCAACAAGACAACCACCATCCACTTCGCTCGCTATCAACAAACCCTCCGCAGGTACCATGAAAGGAAGATCAGAGGAAGGATTCTCGAAGTTGGCGATCTCGTGCTCCGAAGGACCCAATCGACGAAGGAAAAACACAAGCTCTCTCCACCCTAGGAAGGACCCTATATGGTAACCTAAGTAATCCGACCAGGCACCTACCGACTGGAGAACAACAACGGCAATGTTCTCAACAACACTTGGAACATTGAACAGCTATGTCATTTTTTCCCTTAAATTTGGTCTAAACACTTTCGGTTAAAACACATGCTCCTGTAAGAGCGCCCCCGTCCGAACACTTTCAACCGGGTCGCTCAGGGGCTCCATAAATGTACAAATATTGAGTATAACCTCTCTTTCTCTTTACTATCACATGGTATACAACTTTCTCCCTGAACGGAAACACATTCCACTCCTTTAACTACCCTACGTAACCTTGTTCTTACTCCCAAACCGAACGCACCCCGCCTTTCCCTATGGATATGAGCAACCGAACCTCGCAGGCCACGCCCTGGGTTCCCAAGATCGCACCCTACGAGACAAACGGGCAGGTATGAGAAGCAAAGGATAAAAACAAAGGTTATGCTAGGACAAAAACAAGGAAACAGATATGGTGGTTTCATCACAGGGGCAGTACGGTTGTATTCATTAATACAAAGAAACTATTTACACAGGGACTTACCAACAAAACTTAACTATTACATTTTCTACTATTACAAATACTACTGTGGCCACTCGACAACTTCGCCTGAACGCCAGAAATCGCTCGGTTCCGCTCCTTCAAAACTTTAGCAAAATGCAATGGGTACCTCAAGGGCGTCGCACCTATAGATGCTCAGTAGAAGAACATGGAGCTCCTGACCTTCTCATGCAATTGAGGCAGCTCCTGAGTGGGGGCACCGCTACCAAGGTAAGGTCACCATGGCTGGAAGAAATCTCATCAAATTTTATGAGCTGGCCAACTTGAGCAGTTGTAGGCACAGAACCCTCCACCGGCACAGTCGTGAATAACCTCCCCTCTGACGAGGCTCGCCCAGTAAAGATCCACCAGAGAGTCTACACATGGCTCCATCCCGAAGAAGGCCTCGCAGACTAGATCCAGCATCACCTCTAGTCCAACATCACGCTCTAGGTTCGCAAAAAAGATCTTTAAGTCCTCCCCCTCGCTCACTCTCCCTCTCACTTAGGAATCGTCACGACATACAGGCACTCTCGGTGAGAAAGAAGAAGGAAGAAAGACAATAGTTCGAGGATAGGCAAAAGACTGTGAAACAAAAACCCTCTCCCTGCTCCTACTTAAAGGAAAGGGAACAGCGGTTAAGGAAGGACACGCCGAACGGGGAAGGCAGAATGATGGAGTGAGAATTTCTCTCTCTTTTCCATTTAATGCAGATGAGACATGCCCTGAACCAATGAGACGCGCCTTGCTCAATGGAATAGCTCCTGATCAGATGGGACATGGCCTAGTCGTGGCCCACCACTACCGCACGATCAACCACTACCGCATGATCAACCACTACCACACGACGGGCACAGGAACCGAAGCGCCACCGCACGTGGGTGTAGGGACCAAAAATGAAATCTCCTCCAGAAGAGACCATCGGACCTCCCTGAGTCGATCGAATCACCTAGGGGGGATACTAGGTGATAGGTAAGGAGCAAAGGCATGCCTCATGTAGGCCATGCCGACTCTATCTCGAACAACGAGCATGGGTCTCGATCGGACATTTCCGACTGAAGCTCTTCGAGCCCCGTAACTCCAGTTGTCAAGGTAAACATTACCAAAACCCCCTCTATTTCTTTACAAATCATTCATACATCCATATGCACATTCATCTCATATGCCTGAACCCCCTGGACGGTTAGGGCATGAACCACCTGGGGGCTCAAGAACTAAGCATTGCACGTGCAGCGAAATGCATCACAACGCTCTGTGTTGCATCACGAAGCGGCGGTTTGCCTCATTCGACATGAGCAACCAAATAGAGCCAGGGGAGAAAACTGTAGATGAGCACCATGCGGCCCTAGCCCGGTCCAGCAGACCAGGTCATCTCAGCCTTCTTGTTCGATCCTGAACCTCTCGCCAGGCCCACAGAATCTCCATCGAAGGGGAGGCCGTTAGGCCACCCGGGTCGGTCTTCGGGACAACTTAGGCATCTATCGGGTTATAGGTAAAGGAGTATTGGAATGTCACAAGAGGGCAATGCCGAACCTGTCACGAATGATGGACCTAGATTCTGCTCGATCACACTCGTTAGTGAACTCACTGAGCTAGTCTTTGAGCCCGAGTGATCAGGACAGGCGATGAAACTCAGCCCCTCCGGTTGTGAGGAACTAGATGGGGTAACACACAATACTCACATCGACCCCATGAAGGCCTGATAGGGCTCGGGGGCTCAAGAAAAACACCAAGGAAAGCAACCTCGAACTCGCCAGATCAACAACTACGACTCGCCCGGTCCCATGGCGCGCACCGACGCCAGGATCCATGAGCATCGCCTCGTCCGATCTTTAACTTAACTAACAACGTCTTCGTTATGGCTTCACTTCCGACTGTGCTCCAAAGAAATCTTGGGACCATGACCCCGAACTCATGTCGATAGGATCAACGACATCTGGCTATGGCTCTTGGGACTGCGACACCGAACTTGCGTCGACGGGATCGGCAACATCCGGCTACGGCTCTTGGGACCACGACTCCGAACTCGCGTAACGGCTTCACTAACTGAAACTAACTAAAACTAACTCTCCCAATCCATGGCGCGCACCGACGCCTGGGTCTACTTGCGACTCCACCTCGCTCAATCCCATGGCACGCACCGATGCCTGGGTCTACTCGTGACTCCGCCTCATCCGATCCCACGGCGCGCATCGACGCTAAAGATCAGTGAGCTCTGTCACATCCAAACTAAGTTGTCTCCATTCATGGCATGCACCGACGCCAGGGTTTTTCTCAAACTAAACTTCCTCGCCCGATCCCTACGCACACCGATGCCGGGATCAGTAAGTCCTGTCTCGATCCAATCCCCACGCCTAAAAATGCCTCGGCTGCACAACGACGCCGTGGTTAAACAAAATTCTGTATCAAAACCTCTCCCGCTGACAATGCAAAAAACCCCCTAGTCGGTTCCACCCGAACCACCCGGGAGCTCAGGGGCTACACCCATGGGTGCGCTCGCGCGCACCTGCCGGCAATACAAAAAAAATCCCCCAGACGATTCAGCTCAAATCACCCAGGGGCTCGGGGGCTCCTGTTGGGTTCATAAACCCAGGGTCCCTCAGGGACCAGCTTCCACGCCAGGGCTCGGCCCAGGAAAACAACATGTAGTTCATGGGCCGGCCCAAGAGTCTAAAACACAACGGGCCGGAAGGGCAGTCCGGTCGCCGACCAGATGGTCTACCCAAAGGAACAAGCACCCGCTCGTCAACTTCTTCGGCCCACCTCTCCGATTGGAGCACTCACTTCGGGCACCAGCCACCTCCGAGCGGTCTCTCCGATCAAAAGGCCTAGCCCAAAACACTACTTCCTAGTCCAACCCCGTGACTCCGACTGGGGACCCAAAGGAGGCCTGCTTACCGCTCTTCTTCAACTAGCATGGCCAGGGCCGACTAGGGCCATTCGACCGGGGACGTCCACTCGGAAGGGACCAGGGGCGAATGGAGAAGGCAGCGCACAAGTCAAACCATGATACCAGAACCATACCCTGTACGCCTGTGGGAACAGGGCTAGGTCGCGAGCACCTTGATGGGCCTGGTTTGCTGATGGGCCGCATGGCTTCTACTAGCCTAGTCCTCTCGTGGCCACAGGACCAGAGGGCAGGACCTGCTCCGTAGGTGCTCAATGAAATGCACGTAGCAGCGGTGGGTCTTGTTAGATTGATCTCTAACCTAACTGGACCCAATGGCCCAGTTGGGCCTTTGATTTGCACCCTGATTGGGGGCACCCAGCCCACCATGGCTGGAGGGCTCCTGTCACCCTACGCTATATAAAGAGGTGGGGGCCGGCGGCTCTAATCACGAGGTTGACCTGAGCTGACCTCCCCATCGACAAACCCTAAACCCGATCCAAGTGAGGGGCATAGCTAGTGATGGGAAGTCCCTCCATCGCTGCACTGCGCCATCGTCGATCTTCACCGCTGGCACCACATCTCTAGCCGATCTTCACCGACCGTTGCTGCCCGTGCGCAGACGTCTCCAATGAACCTGATGGCGACCACCGAACCCTCCCCTCCTCGGTGTCAGGTTCAGCAACATCACCGCTGGCACCATGTTTGTTCTACATGTATTAGGATCTACTGCTTCACCTTTTATACCGAATAGAATAGTAAAGGCTAGATCTTTGATCCCTAGTGTTACAACAGTGCAACAATGGTACTAGAGCCTCATTTAGGTATAGGTCTAGCTTAAGATGTTTAGATCCAGTGCGGGTCTAAGAAAGATGAAGAGGGTTTCGGCTGATAAAGGGTTCGGTTGAACCCTGACTTCGATCCCTTCGGGTCTGAGAAAAGAAGAGGGTTCGGATGAACCCTAACCCTAACCGGGTTAAGCAAATGAGAAAAGAAGAGGGTTCAGATGAACCCTAACCCTAACTGGGTTAAAGAAAGGAGGGCTTGTTTTCATGTCAAAATTGAACCCTAAAACCCGAAATAAATTCAGGAAAAAGAAAACAGTGAAACCCCATCCCCAAACCCTAACCCTAATCCCCAAATTGGATGAAAACCGAGCATAAGAACCAAAGAAACCGAAAGGGGAAGACGGGGAAGGGGGTGGCTTACCTCGCCGCTATGCAGCGTTGCTGTCTTGCCGACGCGCGGGGAAAAGAAAGGGCCAGCTGGGGGCACTGCTTGCTAGGATCCGACCATAGGGGCGCCGCGGCCAGGCCGCTCGACGGCGGCGTGCTCATGCGCTAGGGAATGAACACGCCGGTGAGGGGGCCGATGATGGCGCCGGGGCTCGCTGCTCCACTGCTTCGCCGCTGCTTGTTGGCTGCTGCTGCACTGAGGAAAGAAAGCAGAAGTTGGCAAAGAGAGAGAGAGAGAGAGAGCGAATGAAAATGATTTAGGGTTTTCCTCGGGCGTGAGCGGCGTCGTGGTTTTATTCTCAGCGAAAAGCGCGCGTGGTCGTCGGATCGGCACGAACGGCCGAGATCGAACGGGCCAGCGTCATGGCCTAGGTGGGCGAGCGGGCCGAGCGGGCACGCGGAGCTTTGCCGGCTCAGACCTAAGTTGCGGCCAAGGTGCAGCCTGCGTGCGCGCGAAGACATGGGCCGAGCAGGCTTTTGCCGGTTTTGGGCCGAAACAGTAAAGAATGAGCCCGTTTTCGTTTTTTTTATTTTTTCCAGAAAATTGAAAAATAGAAATTGGCTCAAAAGAAAATAGAAAAGAGGATTTTCCTGTGGGTAAAATTCATCAAATTGAATTATTTTCCGCTACGTATTTAAAGATGTTATTTTCATTATTAAATTCGAACCAACGGGAGAATTTAATTTTGAAAAATGGATATGTTTTAGTTGATTATAATATTGTTATTATTCTGACCAACATTGATTAATGGCAATATTATGATGTTTTGTCTTACATTAATTCTATTTCTGCCCAACGGTGATGTAGAATTAGTGTAGAGAACAATTGTATGTTTTAATTTTAACCAACGTTGGAAATAAGGCATACAATTATTATTGTTATCATTTATGTTCTCACATTATTTGAATTGTGTTTTCAGGTGGATACAACTTGATGAGTTGTATCAAAGAAATCCCCACTCTAAAAGGTGATAACTACATTGAGTGGAAGAAAAAGATCGACCTGGCTTTTATCTTTGCTGAGGTGGACTGGGTAGTCACCACACCATGTCCCACATAGCCTGTGGGATCGGTGCGGGAGACAAACGAGGTTGATGCCGCTTGGGCAACCAGAGAGAGGGATTTTGCATCCCAAAGAATGTCCTATGACCTTGAGCATAGGAAGTGGGTCACTGCCAACAAGAAGTGTTTGGCAGTGATAAAGAACACGATTAAGCCTGCTATTGTGGGCTCAATCCCAGAGTGTGACACCATCACTGAGTATCTCAAAAGAGTAAAGAGTCAATTCGCTGGCTCTTCAAAGACATATGCTACCCAGCTGATAAAGCAGCTAGTGACAGAGAGATACTCAGGTAATGGTGGCATAAGAGAGCACATACTGAGGATGAGCCATTTGACATCCAAGCTAAAACCAATGGATCTAGCTCTCAAGGATGAGTTCCTTATCCATCTGGTTTTTGCTTCCTTGCCAAAAGAGTTTGACACTTTTGTTGTCAACTATAACATACAGCCCGAGAAATGGGACATGGAGAGGCTCATGGCTATGTGTGTGCAAGAGGAGGAGAGAATGAAAGCTGCCAATGGTGGCACTATTAATTATCTAAAAGATAATAAGAAAAAGAATAATAATGCTAACTCCTCTTCAAAGTCAAAGGGAAATGTCACATGCTGCATCAGCCTCAGCAAAATAAGTTCACAGTGGATAAAGATCAATGTCTCCACTGCAAGAACACGGGACATTATAAGAAAGATTGTCCCGATTACCTAAAGATGATTATGGCAAAGAAAGGTGAGAACATTATTACGTTCATAAATGAATCTCTGTATATACAGTATTCGAAATCTACTTGGTGGATTGACTCAGGTGCAACTATTCAAGTTGCTAATTCTTTACAAGGATTCCGTTTGATGAGGACTACGCAAAGAAGCGAAAGACACGTTAAAGTCACAAATGGAGTCCAAGCAGAAGTTGAAGCTGTTGGCGATCTTTCTCTAGAGCTTGCTGATGGTTTCGAACTCATACTTAGAGATGTTCTTTATGTTCCCTCCCTACAGAGGAATTTGATTAGTGTTTCATGTTTGGACAACGATGGTTATGATTGCCATTTTGGAAATGGCAAATGTAAGATAACATATAATGATGCATGTGTTGGTCTTGCTATCTTACAGAATGAGCTTTATTTGTTATCACTACGTGATGATGTGAATGTTGTATGCGATGATGGGAACGTTGCATGCGACAATGTGAATGTATCCTCGTCTGTGGATGTAAATAGAAAACAAAAGAGAGCTCACGATGCGTTGTCAAAATTATGGCACTTTCATTTAGGTCATATTTTGAGGGGGAGAACAGAAAGACTAGTTAAGAATGATATTCTTCCTCCATTAGAGCTCTCAGATTTAGAACAATGCAGAGATTGTATAAAAGGAAAGTATGTAAAGAAAATTAAGAAAGATGCCAAACGAAGCACAGGAATTCTATAGATTATTCACACAGACATCTGTGGTCCATTTCCTGTAAAGAGTGTGTGTCGATAGAATATGCTCGGCAGTCCACCGAGGGGTATCCCGCGATGGTAGATTTGTCAGTGGGGATGCGCGTAATTAGGAACCAGATGGTGACACAAGGCGCAGAGACAGTGATTTAGACAGGTTTGGGCCATCTGATCGACGTAATACCCTACGTCCTGTGTCTTTGGTGTATTGTATTGAATGCATGATGTCGAGTAGAGGACCCCTGCCTCTCCTTATATACTCTGGAGGGGCAGGGTTACAAGTAAAGTATCCTATTTGGTACTATACAATGTCTTGCGGTGCACGCCGAGCAGCGCCCGTGCACGCCTTGATCTTGTGGGCCAGGCCACCTCCGATGGTGCGGCCCACGTCTTGGGGCCATACCCCCACAGTTAGTCCCCGAGCCTAACAGTAGGTGACCTAGTCATGTGGTGCCAGGGTCATAAAGTAGAAGACCAGCCGAGCAGGCAGCCAGTCCCCGGCGCGTAGCTCGAGATGAGAACAAGCACATTCACCGCAAGGTGAAGTGTGCCCACTTAGTCCCTGAGCCTGCTGGAAGAGGAAGAATGAATCTTGTAGCAGGGTCACAGAAGTCTGAAAGCTTGCCGACGTCGTCTGACATGCACGTATTCAAGACCCCCAAATGTGCTGCCCAAGATCAGCCACCCTGATCCGAACAGCATTGAGCAGCTTGATAGCACACCGATGAGACGTAGCAAGTATCTGAGCAGCAAGGGAGTCCCCGACATCGCTGGCGATGACCGAGCACCGAGGAGCGTGGAGTGCCTAGCGTCGC